>NC_141697.1:1038243945-1038713945 GCF_964263255.1 Lissotriton vulgaris
TCATTCTAAACACTCCAAATGCAGCTGGCAAAGGATGTTATTATTTCAATTATTCCTCTGTCGCAACTAAAATGTTCCCAGGGCCTCTACAGAATGAAAAAAAGGCTCTCGCTCACGTCCACTGCCGTATCTTAAGGATGTACAACATGATTGAGTGCATGCAAATAAAGAGTTACCGTAGACACTTGTAGGTCGTGTTAAACGATATCAAATACATGAAACTGTCAGATGAAGTAACTTTTGGAGCAGTGAGAAATGTGCAAGCTTCACTTGCCGACTGTTTTCATAGTGCGAATTACAGATTGCACTTATGTCAGTTTTCCTGAAGATGCCCATCAATCCACATTACCAATTTGTTTCAATATGTGATTTATTGGAATTGTTTTAACTGAATTTTCTTTTTTAGGTTTCAATCAATCAGTCGGGATGTGTGTACAATAAAACAGTCAATTTTCCCCATTTCAAACCTCAAGGTGCGCAGTCTGTTGCATATATTTGTATTTAGGTCACATGTAAGTTTAAAATAGATCACTTACCAATTGTATAACTGTATGATATGAATTTGACATGTAAAAACTGAAGTTTGGGCTAATTATATGCGATTTGTAATAGCACTGGTTAATCATCTTGATAAATCTGACTTAGCAGTTGTGTCGCTCTTTCGCCCCCTTGTACGGTGCAAGGGCGACACAACTCGTTGATAAATCTAACCACAGAGTTTAAACAGGTACCAGAGAGAGCAGCCAGCCACATAGAAGTGGCTGTCCACCCTTTGTTGTACTAGAATATTCTACTAGGTTGGCATCATCAAGACAGCAGACGAACCAGTCTCCACTGATATCTTCCACACCATTCTCGAAATATGACCAGCGATCCCTCCGCTTGAGGGTAATCATGCTTGTGATTGTGGCAGACCCTTTGTTTAGAACAAGGTCAGTGGGGTCTAAGTCTAAATAGTCTAAATAGCAATGAAAGAAAGCATAGAGTACATATTACCAATTGATAGATTTCTATTGATGAACTCAACATACAGTTTAGAGGACAATGTCCTGAAAGGTGACAAAATACGATTTATTGATTTAAGGTTAGCAAGTTTCCTTCGTCCACGTTTGGATGTCACATTTTAAGGAATGCTCATCTAACTGCCCAGGAGAGAGGTCAACAGTGAACGGAAGCATTATGTGCGTGCTGCGCTCCTCTTCCCTGGGTTTTTAGTAAATGTCTTCCATATGGCTAGCAACCGCCCTCCAAGGTCACCCGTTCGCAAGCGCTGGGACGCCCCGCTGCTGGGGCAGCCATGCACTCTACAAGCACTTGTTAACATAACATAACATATCATAACATAACATAACATAACATAACATAACATAACATAACATAACATAACATAACATGTTAACCACATATGTGAAAACTAACATTTTTCCATAGCAACTAATGAAGGGGCTACAGATACTACTTTAAGAAATTGATTTTATGATTTAAGCAGTTAAAACATTTTAAGTTGATTGAAAAAAACCATACACAACTAAGTTGGATAATTCATTGGATGCTTTATACAAATGAAAAGATAGGTACTTATAGAGGCATATTTACAAGGACTTACCTCCACCTTAACGCATCAGAAGTGGAGATAGAACTAACACCCCATTCACAAGCTGGTGCAAACAGCAGACATTGTCAGAATTTCGTGCGATAACAGCCACAAAACCTAACACCGAGGCGGACACCACCAACTAACCCTAATGAGTTGCAGAGTAGGCGTTCCCATACAGAAACACACGAAAAAACAACAACACCACTTTCACAACATAACATAACATGTGTATTTGTAAAGCGCACATTCACCCAGAGGTCTCTTGGCGCTGAATAACAGATGTTCATTGTTACCCAACTCAATGGTACTCATTTTATCGACCTCAGATGAATGAAAGGCTGAGTGGACCTGCTGGGATTTGAACTTGTGACCATGAGGTCGAACACAGGCCCCTTCAATGAATGCATTAGTCCACTGAGCCACCAGACACGACCTGACAGGTCCAGGAAGCAAACCCAAAACAGGCGATAAGCCACTGTAGTCGCAGGTATTTAACACCTGCCTCAAGCATGTGTAAAGACGGACGACTACCTGCAGTAGGCAATGGAGCCCTGCACACAGCCATAACCGAAGAACAAATGACGCCATGGAGCTACTCATCATGCAGCTCGGAGTCCCAAACGGGCCACAACATCCACCGCCACCACCCCCAGGACCCGTACCACCCCCCGGTCCACCATAGAGGCAGCACAGAGTAAGACAGCAGACCTACTAAAAACGCACTACTCTCACAGACCTAACGCTGAAGGAAGTCATTGCCCACTACAGGCTCAAAAGCACAACCATCATCCGCATCATGACCCACATCGCCCACAGGTTGACAGTGCCAACACGGCGGAGAACCAACATCCCTCCGCAAACAAAGCTGCTGGCTGTGCTGCACCTGTTGGCCTCTGGTACCTTCCAACCAACAACTGAGAGAGTCGGAGGGGTCTCACTCTCAAAGTTCATCACACCTGTCCTGGATGCCATCCTCAGCTTCATACCCCAGTACCTTCACTTCCCCAACAATGTGCAGGCACAGCTGGAGACAAACCAAGACTTCTACACCATAGCTGGATTCCCGGCCATGTTGGGGGAAATCGACTGCACACATGTCCCAGTTGAGCCCACTGGAGATACTGCACATAATTACTGCAACAGAAAGCAAACACATTCCATCAATGTTCAGGCAATAGTGGACCACCGGGGACTCTTCACCAATGTTGTCTCCAACTACCCAGGCAGTGTGCATGATTCCTTCATCTTCCGACAGTCCGTCATCAACCAGCACTTCCAGGATGGCAATATGGAACAGGACTGCTCATTGGTAAGTACCAAATCAACACACCACACATCCCAAAGCCTCCAAAGCACAATGCACAACTGATGGGATGCATACGTGACCAAAACACATTTAACATGTCAGACTACACGACCACCTACCAAACATGACCACACCACTCCATGGTCAACCTGGGCTACCCCCGCACCCAATACAGACATCATGGCACCACAGCCACACACCAGCTGAACGTGTGGATATGCGGAATGCAGCTATGACACATTTGAGGCACTGCTCTGCCCTCATGACCCTACCCCAATCTCCCACAAGTCAGCATCCCGTGGCAGTGGGCCCGTGTCGCCCGCTGTGCATCCGGGGCCACTGACCTAGTGTGACTCTTGTCATCCCCCCTTTTAGTTCTGACATTCCATTCCTGAGTGCCTGATGACTCTTGGTGTAGTTGCCAGCATCAGCTACTCCCTGCGGGCTGGCTTGCACTCACCCCACACACAGCCATCACAGGTGTCACTGGATTGGTGGACCTGCCATCACATCCTGCTGAACCAAGTATTGACTCTTTTTTCCCTGCACTGTCACAGGTGATCAAGGATATGCACTCTGCCCTTGGATGATGACAGCCCTCCGAGACCCAGCCACATCCTCCCAGAGGCAGTACAATGCAGCCCACATACTCACCAGGGGCATCATTGAACGCACATTTGGCATGTGGAAGTCACATTTCAGGTGCATGAATGGTATAGGTGAGAAGCTCCTGTACAGCCCACACATTGGGTGCAAGCTGATCGTTTCATGTTGTGTGTTGCACAACATCTGTGATTGCACCAGGGCACCAGAGGTACCGGCCGATGATGGTGGTGATGGGGCAGGTGGCCCACATCCTACTGCAGCGACGGCGGTAGGAATACCATCATTGACACTTACTTCTCATGAGCATGTCACATTGTGACCGTCCATGGCAATCATGCAACAGTAGAAGATGTCCAAATACACTTCCTGTGTGACTAAAAGATATTGGCAGGTTACTGGTTGTACTTGTACATTGTCATGTTACATATACCTGCGATTTCAGATGTGATTTGCCAGGTTGTGCACATTTGCTGAACCAGTTGTATCCTGTGTTCAAATGTGGTGGGGGTGCTGTTTGTATCGGCATGTTGTCAATTTCGAGGTGCAATCCTGCTTATGTGCTTATGCTGCACGGTGGGTGTGTCGCTCCTGTGGCTCTGATTTGTCTGCCACTGTTCTCTTTCACGCGCTGTGCCTGTTGGTTCTGTTCTTCCACGGTGCTTGGATGTTGTGGTGTAAATGTTGTCCTCTGCAGTTGGCCAGAGTGCATCCATGGTACTCCGCTGTTGATGAATGTTGTTCTGTGGCATTTTCCGTATGCTGTTCTTGTGCTTTTACCCGAATTGCGCATTAGTATTGCTGCCCTCGCGCTGGTTATCACTGTTTGGTTATCGCTCTTTTGCCCATCGCAGGATTTTTCGCTTTGAGGTTTGTCTTTTTATCTCCGTCATGGTGGTTGTCAAGGGCATTGGCCATGGTTTAGGCAAACTATCGCATGCTACCGCTGTGTTGTGAATTCCACGTTTTTCACAGAGTTGTTTAACAACGATGGGCTGCGATGTTGAAAGTTGCGTTACGCTACTCTTGCGGTAATTATCACATGTTCTTGTGAATATATCCCATAGTTCTTTAGTTGTAGCAGGCTTGTACAATCACTGTGCCACCAAGACAGTTTCAAGAGACCCTTTTGAAGTAAACCGCACAAAGAGAGCTGCAGGAGCTTATATTGAGAGTTGGCATTCCGCCAGAGAACACTCCCTCCATTGTTTGAGGGACTTTACTGTTTGACTACATGTGGCAGAGCCAAGACCCAGCATTTCCCCCTGCTGCATAATGGGAAACTCTATCCCTAGGTTTATCATGGGCAGGTCTACTGCATATATCTTTTAAATGGTTGTATGATAGAGGCACACATGGCTCAATAACATGTGCTTCTGCCACAAATGCATCTTACCCATGATGTCCTATACCACGCAATTTTGTTGTAAAGGCATGAATGGTAAGGGGGCATGCATGGTTAACTTTGCCGCTACTCTGAACCCCCCGAAATAAGCCTTATATTACCAAACCCCTATACCTGCCGCCACCTCCTGCCCAGATGCCCAAAATCTGCCCTGAAAAATACCCTTTTCCCTCCTCCTGCCCTGAGGCCTAAAACTCTGTCCCTTAACATACACTGCCTTGCCCTCGCCCCTCCGTGCTGTCCCTAAACCGACCTCAGCAACTTCCACGGCCCTGAGGCCTAAAACCTTGCCCCCATTGAAAAAAAACTACCCTAATACCCCTGCCCTGAGCCATAAAACTGCTTAATTCCTAAAAATCTTCCCACAAACCAAGCCCTTAAAACTACCCCCAGTCCCTCTTTTAAATTGCCTGGCTTGTGTGATTTATTTTTCTACTCTCAAGCCTGCATTCAGCTGCCATAGGATGACAACCCAAGCTATCCAAACTCCTCTGAAGACACATTGTTAAGACTATTCAACACCTACAAAAACACAGCCCCAGAAGGAAGAACGATGACGTCATTCTGTCAACATATAAGTCACTCAAAGGGCCAACCAAATGCCACCTCCATGCTAGAAATCATTTTAAGAGAGCATAGATTGATCATAAGATGCCTCCTCCCCCTCACACCGCTGAACGTCCATACTTATATACAATCCGTATAGAATCAAACAGGTAAGGGACAATGTACAATGAAACAGTAAACGCTCCCCATTTCAAACATCAAGGTGCGCAATCTCTTACTCATATTTGGTTTTAGCCTTACGTAAAATGTAAGTTTAAAATAGATCACTTGCGAATTTTGTAACCGTATGACATTTATTTGGCATTTAAAAGGTGTGGTTTGGGCTAATTATATGCGATTTGTAATGACACTTGTTGATCATTGATATGAAAGTGATTTATTCTTCCGTTAGGGAAAGTGGACATCTTACAAATGTGCACAGCTTAGTAAATAATTCATTTATGTATTTAAACATTTTAAGTAGAAGCAATGTGTAAGTTAGTGTCTTCTTTGCACCGAGTGTTTCATAGACTAAGGTAGAACCACAATTATAAAACACATTTTATTGCTATATGCGTAAGGTTTAGAAAATAAAGTGTACGGATGTTGAATTACAGTCCTTTTCAGAATACCTAGTATTGCACGAACATAACAAAAATAATATTGCAGCATCACATTATAAATCAAAATTAAAAGATAAAAAAACAACTGCAAATAAAACCTCATACCTAAATCTAACACGTTATTGTATGCTTTATTATAAAGAAACACCTTAATACCAAGGAACATTATCTTCCTGTGTGAAAGGGGGATATAATTAGCACTACAGAAAAAGGCTTTGAAGGCTTTCAAAGGAATGCCGAAGTTACTGTTAAAAACATCAATTTACATGCCGAAATACAGATGTGCGGGAAGCATATGGAGAAAAACTACCTGTATCCGAAGACAAACGGATATTTAATTGCTATAATTATAAAACAGAAGAGATAATACCGCAGAGCAAAAATGTGCAAGAGAATCTTCTTTTTGGTAAAGATCGATAGAAATATTTTCAAATGGTTAAGCAATTCAGGTTGTTTACATTAAAACTCCTGACCGAATTAAGTCTTGTGTACCTGTTTCATAAAGTAATTCCCAAAAACCATATTATGTGTGTTAAAGCAGAATTGTGCTTTGGATGATGCCCGAGCCACATAACCTGCGTCCTCGAACAACGGGGCATATTAACAAGATGTGCGTTAAAAAACGCACATCGCACATTACACTATCGCTGGATTTTTTTCGCCGTGTTAGCGCGTTATTATCAACGCGCAACACATAGGCGATAGTAAATCCTGCGATAGTGAACATTAGCGCGTGAAAACGCTTGTTTTCACGCGCTAATGTGTGCCTTGTTAATATGGGGGGGTGGATTCAGCTTTATGATCCACACCCCCATGTTAACAATGCCTAACGCCTGGTCAGAGCAGGCGTTGGGAGACCTGCGATAAACAAGTTTATCGCAGGTCTTTTACTCCCAACACCTGCCTTGGTGATAGGGTGTTCCCACCTCCAACCACATTTTACATGTGGTTGGACGTGGGAACGCTCACTTTGCATGTCATTAGCGATGTTTCTCGCTGACATGCAAAGTGGGCTTGTGGCAGGCGTTGCAATGCCCTTGTTAATAGGGCGCTGGAAGTATCGCCGCTTTCTCTGCGAATTGTGCCGAGAAAGAGGCGATACTTCAGCTTGTTTATATGCCCCAACAAGACTAAAGCTATGCTTTGAACATTACAACTGTGTTTATGACTTCTGCGAAGTATAATAAGGTAAATTGGAAACTGAAGCATTGCCATCCTGGGATTGTGGCCAGCACAATCCATTTCATACTAGAACAATCACTGGTAAAGTAGAAGGTCTCTGCTGTAAAAAGCAGATCTATTAGCTTTACCAATGCTTTTTTTTCAATTGTCAAGTCAAATGTATAAACAGGTCAAAAAGTAACCCTGGGCGGAGTTGGCGGAGTGGGGCTTCGCGGAGCTAGGCGAAGTGGGCGAGAAACTACGCCCACCTCCGCACTCCGCGTAGCCCCACTCCGCAAAACCACTGGCCGCCAGCCCCGCCACCCGCCTCCCTCCCGCCCTCCCTAAATACTTTCAAATAAAGGAATGAAATAATTTAAAAAGCACTTACCTTGCCGCCGCTGCCCGCCGCGTCCCTGGGGCTCGCTATCTTCCGTCTTCTTTAGTAATGCGTATGCGCGGGCGGCCGCGCGAATGCGCATTTTTTTCGTGAAAATGCGCATGCGCGGCCGCCCGCGCATGCGCAATACTAATACTAAATACTAAAGAATGCGGAGTAGGCGGCACTACGCACACTCCGTGCACGGAGCGTAGCTGGCCGCCCACCCCTATCAAAAAGGCGGCCAGAGTGTGACAATGCATTCAGTAGCATGTGTCATGGTATATGTGTAGAGTAAGAATTGGGTTGTTAGTTGACTGGGTTCTGAACTCTAGTCAAGCAGCAAACCCCAATCTCTCTCAGGGTGAAGTAACAAGCATCCCTGAATTAATCTGTGCTCAACCCTCAGGTAGCTTACCACATAGCAGTGAAGCTTAACTCTGAGGCAATGTGTAAAGTATTTGTGCAACACTTCAAACAGCAACACAGTGAAAATACACCTTAAGACGATCCCACACCAGGTTCGAAAAATAGAGCCAATTTGAATGAGTAAACCATGACCAAAACACCAAAAATCCAATCCGTCGAACAGGAGTTATGGGTTTTTTAAAATGTTAGGGTGAAATAGCACCAAAAAGCACAAAGCGCCAATTGCGGCTATCTGGTCATGTGAGACTGGTAAAAAGTCATAAGTTTAGTCCAGCCACAATGGAATGTGGATCGGATACAGAGACCACGTTATTCCTGCTGGAAACGTTACCTTCTCATTCCAGCGACAAGTATCCATTTAGCTGTGGAGGGGGGCTGCAAGGAGCAGGAAAGCATTGCAGCAGTTGTCGCTGGAGTGCGCAGACTATTCAGGGCCTTACTGGCGGTTGTCGCACAGCGAATGGCCGGGCTCCACCCGCTGTGTGGCTCCTCCTGAGTTCACCCGGTCTCCTCCTGAGTTCACCCGGTCTCCCTGCTCCCACTGCTCGCCGCCGCTCCTGAAGTCGTGACCCGTGTGCCTTTCTTTTGTTTTGTTTCTCTGTGCCAGTTGTGCTGTTCTTCCCCCGTGTGGTGCCCCTGACTGTTGTTTTTTTTTTCCCCATGTGGTGACCCTGTTTGAGTGAGTCCCGTTGCTGCAGTTTTTTTCGCCTTTCCGCCATCGCACCCCGCTCCCCGCTCCCTGCCGCTGCTCCCCTGCGGCCCGCCCCCTTCTCTCTTAGGACCTCTCCCCTTCCCTTCCCATCCGCCACCCCGTTCCTGCCTCCCAGCTGCTCCTCCCTCCGTCCTCCCTCCCACTTCGCCATTTATGGCGGAGTACACGCGTACGCGCAGCGTTCACGCGCAGCGGGCACGCCGATTGTGCACCGAAGGTGCGCCAAATGCAAGCCCTTCTGTGCCCGTCCGCGCCTAGACCGCGCCCAGAACCCCTGGCCCCCGTCGATGCCAGCCCACAGGACGGACCTACGACGTCGCCACCCTCAACGCGCTCAAACCCGACTGGAACCCCGCTTGCTACCAAGCCACCCCGAAACGCACCCACGGACCCTTCACCTGCCAAGCCTGAAAATTCACCTGCCTCCGGACCTGCACCGCACCCGCCAAGCCAAGCATCAGTAGCAACCACCTCAAGTGCATCCTGCTCAACACCCGCTCCGTCCACAGACACGCCGTCGAACTCTGGAACCTGCTCGACACAACATCACCAGACGTCGCCTTTCTCACGGAAACCTGGATGAATGCCTCCTCAGGGTCCGACATCGCCATCGCCATCCCGGACGGATACAAGATCACCCGGGGGGACCGCGTCAACCAGACTGGAGAAGGCATCGCCATGGTACACAAGAACACCATCCGCATCACGACCAACTCCGACGACACCTTCACCGCCGCCGAACACCTCCACTTCCAGATGCATACCGACCCCAAGACCACACTCAGAGGCCCCGTCATCTACAGACCCCCGGGACCACGCACACAATTCAGCGAAGACATCGCAGACTTCATCAGCCAGCACGCCCTCCCCTCCGCTGACTACATCCTCCTAGGGGACCTCAACTTCCACCTGGAGAACAACAAGGACAGCAACACCACCACCCTGCTGGACAACCTCGCCAACCTCAGACTCAAACAACTGGTGAACACCCCCACTCACTACGCCGGCCACACACTTGACCCAGTCTTCTCCTCCAGCAAGTACATCTCCTTCAGCCACTCCACCGGACTTCATTGGACTGACCACAGCTGCGTCCACTTCAGCTTCAGAAGAACCACGACCCACCACCACCCGCAACAGGTTCCTCGCAGGAGCTGGAACAAGATCACCGCCGACCAGCTCACCACCTCCCGCCAGAATGACGGACCCCACGTAGCAGCCAGCAACCTCACGCAGTACATCACCAACTGCGCAGACGACCTCACACCACTGAAGACCCCTCCCAGCAGACCCGGCAGCAAGGAAGCCTCTTGGTTCACCGACGAACTTAAGAACTCCAAGAAGAACTGCCGCACCCTCGAGAAAGCTTGGCGCAACGACCAGACCACAGACAACATGACTGCCTTCAAGCACGCAACCCGCAAACACCACCAGCTGATCTGCACCACCATGAAGACAGCCTTCAAATAACGACTGGACAACAACGTCCACAACAGCAAGGAACTCTTCAGCATCGTCAAAGAGCTTTCCAACCCCAGCGCCGGAAACAACGACATCACTCCCTCGCAAGACCTCTGCGACTCGCTCGCCTCGTTCTTCCACCACAAGATCGCGGAAATACACAACAGCTTCGGTGCACCAACCACGCACCCAACCACCGAACCAACGCTCCCCACCACCACCCTCTGCGCCTGGACCCTGGTCAGCACCGAAGACACCACCCGCACGATGAACACCATCCACTCCGGATCCCCAACTGACTCCTGCCCCCACCTCGTCTTCAACAAGGCCGACTCCATCATTGCACCCCAACTCCGGGACATCATCAACACCTCCTTCAACACCGCCACCTTCCCGGGGAGCTGGAAGCACGCCGAGCTCAGCGCCCTCCTGAAGAAACCAACAGCCGACCCCACGACCTCAAGAACATCCGCCCTATCTCGCTCCTCCCTTTTCCTGCCAAAGTCATCGAGAAGACCGTCAACAGACAGCTTGCCACCTTCCTCGTGACAAACGGATCCCTCGACCACTCGCAGTCCGGTTTCCGAGCCAACCACAGCAACGAGACCGCCCTCATCGCAGCCACTGACGACATCAGATCCCTGCTCGACAACGGGGAAACAGCGGCCCTCATCCTCCTGGACCTCTCCGCAGCGTTCAACACTGTCTGCCACCGCACCCTAGTGCAGCGCCCGAGAGAAGGCACTGGAGTGGATCATCTCGTTCCTCAATGGAAGAACCCAGAGAGTCCGCCTCCCCCCATTCAGATTCGAGGCCACCAAAGTCATCTGCGGTGTACCACAGGGATCATCACTCAGCCCCACCCTCTTCAACGTCTACATGAGCCCCCTCGCAGCCATCGCACGC
This sequence comes from Lissotriton vulgaris, assembly GCF_964263255.1. NCBI lineage: Eukaryota > Metazoa > Chordata > Amphibia > Caudata > Salamandridae > Lissotriton > Lissotriton vulgaris. The sequence continues at coordinate 1,038,255,074 of NC_141697.1, forward strand.
CAACACAACCTCAACATCATCTCCTATGCCGACGACACCCAGCTGATTCTCTCCCTCACCAACAACCCCTCCACCGCCAGAACCAGCCTACACGAAGGGATGAAAGACGTCGCCGAGTGGATGAAGAACAGACACCTGAAACTGAACTCAAACAAGACGGAAGTCCTCATCCTGGGATCGTCACCCTCCGCCTGGGACGACTCCTGGTGGCCCCCTGCCCTGGGCACCACTCCCAAGCCAACGGACCACGCACGTAACCTGGGCTTCATCCTGGACTCCTCCCTCTCGATGACCAGACAATTCAACGCCGTGCGCATGCTCCGAAAGATCTTTCAAAGGATCCCCACCGAAACCAGGAAGACGGTCACACAAGCACTAGTCACCAGCCGACTGGACTACGGAAACACCCTCTACGCCGGAACCACAGCCAAACTTCAGAAAAGACTCCAACGCATCCAGAACGCCTCCGCATGACTCGTCCTGGACATCCCCGACACAGCCACATCTCCGGCCACCTGAGAGACCTGCACTGGCTCCCCGTCAGCAAGAGGATCACGTCCAGACTCCTCACCCACGCACACAAGGCTCTCCATGACCTGGGCCCCAAGTACCTCAACAACCGCCTGACCTTCTTCACGCCCACCTGCCAGCTACGATCGACCAGCCTCGCCCTCGCCGCCATTCCACGCATCCACAGAGCCACCGCCGGAGGAACATCCTTCTCCTACCTGGCAGCCAAGACATGGAATTCCCTCCCTATCCACCTTTGGCTAACCCAGGACCATCTCTCCTTCAGGTAACAACTCAAGACCTGGCTTTTTGAGCAGTAATGGACCCCTCTCCCCCAGCGCCTTGAGACCCTTCCGGGTGAGTAGCGCGCTATACAAATGTTACGATTGATTGTGAGTGTCGCTTTATCCGAGCGGTCGATGTTGTAGCACAAAGGGTTGGGTTGACGGAACTTGGCGTTGCCAGGCTGTGTGAGTGACAAGTATTCGGCACCACCGGACCTGTTCACAAGAGGCAAAAATCTTCAATTCAGCCTCTCTGAGGCCACACCAGGAGTCCAGGACATGAGAGGCACCATTTGGGGGTCAGGGGCTTGCTCCAGTTGAATCTGGGTGCCCGTGCAGGTGGTTGGAAGGATAGGTTCTAAAGAAAGCCGCAACACCAGCTAGGTGTTTGGCAGACACATGTCGACTCTTGTGACTTATGAGAGGGGTTAATCTGTCTCACAGTGTCACACTGGTTTTTAATCCTCCCAGGGTCGCCCAATTAAAGGTTTTGTAGCAAACCCTGTAGTTAGTTTTAATAACACTTTTTTTCTTGATTATTCTTTGTTACCCTCACCACCCCAAGCTCCACAATGGGGTATTTAGTATATACCTCCCATAGTACAAAAACATCCCTGAGCTCCTCCCACTCATTGAGGGGGTTGTATGCTGTAGCCCGTATCGTGACTAGGCATCCCAACACAAGGAGGTTCACCAATGATGAAGCATGCCACCTTTGGTGGGTTAGAAAAACTGTCCTAATAAGGGAACTCTCGTGGGTGGTGGTCTTTTCACCAGTGAAGCTAGTAATGTTTCAGGGTTTACTTTTGTGGTGCAATGTATGAAGTACGGGGGCCAACCCTTGTGGGTCTTTAAATCTCCTCAAGCCCTCTTTTGTGAAACGGTTGTGAAGTGGTCTCCATATTGAGCACAAGTAGGATGTCAAGGTGCGCCAAGATCAGAGTATGTGTTAAGATCACAGCCATCCGTATTACATCACCAGCAGGTGCTGTTTGGGATTAGGTGGGCCCTGCACAACTTACATGGGGACCAGTACCTCCAATATCTTGAAGTAGGAGTATTTAAATTGTGCTTGGAGTGAATGGTCATAATATTCCATGATGACCTTCCAGTCGCTAAGCAAGTAGGTAGTCCCTAGTCTGTCCTGCCAGTAGGTTTTAAATGACAACAGTGTACTATGGAAGTAAATGTTATCAATAGGGATACTGTATAGGTTCCAGACAGTACCACAGGAGAGTCCACATTTTCTAAGTGTTAGAATTGGGGGTCACTAGTTGGCAGTGGGATGCACCCCGTACAAGCAGGGACCCTTCCTTCTAGTAAGGATGAGTAAAGTACACACCTAAGTGTTCCTGTGCTCACCCTCAGGTAGCTTGGCACAGAGCAATCAGGCTGAAGTACAGAGGCAATGTGTTAAGCATTTGTATATAACTCACAATAACACAGTGGAAACATGACAACTTGACACCACACCAGTTTAGAAAAATAAAATGTCTTTATCTAAACCAAACAAGACCAAAACGACAGTCTTGAGTTTGCGAAGTAGTTTCTTGCTGATTCCGGCGTAGAGGGCGTTGCTTTAGTCTACTTTGCTGCTGATGAGGGCGGGCATGACCGTTTTTCTGGATTCAGAAGCAATCCATTAGCTCTTTTTTTGGAGCATGTAGAGGGTATTGAAGCAGGCCGAAGATACAGCATTGGTCTGGCGGTTCATCGTGAGTCTAATATTATTGTTTTGTGCGTGGTCCGAGGTGTAGCAGAGAAGACTTGTTTTCTAAAGGTTGCATTTTGCTGGTTGCATCTTCCCTTTCAAGTTGGGAAAAATCTTGTATCCAAGAGTAGAACCTGCTGCGCTACCTTGTGTTTGTAAGGCTTGTACATAATAATACATTGTGCCCTTATCAAGATGTGTTTGTCTGCCATTGAATCTCAGAGTCCTGCAGCAATATTGAGACGAGTAATAACTGTTGTGGAAGTGTGCCAGATCCAGAAAATGAGTTCCTCTAAGGCCAACTGCTTGAATTATTAAATTCCCATTGTTTGCATAGTTTTGGATGGCAGGAATTTGAGGCAGTGTTAAACTTTTAAACTGATATCACAGAAAGGGATTGCACAAACCTTCTTTGGAAAGCACAGACTGCTTGAGGGAAGAAACAGATTAGGTTACGCATTCCCAGATACACTTGCACATAACAGAACTGGAAGCAAAGTTTGCTGGAGAAAACAGCACAGAAAATGACCCACCCAAGAGCTACCAGGCAGCCTAACAGAGGACCACACTGGCCACAAAATATACTCCACTATGTCGTGAGGATTACCTCAGCTTTAAAAACTGACCTGGGCAATCAGAGAGGCACCTGGAGGAGGTTACCAAAAACCAGTAACCATTGGCCCCATCCTTCTAGCTTACATCGGTTCACAGGATTTGAATTTGAACCCACAGAAGAGTGGAGAAGAGAAAACCAGCCACCAGCACATCCAGGCAACTAAATCAAGCGGGAAGATGTCAGTGTGAGGCACCACCCACCTCGAGATAGAATAGGCAGGAAGACTGGTGGTTGAAAAGACCTCTGGACACCCTACCACCACGTTAGGATAAGAGATGACAAAGGAGGAGGATCAGCAGTAGTTAGAAATGCTACTTTTAGAAAGTGGACATTTCTCTGCTCTTAGTTCTTTTGTGACTTACAGACTGTCTCCAGTACATTTAAGGGTTAGGTGACAGCTTCACTTTGTGCCTCTCCTCTAGACAGCCACAACCACAGGAAGGTGAGGCTCATCTGCATTCTAATGAGTCTTCCTGGGCAGGGAGGGGCAAACACTTACACTTCAATAGGTAGTGCCCTGTTCACACACAAATCACTGATTTACCCCCCACTGAAAGCCTGACAGACAGGACTGGTTTGAAAGGGATCCTTGTGCACTTCAGAAAGCTGTTTGAAGCAACCCCATACATAAAAGGCACTTTTAGGTATGCATACTTGTTCTCTGACCCCCTAAAATCAGACACTTCTGGATCTTGTACTGGACCGCTGTCAGAAGGACAGTGTTGCTTAAAAGACTCCTTTTTTGACTGAGGAATTGGAAGGCCTGCTTTTCTCTTGTATTGGTCTGCTGCCTCCTGCTGTCTGACTCTACTAAATCAGAGCTGGACTCTGTCTTCAATCCAAATGATCTCCAAGCGCTTTTTGGCTTGCCTCCTGTTACCTGAGACTCAGGGATATCAACATCTCTACCACTACTCCTGTGCCTGGCTCACTGGAAGTGAGTGGCCCAGATACATGCAGCATGGGTTTCAATAAAAATTCTGTCTGCTGGAAGCAGAACCGGCGCATCAACATGGTTGTGGGAATAAGATCAGCGCAGCGCATCAGAGCTAGCACTTTTCATCCAGAGATCACAGCATAGGATAGCGTATCAGTGCCACTCCAGCATGGAAAGATCAACGCATCCTCTCAACTACGTGGTAGAAACAGGCACATCAGTGATGCATTGCCTTCATTGTTTGGTGAAGATCAACGCATCTCGTTGCTTGTGACCAGGAAAGGTACTTTGCTCACTGGGGCCTGCGTGGGTCCTGTATCCAGCTTGCGCTTCCATGAGGTTGGCCTGAACTTAGACTTTGCCCCGGTTCAGCGCAACCTAAAGTAACCTTTTGAGCTTTACTTGTTTCTAAGCCCTTACTGCATTTATTCTTTTAAAATTCATATCTCAACTTCTATTGTCTTGTTTCATTTAGATACATATTCTCTATTTTTCTAAACAAGTGTGAAGTATTTCTGTGGTGTATTCATTGTGTTACTGTGTGAGTATCAGTTGCACAGATACTTTACACATTGTCTTTTTAGATAAGCCTGACTCCTCTGTGCCAAGCTACCTGAAAGTGAGCACAGGTTATCTTTTAGTGAGTATCTGGGTTATCTTTACTAGAGTTGGGTTCATATCTCAGTCAACCAGGAATCCCATTTCTAACATTCACCCTCATCTCAGTCATGACATTCATGTTACCTATGACCTGGTGCCTAAACAGAAGCTCAAAGGTACTGAAACAAATTACTTTCCCAGCAGCCTCCCTTTAAGGAAGCAAAAGTAACAAAGAGATACATCATATGCTACTCAAAGTTAATTTCTACCTATAAACGTGCCTTTTTAACGTCCTACTGAATCTTCTAACAAGCATGTTCGTCTGTGGTAATAGGGTATAGCGTACTTCTAAGTAGCTCCTAAACTTATCACACCTAGTCTTTATGAGCACAGCCATGATGTTTTCCCCTAGTCTAAAATTATGGGATGGGGACCACTACCCAATTAAATACAATTACTTAAATGTACCTTTTCCCTGAAGAAGTTTTAAAGAATAAATGTCTGATAATGTCCACAAGTATGCTCTGAAAATATTTCCCCACCGCTGTCAGTGGAATAAGCGGGGGTCTTTTGCTGTGTTACTGGAATTGACACTAACCTAGAAGTTCATGCAGGAGCAACAGAGCTTCTTCAACTAGACTCTGATCTGGGGCAAATAGAAGCGTCATTGCAACTGGACTTCAACAATACAAGCTCAGTCTGGCCCTACACGGCAAGTCTTACCCATCAAGTTCAGTTGCCTCCTCCTTACATAATTGAAAAAAAGGATTTCTGTGCCCTTTGCACTTTCTCTTTCTTATGGGGTTAATATTCCGTCCTCGCACCCTCATCGCTCCCCTATCAAGCCCCAAACAGACACTCAGACATGCCCAAACGAGCCGCACTGTGCCACTAGATTCAAGCTATCCTGGCTGAAGAGGGGTGAAACCTCGAAACCGGTTCTCGGATGCTTGGTTCCGGTCCAGAGAGGACCTGGCTTGGCAGTTCGGGCTGGGCTGTTCCCGTGAGGCACAGGGTGAAGACTGATTTGCATATAGCCAGGTCTAAACTGGGGTGGCATGGTGAGCAAAAGAATGATGGATTTAACCCAGATCTCATGACTGGGAGTGAATGTTTTGATTTGTCCTGCATTCCATCCATCAATTGTGTGTATTTTGCTTTCTTGCCCTAAGTGCCCCAGGAATGCCCAGACCTGGGTCCCTGGCTCACTGTGCCACTGGATTCAAGCTGTCCTAACTGAAGAGGGGTGAAACCCCAAAACCGGTCCTAGGGTGCTTGGTTCCGGTCCAGAGAGGGCACAGGGTCAAGACTGATTTGCATATGGCCAGGTCTAAACTGGGGTGGCATGGTGAGCAAAAGAATGATTGATTTAACCCAGATCTCTTGACTGCGGGTGAATGTTTTGATTTGTACTGCATTCCGTCCACAATTGTGTGTCTTTTGCTTTCTCGCCCTAAGTGCGCTGGGTATGCCCAGACGTGGGTCCCTGGCTCACTGTGCCACTGGATTCAAGCTGTCCTGGCTGAAGAGGGGTGAAACCCCGAAACCGGTCCTAGGGTGCTTGTTTCCGGTCCAGGAAGGACCTTGCTCGGCAGTTCGGGCTAGACTGTTCCCATGAGGCACAGGGTCAATACTGATTTGCATTTGGCCAGGTCTAAACTGGGGTGGCATGGTGAGCAAAAGAATGATGGATATAACCCAGATCTCTCGACTGGGGTGAATGTTTTGATTTGTTCTGCATTCCGTCCACCAATCATGTGTCTTTTGCTTTCTTGCCCTAAGTGCACCGGGTAAGCTCAGACATGCGTTCCGGGGTCACTGTGCCACTGGATTCAATCTATCCTGACTGAAGAGGGATGAAACTCGGGAACCGGTCCTAGGATGCATGTTTCCGGTCCAGGGAGGACCTGGCTTGGTAGTTCGGGCTTGACTGTTCCCATGAGGCACAGGGTCAAGACTGATTTGCATATGGCCAGGTCTAAACTGGGGTGGCATGGTGAGCAAAAGAATGATGGATTTAACCCAGATCTTCTGACTGGGGGTGAATGTTTTGATTTGTTCTACATTCCGTCCATCAATTGTGTGTCATTTGCTTTATTGGATTTATCAGCAACTTTGCTCATGCTGCTTTTTTTCAGTGGCATTTTTGAGTGGCCTTATTTCTGGGAAGTTCTTATCATAAATCACCTATATTTTCTAGCAATCCTCTGGTTGCTTTATAATAAGGATTGTTCTGGTGGTTTGCAGCTGCTGATGCATTGGAGTTCATCTCTGCATTTCTTTCACTGCTGACATGCTGCTATTGGTTTCCCTTTGGTGCAGGATCTCTGACCTCCTGGGCCGAATCCAACTCTCTGCCCCAGCAGCTCTGCTGTTGCATTGCCTGCCACTGCCCCTGACACCTCTTCCAGGTAGGTGTTCAAGGCATTCCTCCACCCGCAGGCTCCTGCCTGCGCCTCATCCCTGGTGGTCCAGTGGGAGAGACTTGCTCTTCCGCTGGTTCCGCTGTTGCTCTGTATTGTGTTGTACCGGTTCTGTATTGTGTTGTGCCCGTTTTACTGTCTTGTTGGTATTATCCTCTATATTTTTATTTGTGATCTGTTGTTGCTGTTTTGTTATTTTCTGTTCTCTTTTTGTTAGCTCTGTTCTGTTTTGTCATTGTCTACTGATTATTCTGCCCAGTTTTCCTTTCCCACTACTGCTGCCCCCACGATCCCTCTCTCTGCTGTATCCCACACCCACCTCCCAGCTGCACCTCCCTCGCCCTTCCCTATTTAATAGTGGCCACTGTGAGGGCAAATGAGCAGGACCTCTGACCTCCTGGTCAGAGTCCTGCTCTCTGCTCCAGCAGCTCCGCTGTTGTGTCGCCTGCTGCTGCCCGATACCTCTTCCAGGTAGGTGATCGAGGCCCTCCTCTACCCGCAGGCTCCTACCTGCGCCTCATCCCTGGTGGTCCAGTGGGAGAGCCTTGCTCTTCTGCTGGTTCCGCTGTTGTTCTGTATTGTATTGTTCCTGTTCTGTATAGTGTTGTGCCTGTTTTTCTGTTTTGCTGCTATTGTCCTCTGTATATTTATTTGTCATCTGTTATTGTTGTTTTGTTATTTTCTGTTTTTGTTAGTTTCTGTTCTGGTTTGTTATTCTCTGCTCGTTATTCTGCCCGGTTCCCCTTTCCCACCGCTGCTGCCCCTGCGGCCCTTCCCTCTGCCGGTTCCTGCCTCCCAGCTGCACATCCCTCCCCCTTCCCTATTTAAGGGGGCAAAGGTGCTCCAAAGGCAAGCCCATCCGCACTTGTTCATGACCTGACAGATACCCTAGATCTCCGACCACCCACTGCTATGACTCGGCTGCCCTCCTCCCACTCAACCCCGGAAGGAACAACTGCCAGCTGTTCACACCGAACACCACCTATGGACAGTTCTCCTGCTGTCACTGCTGCCAAACCTTCACTACCCTCTGCACCACCACGGCTGCTGCCCCCATGCCGGACACCAACACCACCTAAGCCCTGTGGTGCATCCTCCTCAACGTGCACTCCCTGCACAGGCACACTTGTGGAGATCTGGGACCTCCTCGACACCCTTTTGCCATACGTCTTTTTCTTCACAGAAACTTAGACCAACTCCACCTCTGCTCCCACATCGACACTGCCATACCCGACGGATACAAGATACCGAGGAAGGACCGGCCCATCACCCAGGAGGAAGACTTGCCATTGCACACAAGAGCTCCCTCCAACTCACGACCTCCAGCTTTAGTGACGGCCACTGAAAACCTCCACTTCCAGATCCAGACCAGCCCCAGAATTAACCTAAGAGGCATTCTCACCGACAGACCTCCCGGACCTCGAACTGCATTCACCATCACCATCACCGACCTCATCGCACCCCACGCCATCGCCTCCATGGACTACATGCTCATCGAAGACCTCAACTTCCACCTCGACAACCTCTGCGACCCCAACTCCGCCACCCTCCTGGACAACCTCGCAAACCTTAGACTGAAACAACTTGTCACCACACCCACCCACAAGGTAGGACACATTCTCGACCTCATCTTCACAGGAGGTAACAACACCCACTTCAGCCTCACCACTCAACACCCCTGGATGGACCACCGCTTCGTACACTTCCACGTCGACAAACCCACTGTGCCCAAGCCTGCACCCCGCCCTCTGTGAAGAAACTGGAGCAAGGTCACTGAGGAGCAGCTCAACTCTACCCTCAACCGCGCTGCACCCTTCACCTCGACCAACGCCAACCTTGCAGCCAGAGATCTCCACACATGGATCACCAACTGCACAGACAAGCTCGCCCCCCCTACGTAACCCCGACAGACAGTGCCCCAGAAAGGCCCCTTGGTTCACCGATGACCTCCAAGAATCCGGACACACCTGCACTAGTCTCGGGAAGAACTGGAGAAACAGCAATTCCTTAGAAGACCTAACCACCTACAAGAACTCCATGACAGAATACCACCAATGCATCAGATTCACCAAAAGGACCTTCATCCAGAACAAGATCCTTGCCAACTCTAGCAGCTACAAGGTAGTCTTCAGCATCATCCAGGAATTTATCAAACCCCCCAGCGAAACCACAGACATCGCCCCTTCCCAGGACCGCTGCAACAAGTTCAGCTCCTAATTCCATCTGAAAATCAAGGGCCTCTAAGAAAACTTCAACGACCAGACACCTGACTCCGAAACCACTCCCTCCTCCAGGAACACCAGCCAGCCCCCATCTCCTCCTCGACCCCTACTCAAGAAGCCCTCAGTGGATCCCACAGATCTCAAGAACTACAGACCCGTCTCCCTCCTCCCCTTCACAGCCAAGGTCACTGAGAAGACCGTCAACGTTTAACTAACAAAATTCATTGAAGAAAACTCAATCCTCGACCCCTTTCAATATGGGTTCCCCAGCAACCACAGCACTGAGACAGCTCTGCTCGCCACCACAGACAACATCCGCACCCTCCTTGACCAAGGACAAACCACAGCCCTGATACTTCTTGACATCTCTGCAGCCTTCAACACCGTCTCCTACCGCAATCTCACCCCCAGACTCCACAACGCCGACACACAGGGAACCGCCCTCGACTGGCTTAGCTTCTTCCTCACCGACAGAACCCAAAGAATCAGACTTCCACCCTTCCTCTCCGAACCCACAGTGATCAACTGCGGAATACCCCAAGGACAATCACTCAGTCCCACACTCTTCAACATCTACATGGACCCCCTCGCCTCCATCGTCAGAAAGTGCAGATTAAGCATAGTATCCTGCGCCAAAGACACCCAGATCATCCTCTCCCTCACCAAGGACCCGCTCAATACCAGACTCAACTTCTAGGAAGGAAGGAAGGATGTCACATCCTGGATGAGCAGCGGCTGCCTGAAGCTCAACTCGGAGAAGACAGATGTCTTCATCCTTGGATCCTCCCCTTCTGCATGGTACAACACCTGGTGACCCACTGCCCTTGGCAGCCTCTCTACCCCCATCGACCACGCTAAAAACCTCGGCATTGTACTTGACTCCTACAACTCCATGACCTGACAGGTCAACGCCGTCACCCACCTGCTTCAAAACCCTCTGTATCCTCCGGAAGACCTTCAAATGGATACCTCCAAATCAAGAAAGACCGTCACCCACACATTCATAACCAGCAGACTGGACTACAGAAATGCCCTCTACGCTGGGATCAATAAGTCTCTGCTTCACAAACTCCAGACCATACAGAACACCATAGCCAGACTCGTCCTTGTCATCCCTTGACACAAACACATCTCCCAATACCTGCTTAACCTCCACTGGCCCCAGGTCAAAAAGAGAGCAACTTTCAAGATACTCACCCACACCTACAAATGCCTCCACCACACTGGACCTCAATATCTCAATGATAGAATCTCCTTCCATGAACCCAAGAGGAACCTCCGATCTGCCGACTTTGCCCTCGCCGTATCCCCACGCATCTACTACTACAAAGCAGCACAAGGAAGATCCTAGTTCTCCTAAAAGTCTACATTACCCTTACCTCTGGATGATGTTATGGAAGAAATAAAGCTTTTGAAACCCTTTGTTATTGACACTAATGCTACTCTTCAATGCCTGAATGAGAAATGGTCAAGTCTAGAGTCCAGAGTGTCCGCAGTAGAGCAACTGATTAGTGATGTCCAGGAAGAAGCCACCAAGATTGATTCTATGTCTAAAGAGATAGCTCTCCTTAAACAACAGACGGAGGACTTGGAAAGTCGTAACAGACATAATAACCTCAGAATTTATGGCATTCCTGAGGAGGCAGAAGGTTCCAACATGCTTGCCTTTTTTAAGATGCATATTCCTAAAATAGTTGGTCTTAAGGATGGTATAAATCTTAATTCACAATGCGTGCCCCGCATAGGCTCTAAATGATTGTGGCTTGCTGATTGTGGCCCCCCTCTAAATCTGGGGGGCCACAATCAGCAAGTTGCTTTAGAGGAATAATCTTTCTCTTTCTAGAATACACTGAACTGCTAATGGGTTTGTCTGTGGCTAAGCAGAGAAAGCAAATGTTGTGGTCGGGTTAGAGAGTGTTTTTCTCTCAGGATGTGGCTCCTACAAATGCCGCGTGTCGTAAGAAGTTTTTTTCCTTTTATCCTGCTCTTCGCTGCATGAATGCAAGATATGGTCTTGTGCTTCCATGTTTTTTCAAAGTCACTTGTTAGGAAAGGACTTTCTCATTTGACTGTCCAGAGGATTTGAGGCAGTTTATTTTTTGCCACTAAGGTGAAGAGATGGACTTCGGAAAAACTTGAACCTGTATTTCTCTATTGCTTTTCAGTTCTTCTGCATATAATATGTCTTAATCTTTAGGGAACTAATTTTATCGTCTTTATCCTTATGTATTGTTGGTGGTTATTGCTTGTTTGCTTCTTTCAGGTTGTTTTGCCCACCTAACTTTGTCCTGTTTCACTTTTACACATGTCTCTTGTCTAGCACAGATACCCTTTCTCGATGTGTTACCTCCCCTGTGCTTCCCTTCCCAGTCCTATTGTTTATAGTCCATCAACATTTGTTTGTAAGTGTTATTTCATTTCATAGGCATGCCCATTTATTATTTTTATACTTACACATCCTGTCTATTTCTTGCTAAATGTCTGTTTAACTGCTGTTCCTTTACTTATGTATTATTCATGATTTCCATGGTGGTCTCTGGTGTTCAAGTTTGGCAAACATTAGCCTGCTGTCTGTCTTCTCTTTCGCGCTTCCCAGCACCTTCATGTTATTCTTTTTACACTGGATGTGTTTATTTTGGCTGAAGCCTTTTGGCTTTCTGTCAACTCTTCTTTCTCTATTGGACTTAGTGTTTTTTCCATCCTTTTTTCTTCCTTTACTATATTATCTTTGGTTTTTTTCCTCCATTGAATTTCAATTTCCTATTTCGACTATGTTTTGTCTTTTGTATATATATATTTTTTCTCATCTATTGTTTTTATGTTCATTACAGTTTTTTTTATTAGATATACATGGTTGTTTCTACCCTACAATTCTGTTTTAGAAATGGTTGTACTGTTTTTGTAAAACATTTTTATTTAAGAAAAAACAAACATCAGCAATAGCATGACAATACAGATGGAGCATAACCATAGGCATCAGTGGTACAGTAGGTAACATTATAAAACACAATCATGTATGGTGGAAGGTCTAGGGCAACGGGGAATCATCCTATGCATATTTCCCCGATAGGTGTTCCACAAACCCCACACACAAGACCATTTTTTGGGACATCCACGCAACACATATAGAGGCTTTTCTCGAAACATTGCCCAGTCCATGTCTTTTTTCCAATCCTGTGCCATGGGCAAAGCCAGTTCCCCCCATTGCTGGGCAATATTTCTCTTGGCCAGCATTAGCCCCAATGTTACCCACTGCGTCAGACAGACATTCAAGTCAGTTGGTTCCCAAATGTTTAGGAGACACCCATGGGCCTCCACCCGGAGCTGCGCAGACAGAACCGTATTATTAATGTTGTAAATAGCATGCCAGTAGGGTTGGATCTGTGTTCATTCCCAAGATTTGTGAAAAAAGGTCCTCAGTAGGCCACAGCCCGCCTACAGGCGCCCTCTTCTTCCCTCCCCATTCGTACCAATTGGGGCCCATTACGTAAATACGGTGGAGACGTTTTCATTGGACAAGACGGAGACGAGCTGATAGTGCTACGACTCTGGGAGAGGAGACTGCCTCCTGCAATTCCTCGTCATCCATTTCCATACCGTCTCTGGTCCACGTTTCTGGGAGAGCCTGGAGAGGATCTGAGATGTTGTTGACCAGTTTTTTATATATTAGGGGAAATGATGCTGTCGGCGAGATAACTATCAAGTACCCTATCTTCCGGTGGGGATGAGTCCGGCAGTGTGGACCCGGGCTGTAAATGTGTGCGAAGTGCATGCCGAATCTGTGTGTATCGGAAGCATTCTGACTCGGCCAGGTTATATTCCTGCTGCAGCGCTGCAAAAGACTTAATATCTGATTTGTCCCACAAAACCCTTATGCATGCAATACCTATTAGATCCCATTTTTCGAATCCCTTACTCTTCCACAGGTCACCCAATTGCTCGGAATCCAATAACGACGCTGCAAGCCTAAGCTTCCGCTTCCAGCCTAGGCGATTGGTGGCTACATGCCAGATGTGTACTGCATGTTTGGTGGGGCCTGTAAGAGGAAAGCGCTGGGGCCTAGAGTAGAGGGCTCTGCTCAAGGTCCCTCCTGAAAGGAGCCACCTATCCATGTTATACCCGGGTCACCAGGCTGGGCATAGCTGCAATGGTTGATAGAGGACAGATGAGACGCCCAATATTACAATTGTATGTCTAGGAGACCGATGCCTCCATCAAACCAGTTAAGAGAAAGTTTGCTGAGAGCGATGTGAGGTTTACCGTTCCACAGTAGGTTCCGTTGGAGGCTCTCGACCTCTCGGAAATAGGACGTGGGTATCGGATCCATGAAATTCTGAAGGGCATACAGGAATCAGGGTAGGGACATCATCTTAAAAAGGGCGGCCTTGCCTAGCAGGGAGAGGGGGAGCAATTTCCACCTGCTGATGTCTTTGCGCAACTGAAGCAGCGGGAGCTGGAGGTTGCGGGAATATCGAAGAGAGGAGTCTAGAGAAAGGTAGATACCCAGATACTTAAACCCTTTGGTACAAGTTTGCAGTGGGCACCCACCCGGCGGCATCGGGGGCATGCCCACCACCACGAACAGGAGGGATTTGCTCCAGTTTATGGAATAACCGTAGTACCATCCAAAGATCATGAAAATGTCCAAGACCACTATCAAAGATCTACTAGGGGAGGTCAAGCACGGAAGGATGTTGTCACCATAAAGAGAAATCCGGTCTTCCCTGTCCAAAGACTAACGCATACCCCTGACCATCAGGCCCTGAAGTATCCACGCTGCCAGTGGTTCCAATGCTAGGGCAAACAGCAATGGGGACAAGGGGCAACCCTGCCGGGTCCCCCTGCTCAGCTCAAAGTCGGACGACTTGTTATTGTTAACCACCACTTGGGCCATGGCTGGGGAATACAGTAACTGCACCCATTGTATTATTTGGGGCCAAATCCCAGTTTCTCTAACACAGCCCACAGGTATGGCCATTCAATGGTGTCAAAGGCCATGGCCGCGTCCAAGAAAAATATAACCACTGGTTCCAATAGGGTAGTCGCCCTGTCCAGAACCTTATGAACTCTGCGCAGGTTCAGCGCAGTGTTACAGTGCGGTATGAAACCTGATTGGTCCGGGTGGACCAAGGTCCCAATCGCAGTCAAAAGGCGAGTAGCAAGGAGCTTAGCCAAGATCTTGGGCTCAGCGTTCAACAGGGATGTCAGTCGGTAGGAACCACGTTCGGTCTTGGGCTTCCCGTCTTTGTAAATAGTCACTATCGTGGCGGTATGTTCATCTGGTGGCAAGAGTCCCTCCTGGCTTGAGTCCTCATACATGGTCCTCAAATACGGGGCCAATGTATCTGGTTGGAGCTTGTACAGCTCAATACGTAGCCCGTTAGGACCAGCGGCTTTACCCAGCTTGAGAGGTCATATGGCTGCCGCTATTTCGTCGTTGGTCATGAAGTCGTGTTCGACCACTGACAGTTTGGGTAGAGCTATATCTTTAAGCATTTGGCGGGAATCCTCTACAGAGTAGAGGGCTGCTGAGGTATAAACCGACTTGAAGTGGGCCTCAAAACAGTCCGCTTTATCTTGCGGGTCCGACAGGGAAGTACTGTCTTGTCATCGAAGTTCAGGTACTAGTCTGCTTGCCCACTCTCTCTTATCCAACCAGGCCAAGAGTTTTTCAGCCTTGTCGCCCACCTCATACAACCATCCCTAAGCCGCTCTCCCTATGGCCTTTGCCTGGTCAGATGCTAGTGCCCTGTAGTCCTGTTGTATAAGTTTGAGAAGGTGGAGCTTGCCGGGTGTGACGTCTATTTCTAGATCTGCTTCCAGTCTCCCCACCTCTGCCTCCAGCGCCACCAACTCTTTGAGCTGTTCCTTCTTTTTCCTGGAAATAGAAATGGCTGTATTGTTATATATTCTCACTGTTTTAGATCAATTCATTGTATATAATTATTATATTTTGGATGGCGAATAATTTTAGGATTATATCTTGGAATGTTGCGTGTCTATGTAACCCTATCAAGAAACAGAGGGTTATTACTCATTTATCCCATCTCAAATGTAATATCACTTTGCTACAAGAAACTCACTTGCTTGACGAGGATGTTAATTCACTGCACAAATATTGGGTAGATCAGATTTTTTATTCTCCGGCTATTGTTCCTAAAAATGCAGTTTATGTACTTGTACTCAAATCCTTTTCTTTGATAATAGAGAAAGAGAAGATCGATGGATTCTCTGATATGCTACTATTGACCATATACCTGTTTTAATTCTGAACAATTATGGTCCTACTGGTGTTGATGTACAATTTTGGGAACTAACGTTGGTTGTGATACGTTCTTGTCCAGATACAAATTTCATATGTGCAGAGATTTTAACCAAATTATGGATCCCTTTTTGGATAAAAAGTCTCATGTTAAATATGTCCCTAATAAGATGCAGGAAACCTTTACACAATCTATTCACTATAGAGGCTTGGTGGATGCTTGGAGATTGTTTAATTCTGACACTTGGGAATACACCTTTCATTCACCAACTCATAAATCCCAATCCAGAATTGACTATATAATTCTTTCCCCTCCTTTATTTACCACTCTTGTACATGCTGAAATTGGGTCTATACTCATTTCTGATCAAGCTCCCATTGTAGTTGTTCTTGATTTACTACACAAATCCTCTAGGTCTAACAGATGGTGCTTTAATAATAGTCTACTGAAGGATGAGGTTATTGTACAGAGTTCTGAGTTTTTTTTATTACAATAACACCTCAGATCTCCCATTCCATGTCATTTGGGATGCTTTCAAAACATATGCAAGAGGACATATCATTAATTACTTCTCATCTAAAAAGAAAAGAGCTTCTAGGGAATCACCAGCTCTCCTTACTTCCATTAAGCAATTGGAGCATGAATAGTTCACCACCACCAATGATACTACGTTAAAGTGTCTTATGCAAGCCAAATTTGAATTTAATAGAAAATCTACGGAGGAAGCTTACAGATTTGTTTTAAAGATTAACTCTAAATTCTATTGTGGGATGAATTAAGCTGGTAATTTGCTTGCTAACTATTTAAAAGTTAAATCTCCGAAGTCTAAAATAGTTAAGATTAGAGAAGGAAGTAATATTCCTAATTTTAAAGATACTGACATTTTGAAATGCTTTACAGACTATTATACAACCCTTTATACCATAATCATTTTCCTTCAAATAAGGCACTGGACTATTTTGACTGCCTTCCACCGCAGTTACAGCCAGCACAGGATATCCTCTGTTTAGATGAGGACATTTGGCTTTCTGAAATACAATCAGAGCTTGTTTAGTTCAGTTACCTAAAGAGAACGCTCTTGGACTGGATGGTTTTTCTGTAGAATTGTATTCTTGTTTCTCCCATTTATTGGTTCCACATCTGCTTCCCTTGTATCAATAGTTTTTAATTCATTATCAAGCCTGTGGCACTTTTTTGGAAGCTATGACTTGCTTGATTCACAAAAAAAATAAAGATTATTTTTCTTGTGCAAATTATAGACCCATCTCTCTTATTAATGTAGATTTCAAGCTTTTTGGTAAAATCTTGGCCATTAAGCTTTCTCCTCTAATTTCCTATATGGTCGCTTTCGAGCAAACTGCCTTTATAAAGTAGACACATGACTGATAATTCTAGTTTTTGGGGGATATTCTACATGTGGCTTCGGTTAGTACCACACCTATGTTTGCCATAACTTTAGATCCCCAAAAGGCTTTTCATCGCGTACACTGGCGATTTATGATTTATGATGCATGCTCTTGAGTGGCACAGCTTTTGTCCCTCTTTTCTCAAATATATAGCTAGTCTATATTCCTCCCCAAAGACATCCGACTTACTCAATGGTATTCAGTCTTCATATTTTTCTCTTTTACGAGGCGCCAGGCATGGATGTCCTCTGTCTCCCCTTCTTTTTATTTTGTCTTTGAAACATTTTTGCATACGCTGTGAACAGTCGCGGCTCGAATGAGTCACAGGTGGGGGGGGCGGGTAGGGGGTTCACGTGGGGGCCGGTTGTAGAGGGGATTTAAAAAATAAATGTACCTTATCGGGTCCTGCACTGCCTCCGCTCCTGGCTGGGTCCCATTTTCCTGCTGCTTCACTGGAAGCAGGCATCCTCCCTCCGCTACCCTAAACCAATCACAATGCTGCAATGGCATGGGGTCTTTTGGTGAGCCAGATTTAACCTGATGCATGATTAACTCTAAGTTGGTGGGATCGAGAGGAGGGAAGTGCTCAAGTGTGACTGGGAGGGGGGCGAGGTCTTGGGAGTTACCAGGCAAGGGGAAACAGTGGGAGAAAGAGGGTTGATCATTTCGATTTTGGGGAGGAAAAATTCTGCTAGGTTGTCGCAGTGGGTATGGATATCCGGATAGTCTTTGGGTGCCTCAGGTAGTTGAAGGAGGGATTTCGCAATGCAGTATATTTCCTTGGGTTTAGAGGCTGATTTGCAGATTTTTTCCTCAAAATAGGCTGCCTGTGCGAGTTTAATGCAGGCTTTGTAGGATTTGATTGCAGTTCTATAGGCCAGCTTTTTTGTGGGTGAGTAATCTAGGCGCCATTTCCTCTCCAGTTTTTGCAGTTACGTTTTGATTCCCGTAGATCGGTGGTATACCACGGGGCAGTTATTTTGCTGCGTTTGGGTTTGGTGGTTTTGAGGGAGATGATGTGGTTCTTTCTGTATCAGATCCTCAAACTTCAATACCTACCTTTGCAAATCTTTTATCATCCTATTATGCTTTATCTGGATATATACGAAACCTTTCTAAGTCTGCGGTTCTCCCTCTCAGTAAATATTGTCTTAAAGATATGTTTGTTGATACAGTGTTTAAATGGACCTCTCACTTTATTACATGTTTGGGAATTAAATATGCATCTCCGTGGCAAAAACCATTCAGATTAATTTGGAAGATTTTCAACAGAAGATTCTTCAAATGACCGAAAGTTGGTCTTCCTTTATTTATTTTATTTATTTATTTATTTATTTTTACAATTTGTAGAGCGCGAACAAATGCCCGTAGGCGTTTCGGCGCTAGAAACAGTGCGTAAAGTTCCCACATAGGCTAAATCGACAGCTGTTATTGACTAAACAGCCAGGTCTTTATTTTTCTGCGAAATTGCATCAGGGACAAGCTTTCTCTGATGGCTACTGGCAAAGAATTCCACAGTCTGGGAGCGGCCACCAGGAAGCGCCTATCACCCCAAGTGACTGTTTTGGTTTGAGGTACCATCAGAAGATTGAGGTTATTAGATCGAAGCGATCTTGTGGATGAGTGGAACTTAAGATGGGCTTTCAGGAAATGCGGGCCGTGATTATGCAGTGCTTTGTATACTATACAAAGGGTTTTGAATTTAATCCTATTCCGGACCTTGAGCCAATGAAGATCTTTTATGGCGTCCGAGATTGGCATGAACTTCGGGGTTCCAGACAGGAGACGGGCTGCAGCATTCTGGATTGTCTGCAGTTAATTAGTCACTCTGGCCTGGGCATTGATAAATAAGCCATTGCAGTAGTCGAGGGAGGACACCAGGGAACTTACCAGTGTCTTTCCTGCTGCAGCTGGCAAGAACGGCATAATTTTCTAAATCAGCCTAAGTTTATGGTGGGCAGTGGCTGCTGTTTTGTTTGTGTGGGCCATAAAATTCAGGTTCTCGTCAAAAGTCACTCCGAGATTTCTGACAGTAGGGACCGGTTTAGGGGGGGTCCCATACGAGGGCGGCCACCAAGTAGTAGACCAACTGGGTGAGAGATGTCCGAAAATAACCACCTCAGTTTTTTCGGAATTTAGTTTTAGACAATTGGAGGCCATCCACTCTCCAATCGCCCGCATGCCCCCTTGAAAGTTTTCCGCTACCCTCTCTCCATCACCATTAATGGCCAACACAAGCTGTGTGTCATCTGCGTAGGAGGTAAGGCTCATCCCATGGGCCTTGATGACAGATGCCAGGTCCGACACATAGATATTAAATAGTGTCGGACTTAGGGAGGAGCCTTGGGGTACCCCACACAGCAGTGACAGCTTGTCTGATTGAAAATGCCCCAATGTGACCACCTGCGTTCTCCCAGCCAAAAAGGAGGAAAGCAAGTACTTTGCCAGGTGGCGAATGCACATCTTTCCGACACGGTCCACCAAGATCTTGTGGTCGACCGTGTCGAAGGCTGTGGATAAATCGAGTAATACCAGTGCTGCTGTTCCTCCCTGGTCCCGGATCACTCGTATATCCTCGGTCGCTTTGATTAAGGCAGTCTCCGTACCAGGGTACTTACGAAAGCCGAATTGGGTGTTGTCCAATGATTGGTGCTTCTCTACAAACTCCGAAAGTTGTATATTCATAGCTTTCTCAACTACCTTGGCTAAAAAAGGTAGGCTAGCTATGGGGCGGTAGTTTTTTAATTGCTCCTTGTCCAGATTGGCTTTCTTTAGAAGAGGCTTAACCAATGTATTCTTCAGTGAATCTGGCTATATCCCAGTTCTGAACATTGCATTACAGACTGAGGTGATATCAGGAGCCAAACAATCCATCACTGGACGGATAACCTTGAGAGGACAGCGATCTAATGCAGATCCAGATTTAATGGTAGCAATAATGTCCTTAATTTGTGTCTCTGCGAGGTCTGTGAACTGGAGCAGTTCAGTATCCTGAGTCATGCTGTCAGGCATGGGCGAGTGGATTACCGTTTTAACGGTGAATGCTTGATATATGTCATTCACCTTGGTAAAAAAGAAATTGGCCAATGAATCGCAGAGAGATTGGGATGGTGGCGGAGCTAGGTCCGGAGTGTTTCCCGCTAAGATCTTGGTTTCTCATACAGTTTTTTACTGGAGTTTTTGGCGTTATCGATCTGTTCTGTGAAGAACTTTTTCTTAGTTTTGACAATGAGGGCTTTATACAGCCCTAGTGCTTCCTTGTAGCTAGATTTGCTTTCTGAGCTGTAGGATCTGCGGCAATGCCTTTCCCTATTTCTGCAGAGTTGTTTCTGTTTGCGCAGTTCCTCTGTGAACCATGGGCCGAGGGCGCTGTTCTATTTCTCGAAGGTTGTTTAGTCGGGGCTAAGGTGTCTGTAACAGTGCCCAGCCACTCCTGAAATTGACATGTGGCAGTGTTGGGGTCAGTGGACAGACAAGGCCGGGTCCTATCCAGAAGAGCAGTTAACTCCGTCTGTTCGATATCTTTCCAGACCTTAAAAGGTTCTGGTCTCAATGCAGGGACTCTTCTAGTCCTGTTCGCCTTGACTGAGATTCTCATTAAGATGGCATAGTGATCAGTCCAAGGCATGGGCAAGGTATCTATTATTTTTAGGCCTTCCATATTGGAAAAGATGCCATCCAGAGTATGGCTGGCCTTGTGAGTGGGGATAGTGACCAGTGCATTATTTTAAGAATTACTGACACGTTTTTAGCGCCTTAGCGCTTTACGAGAATTTTTACAAAATTGCCGATTTTACTGTGTGTGCTGCTATATTTTAGTGTTAGGCACTCTGACACCTTAACACTCTTCCTACCGCCCTTCTGAGCCCCGCACAGCCATTTTTCGAGCTGTTGCGAGGGTCGGGTAGGCGCCATCTTGGGTGTAGGCTGGGGGAGCGCTCTAGCTGACGCTGCCTCCCGCCCTCCCACTCTACTTAAGCCTTGCTCTTCCTAGGCATCGGTTGATTCATTGTGTGGTTCTCCCCTCCGGTGAGGGGCTGCAAGCTGATTTTAGCATCACTATTCTGCCTGCATTATTTTAAGAATTACTGACACATTTTTAGCGCTTTACGAGAATTTAAAAAAATTGATGATTTTACTGTGTGTGCTGCTATATTTTAGTGTTAGGCACTCTTAAGACACCTTAACACTCTTCCTACCGCCCTTCTGAGCCCCGCACAGCCGTTTTTCGAGCTGGTGCGAGGGTCGGGTAGGCGCCATCTTGGGTGCAAAAAAACGATGGATTTGGGCCCAGATCTTTGGACTGGGGTGAATGTGTGACATTGATCCACATTCTGTCCATCACCTGTTTTGTTTGCAATCTTGGGTGTAGGCTGGGGGAGCGCTCTAGCTGACGCTGCCTCCCACCCTCCTCCTCCCCCTATACAATGACAGACGCAACCCGACGGCGCAGCGGGCGGGCGCAGAAGGCGCGCCATAGTCAAGCCCGTCTGTACCCGTCCGCGCCAGGACCGGGCCCAGGGCCAGAACCCCTGGCCAGAGTCCCCGACAGGGATTATTAACCTACTCCAAATCTGCCTTGCTGGAACTGCGCACGATGGCTAATACCCAATGTGTCCAACATAGCCTGTATGAAGTCCTGGAAACCACAGAACTCATATGCCCTCATTGTAACATTAGGCTACATATAGCTAATGGTAAGGTTAAGACGAACACCACTACATCCGCTAACACCATAGACTTTTCTGCAGCACTCATTAATGCACGTTCCTTAGTAAAGGACCGGCAGGAAGTATCCGACCTCATCTTGGATAACAACTTAGACTGTCTCTTTATAACTGAGACATGGACGGATGAGGCGTCCGATCCAGACATGGCAGTCGCGGCCCCCCCCCAGCCTATAAAGCCTACCGTCTAGATAGAGTAGGGAAGCGTGGAGGGGGGCTAGCCATCATAGCCCGCGATCACGTAAGTGTGAGAATGTCACATATCCCTTTCACCTCTTGTGAAGCCCTCCAATTTGATCTTAAGCTTACTCCGTTGTTTCATTTCAAAGGTATGCTCTTATATCGACCCCCAGGCGCCCGTACTGGATTCCTCCTATGCTTGATACTCGAAGCATTGACGATGGAAGACTCATTTACAGTTATGGGTGATATGAATTTCCATCTTGAGAAGTCCTCCGATAATGAAACCCGTACCTTGATATCAGATATGGATACCTTGAGTCTTCTTCCTTATCTGTGTCCTGATGGGGTAGATTGGCCCCTATGAAAATGATAATGCTACCTGTCATTAATTTTTATCTTTCCATGTTACCCATTAAACTTCCTTAAAAACTTTTCAAGGCACTTAATAAATTACTTGGTGTTTTCTTTTGGAGAAGAAAAAAACCCTGCATTTGCTAAACCTCTTTACGTAAACCCAAAGAATTAATGGGGTGATTTTTCAGAATTTTCAACAATACCATTCAGCATTTGTCCTTATATCACAATTTCATTTCCACTCTCTAGTACATTTTTCGCAACCCCCTTACACTTTCCTTTCTCCTCCCCTCCCATGAAATACTCTATTATAATTTCTTCACATATTTTTACACAACCCATCTCTCCACTGCTGAATTTTTGGGAATCTTCTATTAGGCATAATAACTTTCTCAAAGTATCTAATAATTCTATTTTTGGGAAACAATGGGTGCACAAGGTCATAATTCAGATCAAACAGGTACAGGGTGGGATGACTCCATACAGGGTGGGATGACTCCATTCTCTTCCTCTGAGATTTTAACTAAATTTGGTCTTTCTTCAGTTTACAATTCCCAATTCGAATCTCTTCAGGATGCAGTTTTTCAATCTCTTTCCATGCTTCAGAAAACACAATCTCATCCTGCCTCCCAGGAACAAATTAATCTCCACCAAAGCACCCTACATTTTCAAATTTCTGCATCACATAACTCCTTCTCATTCACAATTTAAAACAATTGGAGTGGGAGATGGATTTTCAGCACTCCTTTTCTTTAAAGACCTGGGGATCCATTTGGAAAAAGATTCATCACACTGCTCGTAATGTCAGTACTACCCAAACTCTTTATTACTCTTATAATAGGTTGTATATTTCTCCCTTTTCCTTACATAATACAACTCATCTCTTTCTAACACATGTTGGTCTTGTAATCCCTTCCTGGCACATATTTACTTTTTTTTTTTCATTGTCCACATATTAAAGCCTTTTGGTCTCAGGTATGTATGACTATCTGTAATATTTGTATAACTGACTTTCCGTTTGATATCCAACACATTTTTGGGGGAATTTCCTCACCCTTTTCGTTAGTGAATCCTTAATTAGGTACATTTTTGGATCTGTTAATTGCCCTTGCATTTCTAGTCATGATGTCCAAATGGATGAATGCTAGTCATTTTAGGATTACTAGTTGGTAGAATCTTCTTTGTTCCCATCATAGACTGGATACTGCATCGGCTAACTCCACATTACTGATGATTAAGAAGGATTTGTTTTGGTCACCTCTCACTGACTATTCAAACAAAAATTATAAAGCCTCCAAGGACTCTACAATGGTGTTTCAGCCTCCAAGATAGTTTTCTAATATAGGGTTTATTTTTATTGTTTTTTTATTTTTGCTGCTCTAAATGTGAATCAACCAATGTTTTTATATGATGGGGTAAATATATAATATTTTTCTTATATAATCTAAATCTAGAATCTAAAGCATATATTTCCTGTCTCTTCTTTCCTTCTCTTTTCCTTGATATTTTCTTCTTTTCACCTCCCTATTTTCTTTCTCCTTTTACTTTCCTCTTTATACCTTACAAAATATAAAATTAGTTTTTTTGAAATAGGTACATAATTAATATCCTATTGTACTTGGTCCACTCCATACATTATTTCTTGCTTGAATTGATTTTTTTTCTCTTGTACTGTTCTTAAGACATGATATATTTATGTGGTTTTGGAATTTCCTTTTTATAAGAAAACTCTGTACACATTTACCTTAATTTTTTTAAGCTATTATTAAACAAAAAAATGCTAAAGAGGAATACTGTGTTATTTAGTTTCTAAAGCAACGTTAATCTGGGTTTCAGGGCACCATTGGTAAAAGACTCCAATTGATACATGTATAGCTCAGCTTCATCTGACTAATCTAGGATCCCAGGGACCAGTTTTCGCATTGACAAATTCCTCTGAATTCTTCTGTGACTCTTTTGTGGTATCACTGAGCTTGTTGAAATACCCAAACCTGTACATCATAATCTTCAAAACAGATTTTGTGTGTTTTAGAGTAAACAAAGCATGGGATCCCTGTGGGGATAACCCAACCAATAGACCCAATCCATAATGTTTCTCCTCTACCTGCCTTTTGTCAGCCTAACTCAAAAGAAAATAATCAAGAGTAAAACTGGTTATCATCTATTGGCTAAGTGTGGTTTGTGCTTCCCAACTGTTAATACTCCTCTCATCAGATTAACTCTGCGACATTAAAAACTGGCCATGAGGATATGTTGAACCTCAAGGCCTGTGCTCCTTCGGTACTGCTCACTAAGTAGGAAAAGTAATAACAGGCAACTAAAAAGTCAGCTTTTCCTCATGATGTCTATCTTGAAGAGAGAAGACTTGCAATCAAGTCTCCTTGATTCAAGCTCAGAGTGAGACAAGGTGTGAGCTGCCACATTGCTTTTTGCTCCTAATAGTATAGGAGATGAGGAATCCCACTCAATTGCGGCTTGTTGAGACCTCCTGGCATCGTCCCAGACCCTTAGAGATTAATACTGCTTTGGCTTCCTTGGCCTCTTGCTCAAAAGAAGGCATGTATCCTTATGCAGCACCTGATATGGACAGGCCAGTCTTAGTAAAAACATGAAACTTTATGAACACAAATTATCAACCCGATTCAAAACCAAAATTAAGGAAAGTTACGGAAGAACCATTTTTCATACCAAATGTGGTAGGTGACAGCCAGCGGCGGCTCCTTCCTAATGGCGGAGAAGTGTCGCCACGCTCCTCAAAGCCAGCAGTTGAAAAATAAAATGATAATAAAACAATTTTATTATCAGCCATGCATGTGTAGGGAAGAGCCGGGCCATGGCATGGAGGAGGAGTGAGTGAGCATGTCAGTTTGGCTGACCCTTTTAGGATGGCTAAACTGACATGCACACTTAGGTTTCTCCAAACCAGCTGTGTTCCACAGCAGGATGGAGAAAAGGCACAGACTCCTTGTGCCTGAGCCAACGTCAAACCAACCTTCTAAGGCCAATCCCGGCGCTGCTCTCATGCATGATAATACCATGAGAGCAGCGTCTGGATTGGATGGGGAGTCTGTGATAGGTTCCCAGGGAATACCAGGAGCAGCAGAGCAGAGGTGCACCAAGACTCGAGGTGGCCAGCAGCATCAGGTACATTGGCTCAGACACAGGACTCATATTGACTACCAAAATATTGTCACAGTAAGAGTAGATTTACCATTAACTACAAAATGTAGGGAATCACCACTATGGTCAAAATATATCTGCTGGTCAATATTTTGACAAGGATATTGTGCAATAAATCCGTTGAGATACTGAAAATACAATTTACTTTATCCACCACTGGTCAAATGACTACAACAAGAGAAGTCTTCTAATGAATTTGTGAATATTTTATGGATTGCCTTCTGGTCAATCTCCAGTCTCTTTCCTTCCCTTTTCAAAATCCTCTGCTTGTGCTTGGCAAAGTCAACTGTCAATTGCGATTCACATTTTTGATCTGTGTCTTCCAACTGCAAATAGTCTAACCCCTTCAGCTTTTCCTAATGATGAAAGGGGGTTTACAACATAAGAAAACGAGAGCATTCGATTATACGTCCGTTTTGTGAGAGAAGTATTTTGAATAGTATAATGGCAATATAAACTTCCAGTTCAAGTCCTCCAGCTTCTTAAGGCCATGAATTTCATCCCTGAGAATGTTCTTCTTGATCTGGCTAGTACCTACACCTCTATTTTTGTTTTTAATTGAGACTTTCCAATCAAAATTTAAAACACAAAAAATAAAGATGCACAATGGGGCACTTTCCTTCCAATCTAATCTATACTCCAGGGCACATTTCCCATACACTTAATTTATGAGAGCTTTTAATTAGCCAGACTTGTTAAACAGGATATTTTTAGACGATGCAATTCAT
Source organism: Lissotriton vulgaris (assembly GCF_964263255.1). NCBI lineage: Eukaryota > Metazoa > Chordata > Amphibia > Caudata > Salamandridae > Lissotriton > Lissotriton vulgaris. The sequence continues at coordinate 1,038,281,218 of NC_141697.1, forward strand.
GGAGTAATTCGTTTACTGCAGAAATTATCCAAGAAGCTACTGAAAATAACATACAAGTATAATATTTTACTTAAAATCGGAAAACATTGTGCAAAATATTAGCCAGAAAATTCATAGCAGATGGCATAATGAGTATCTATATTCAAATTAAGGGTTTGATGTCAGAGGAATGGCTTACAACATTTCACATGTAATGTATAATATAATTTTTATTTGTTTTCTAAATTCCTGAAACGTACATGACAACCGTGCTTCAAATATAACACCATAGTTAGACATTTAAAATGCATCTTAATTTATAAATATTGTACATTTGGTCCAAAGAACAGGTTGCAAGTTACTAAATAATACTGTACTCTTTTAACAGGCTCTGTATATATAAGGAATATGTATATATTACATATATATTTTTATATAGAGATAGATTTGCTTGGTGTTTAGTGAATATCTTATTGCAAGAAAGCTTATATGATCATACAATATTTTTGTTATTGAGGGCAGTTACTACAAAAAGGTACAGCTATTCACAATTTACACACAGTTGTTCTACAAGACTATTCTGTGCTATATAAGAATATAAGATAAGAGTTTGTACAGATGATTGCTATAGAGCACGTCTGACAAACATTTCCGAAAACATTGCTTACAATCAAACATTTAATACTGCATTTGGACTTAATTACATTAAACAATAGAGAGATGTTGATATTCGTAACAAAATTCACAATTTTGATGGTATGAATTATATGCGACAGGTACATATGACATTTCTGCCTAAACTCTGGAATGTTACGAGACAACTCTGCTGTGCTTTGCAATGAGTTCAGCTACAAACATTTATAATTCATTTTAGGTTTTAGATCATTGTACATTTGCTATGAGACAGTTCCAAAATCTACGAAACGATACTCTTTGTCTGACATATTGAATGCATAAAATTGAAATATATGTATATATATTATTCGTTTTCTAAAATAATGTGCTTGACATTCTGAGAATATTACCTTATTGCAAGAACATATAGGTTTGTTACTTTCAGACAAAAACGACGAAAGAAACCAACGTGCACAGTTGACGTTTCCACATATTAGTTTTACGTTTATGCATGTGCTATCTAACATTTTACATTGCACAACTGTTTGCTGAAAGCATGTTGATTGCATTTTTCTGTCACAGTCATTTACAATCAAACATTGAATACGGCATTGTTTTGCTGTCACTAGCTGCCAGACTGGAAATGTAAAATTGGGGAATTTCTTGTGCTAGAGCAACAAGTCTGCTCTTCATGTTTTTCGTTGTCTTCACCATCCTTCAAAAATGAGCAAACGGGTAAACAATAAACACAGTTTTCCAGGTTTTCTGGAGGTCTAGAGATACAGATTATCATGTTGTACCTTGACGGCTAACATATGTGTTTCAAGATCTTGAGACTGAACAGGGCAGGTCACTTGTAACATCATGAGACAGAAAAGGGTAGACTTGTTTTGCTGTGCCATTTGCAATTTTCAAGAGTGTCATATGGCCAGCAAGAGCCATTTCTGCTAAAAAAATGTATAGGCAGAAGCTGACCCTGACCTTTTACCTTCCACACTGCAGTGCCTTTGAAGGTTTTGGGTACACCAATACACACTAGCTCTGTAGAATGTTAGTCAAGTTGTTTGTAAACTGTTTGGATGAGCCATTTCCAAAAGAAATGGTCCATGAAAATGATTGTGTGAATACTCGTAAATGTTGTAAATGATATCAAAATGTGAAATAGATGTGCTTTTTATATCCTCTTAAAAATGGAAGGATTAAGCCAGTTGTATTGCTTTTATATGTCAACTAAATGTAGACCCTTTTAAGTAAAGCACTGGCTGAGGAATGATTTTAGTATTAGATTGTAAATTGGTCCGAAACCTTGCAAAGTAAAAGAACGCAAGTTCAAGAAAATGGCACTCACTCAAGGAATTTCGAGGGCAGGCCTTTTTTCTGAATATTTTTAGTGTACAAAATATTGTGTAAAAAAATCTACTTTCAAATTTCTTTGTTGTCTTGCAAAATCAGAAATAACAGTCCTGGGACACAGCTTTAAGAAACACATTGACATTCTATTAAGAAATAATCAGCACAAAAACCCCAAATCTTGATGCCAAAAGATCGATTCAAATGTTGTACGCAGCTTACAAATTTCAAGAAATTCAGCTCTTATTGAGAAAGGATAAAAACAGTAACAGTCTGTAGGTTGCCTGAAAAACACAAAGCATTATGTCACATCTTATCCCACACAACGGTATGAAAATAGCCTCATCGATTTCCTTGTACTGTTCTGGTGATGGTCCCCTTTTTTAGCTACTGGAGGTAGGTAATTATTTTTCAGACATAATTTTGTGGTCATATCAACCATTTTGTGTTGCATGTTGGTGCCGTATCATTCTCAGACAGAAGTTTAAATGTATGCTTCCTTGTTGGCTGAGTTGCTCTGGGACAACTGCTCAGGACCATTTTCGGGATGCACAATATCTTCCTTTGGTTGAATCATTGCTTGCAAACGCTAAAGAAAAACAATAGAGACCTTTTAGTTAAATTGCACTAAGTAAGATAATCACAATTTAAAATGATTCTGCCTATTTACAATGGTTGTTTGATTCGACTTATGGGAGATTACTGGTGTCTCTTAACCAGAATGGCTTGATGGAGTGCAAAAGTTGGTCAAAGGTGGATGATGACACTGACCGCTGATATCACTCAGATGTGTGTTTGCGAGGAAACATCATAGATACGATATGGGGGCATATGTAGGTAGGCGTTTGCGAATCGCAAACAGCCTTTTGGTATGTAGGTGCCACATATCAGCATAAGGAATCGCAAAAAATGCGATTCCTTATTTTGCTCAAGCATTTAAGGAATCACAATTTTGCGATTCCTTAAATGCTATGTAGGAGTGCCTTTGACATTGTGAATATGTCTTAAGGAATCGCAAAATACCACCTACTCCAAGTAGATGGTATTTTGCGATTTCCTTTCAAAAATATATATTTTTTTAAATTCGAAGTGCCATGTGGCACACAGACATGCCCTTAGGGCATGTAGGTGCGCCACATGTACTTCCAGGCACATTCCAGGGGTGCAACAGGTGTCCTTTGGACACCCTGGCACCCTTGGAATTGCGATTCTCAAATTGCGATTTTCTCATGGAAAATCGCAATTTGAGAATGTATCTCTATTCATTCCTATGGGCCTCTTGGCCCTTTGGAATAAATGGGACACTCATTCCTTAATTGCGATTCGCAATTTGCGAATCGCAATTGAGGAATTTTTGAGATTCGCAAAAAAATTGCGATTTTGTACCTACATTCCATTTTGCAATTCTCAAATAGCGATTCCTTAAAAATCGCTATTTGAGAATCACAAAATGTAAATAACCTACATATGCCCCATGGTTCTTTATTTGACATTGCACAGCAAACAATATATCTTTCTTCCAAAGGAACCATTCAGTCTTCCCATGATGAAGACTGGATAGTCCTTCATTGTATACCTCTCTACACATCAACTTTGATATGCCATTGGGTAGCTCGTTACGTGAAGATACATTGATGTGGCAATATCCTGAGATCAAGTCCTTCATACGCTGATTCAAACATCTTAACTCCTAGCAATAATGCATTTTTCATCTAACTGGAGCATTATCACTGTTCAAATTTCAAAGATACATTACAAAGCACTTTCCTTCACATTTAAAACAAGGATGTTTATTGTGGACCCATATATTTTAAATTGACTTATCTTTTTTAATTAATTATTTCCACACATTTTTATAACGTATTGGCATACTGTGAAACAATGGGTTCTGCCCATCCAATCTGCCCAGATCTCTTTTTCTTGGATCACCTGGTTTTTGATCTTGTACTGTGGGGGTACCTCTTAACCTGTGACTCACCCACGGTAAATTCATGGCAAATGGACTGTGCTTGTTTACCACAGGAACAGCAGATAGATGTAAGCTGGCACCTCCTGCAGGCAGCTGGAGAAGTGCTGCTCAATTGGGGGAACCATCTGAGGGCAGCCAGGGGTGGTCTTCCTGGGCTACCCCCCAACAAAATTGCCACCCTCTTAAAAAGAAATGCATATTTAATTTTTGTAAATGCTTTTTGAAATAATGATGGTGTCAGCAATTTGTGATCAAAGTACATATGCTTTATTTTTATTAATAAGTACATTCACACAAGGTTATACCAATTATTGCATTTACTTCTAAATTGATGATTTTTGACGTGTAGTTTGTTACTCTTGGACCATACACCAAGTCAATGTAATTACCTGATGTGGTTGTGTGACCCCTTTAGGAGATCAGAGGTGATTATGCAATGTCATCAAAAGGTATTTCTATCAGCCTTATGTATAATGTACATTACTGCATAGCATTGAGTTGTGTGTCTGTGTAATACATATACTTTTCCTTTTCAAAAGAGAAAGCACAGACTGGACAATCATTTGAGTGTTATTATTGTGTGCCAGCAAATGGTGCTTCTAGCCCACACCACCTCCCTTGAGTTGCCATTTGACTGCTCTACTCCATTACCCTGAGAGATTCAAGCATTTTAATGGGATGTTTGATTTCCATTGGAGGGTAAATGTGGTCCCATTATTTGTGCAGGCCACACAACTAGTGGCCCTTTTCCTTACACATACTAAAGGAACTGAGACACATGACCAACAGACTTTGATGGAAGATGCATTCATTGGCTAGAGAAAGTTGGTAGGGATCAAGGGGTAGGATAGATTTCAGAATGTTTTACCTAAACCTTTTTCCACATCATGCAGTGTTATAGGGCTTCTAGCAAGTATGAGCCATATAAGAATGATAAAATACGGTAAAAAACGGATTAGCAAAGTTTGTTCTGTTGAAATGTACGAGGCATGGACCACTTTAAATGTGGTCAGCCTTCTGCCCAAATTGATCAAATGTCTTTCAGTCGTAAGAAAAAGTTTTGTATTTGGTTGCTCAGTTCTTTAAAAACATTGCTATTTTTGCCCATGTTGAGTCATCTCCCTGATTATTAACAACACAGCTTTCCAGCCTTTCTATACTGGTACAGACTAATGTGCAGTATCTGCATTACAGCAAATGTGTACTTTGAAAATTTTTATGAATTATGAAATATTTGATGAATTTTATCAGTCAAGCAGCCCCATATCAGATAATACTATATTTTGTAATTGCATTTATATAGCGCTTACTACTCCTGACAAGGTGTTGAAGCACTTATTCAGTGGGTAGCACGCTACTCTGGAACCAATAAAGGATTAGTTTTGAATTAGTATAGTAAAATATGAAAGTAATTTGACTGGTGGACATTAGTCAGTTATTTGGATTGAGAAGGATAGCAGAGGGATAGTAGAGGGAAAAAGGTGTGCATTTATATAGCGCTTGTTACCCCTGATGGGGTGTTGACGCGCTTTTTTGGCGATTAGCAGGCTACTCCGGAACCCATAAAGTATTAGTGTTGAATTAGTATAGTGAAATATGAAAGCAATTTGAGTGGGGGATATTAGTCAGTTATTTGGTTTGAGAAGGATAGCAGAGGGACAGAAGAGGGAAAAAAGGGTTGCATTTATATAGTGCTTGCTACCACTGAGGAGTTTTGAAGCATTTATTTCGGCAAGTAGCACACTACTCCGGAACCTATAAAGGAATATTGGTGAGTTAGTATAGTGAAATATGAAAGTAATTTGAGTGGTGAATATGTTAGTCAATTATTTGGATTGAAAAGGGTAGCAGAGGGATAGAAGAGGGAAAGGTTTTGAATTTATATAGAGCTTGCGACCCCTGATGGGGTGTTGAAGCACTTTTTACGGTGAGTAGCACGCTACTCTGGAAACTATAAAGGATTAGTGTAGTGAAATATGTGTGGACATGTCAGTCTGTTATTTGGATTGGAAAGGATAGAAGAGGGAATGATTTCAACTGTTTTTGTATGTTTGCTTTGGAGGTCATAGCAGTTGGAGAAGGCTTGGGATGAGTGAAAGGAATGTCGAAGGGAAGAGTAAGAGGGAAGGGTTTAGTAAGGCTTGTTTTTGGGATCAGTGTAGTAAAAGCGGTATGAGATGGTGCAAGCGGGGTAGAGTAGTGAAGAGTCTAGAAAGGGTCATTTGGGGAATCATAATAATGGTATGGGGTTTGGGATGAATGAGACAGTTGAGGTAGAGGATATATTGATAGAGGTTTAGGGTGAGAAATAGGGTAGTGCATTGGAAAGAGTAGTAGAAAGAGATTTGAGATGAGTCTGAGAGTTGAGGTAGAAAATATATATTGAGAGAGGTATAGGGTGAGAAACAGGGTAAGACATTGCATATGCTGAATTTAAAAAAAAGTAATAAATATATAGATCCATAGGTACATGGAAAGTATGTAGATGCATAAAGGATGTAAGCATGTAAGTAAATATTTAAGATAGTGATAGAGGTATAAGGTGAGAAATAGGGTAGTGCATTGGAAAGAGTAGTAGAGAGAGGTTTGAGATGAGTCAGAGAGTTGAGGTAGGGGATATATTGAGCGAGGTATAGGGTGAGAAATAGGGAAGTTCATTGGATAGCTGAATTAGCAGAAAAATAATAAATATATAGATCCAAGTACATGGAAGGTATATCGGTGCATAAAGGAAGAAAGTATATGTAGAATAAAGATTCATTAAATAAATTCCGCTTTCAAGTGTTGTTGTAATGAAAAATGTATTTTAGTAATTTGTTTTAAAAGATAATTATTCTACATGTTTACACAAAGTAATACACATCGGTACATATCTATAGAACAAATAAATACTTATATAAAGAGCGATATGCTCTATCTTTCTGTTTGCGTATGGTGCATATGTGGGGAAGAGCGAATTCCTGAGTAATTTTCTGAAGATAAGGTGGTTGTCTGTGGATCTTATGTTGGGGGTAAAGAGTTTCTATAGTGTGGTTGCTTGAACAGAGAAGGATGTGCCACCCATGTTTTTTTTTTATGTATCTTGGGGTTTTGAGATGAGGTGCCACAGTAAAAACGGAAGTTCCTTTGTTGAATGTGTTTGGTGATTTTAATCCTGATGAAGAGCGGTCCCGTTCCATGTATCACTTTGTGGGTGATACAAAGCAGCTTCAATGTGGTCTCGTGGTTTGATATGTAGGAGTAATCTGGCAGCTGAGTTCTGAATCCATTGTAGTCTTTTCATGGTCGTTAAAGGTGGTCTGTGGTAGAGGCTATTGGCCTTATCCAGTTTGGACAGAACAAGGGAGATGGTAGATTGGACCTTGTGTGGAAATCCCAAATGGGGAAAGATTTGTTGCAGAGTTTTTAAAGTAACAGAACTTGATCTTGCAAGCTTGTCCACTTGGGCATTCATCAATAGCTTGTAGTCCATGGGCATTCTGAGGTTTCTTACTTCCTTCGATACTTTAGGTGGTGTTCTCAGTACATCAGGCCAGGCGGCGAGCGGGTCATAATGTTTCCAATTGCCACAAGTGAGTATTTCTTTTTTGGAAGCTTTCAATTTGAGATGGCTCCACGCCATCCATTGATCCACAGCTCTGAAACAACTGGAAATTGGTGAGTTTCCAATGTCTTTGGGGCATTCCAGTTGAAGCAGTATTTGCGTGTCATCTGAACGGTTATAGCACGTGAGGTGAAATTGATTGATGGGTACCGGTAATTTCTTCATGTAGATGTTGAAAAGTGTGGGTGAGATGATAGAGCTTGGACAATTATAAACAGATGAGTGTTGAAAGAAATTGGGTTACTGGTTAAGGGGGTAAAATCCATTTTAGCCAGGAACCACAATCCTTGCCAAGGTGAAGTCACATGCATACCCTAAACTAACATGTGCTCAACCCTTGGATGGCTTGGTACATATCAGTTGGACTTAATTCAGAGGGAATGTGTAAAGTATTTGAGCAACACTTCAATCAGTAAAACTGTGAAAACACACTACAAAAAGGATCCCACAACAGATTTGAAAAATTGAGTAAGTTGTAATAAAAAAAAGACAAAAAGTGAAAATTTTGCCAAAAAGCACACAGCGCCAACTGTGGATACCTAGTGACGCCGGACTGGGACAAAGTCACAAGATCAGACCCACTGTGAGTGAGTGTGGGCTGTCTACAGAGACCTGGTTAGACCTGCTCAACTAAAGTACCTTAAATTCTGGTTTGCCGAGCATTGTGAGTTCCTGCATTGAGGATGTGTTGCATAGCCAAGGTGAAGTGTCTGTTCTGCATATACATTTTGGACTCAAGTCCGTCCGTGATCCTAATGACCCCCCTAGTTTGGACCAGTCTAATCTGTCCAACTATCACCCAATTTCCCTCCTCCCTTGGCTGAGCAAACTGATTGAAAAAGACATTAATAACATTTTGGTGGAGTATTTTGAATCCAACAACCTGTTATGTGTTTCTCAAACGGGTTTCCGTCGTCAGAACAGGATGGAAACAGCTCTGTTGGCGGTGACGGAGGAGGCAAGAGGGCTGCTGGGCCAAGGAGGAACGGCTGCCATCATCCTTCTGGACCTCAGCGCCACGTTCAATTCGGTCAATCATAGCATCTTGGCCGACTGACTTAAAAGTATGGGAGTGTGAGGCGCAGCACTGACTTGGCTCCTATCCTTCCTCAGCTACCGTTACTTCCAGGTCTTTGAGGGGGACGTGGTGTCCCCAGGCTACCTCTTAGCTCCGCCCTGAGCACCACGCTTTTTAATATCTATATGAGTCTTTTGGCGGGGATTGTCCATCCATTCGGCATCAAGATCATCACCTATGCAGATGACACTCAGCTAGTGGTATCTTTAAATCATGCTGAGGGGTCGTCTAGCACCCTAGGCCCTTGCCTAGAGGCGGTGGCCGAGTGGATGGAATTCTCATGCCTTAGACTCAACTGGGACAAGACAAAAATCATGCTGTTGGCTAATCCATCGTCCTCTGACCCCGCCTCCCTGTGGCCGGCTTGTTTAGGCCCCGCTCCACCCCCAAAGACACAGATAAAGAACCTCTGCATGTGGCTCGACAGCTCTCTCGATTTCAACCACCAGGCAACCAAACCCTCTGCTTGTTGCTATGGACTGATGAGAATGCTGGTGAAATCATCCCCCTCCTCCCATTCCAGGCAAGAAGAATTATGGTTTAGGCCATTATACTTTCACACCTGGATTACGGGAGTGCCTTATATCTCGGAGGCCCCCAAGCTACGATCAACAAACTGCAAGTAACACAGAATTGTGCAGCCCACCTGTTCTTTCAGACCCCGCGATGGCAGTCTGCAAGACCAGCATTGAGGAAACTCCATTGGCTCCCGATTTCAGGCAGGATACAGTTTAAGGCTATGTGTTTGGCCCACAAAGCCATCTGGAAGACTGGTCCGGCGATTATGCACTCTCTGGTCACCCCCTATCTCCCTCACAGAACCCTGCATTCCAGCTCGTTATGCCTGGCCACCACTAAGACGATATGTAAAGCTAGATGGGGTAGACGCTCCTTCTCGTTTAATGCCACAAAGGTTTGGAACTTTCTCCTCCTTGCCCTCCGAGAGAACAATAATCTTCTGGCCTTCCGGACGCTTTTAAAAACCCATCTGTTCGGGATGCTTCCATAGCACCGTGGCTTGATCTTCCCTCCCATTCTATTAATCAGCGCTGGGAGGCCTCAGGGTAGCCATGCACTATAGAAATAGAACTTCAATTCAATTCAATTCAAATTCTGCCTTTCGGGCTGAGATATAAAATAGCATCACCAGCAAATCGTTTTAATTTTGCCATATCCTAAATCGGGGCTTGGATATCCATATTAGCTCAGATTTTAATAGCCAGAGGGTCTATAAAGAATGTAAATATTAGGGGTCAAAGTGGACAGCCTTGTCTAGTCCCTCGATTGATGTCTACTGACCCTACTTGGGTTGCTTTCATAACCAACTGAGCCTGGGCCCCCTGGTAGATGTTCCGAAGCATAGTAATATCCAGAGACAGAACACGAAACCTACCTAGGCCAAAGAATACGGTGTCCCAGTTAACCAAATCACATGTTTTTTCAGTGTTAACCATCATAATACAGGCCGGCGTCTTGTTTATATTGAAATAACCACGCGTTTGAATCAACAACCCTGTATTGGATGACATAGTCCTCCCAGCAACAAACCCCAAATGGTCATCATGAATCACTTCCTGGGCTATTGGGGTAAAACGCTGTGCCCATATCATCATCACAATCTTGTAATCAGCATCGTTCAACAAACTGATTGGTCTATATGAATTAACATTGTTGGGGTTCTTATCCTTTTTTACAAAATTCACCACTATCACACTCTTGAACTCAGGGTGGATCATACCTCCAAACACAAAATGTATGTGGAACTCAATAATGTTCTCAGTGACAGCTAAGCAGGCTTCTGACCCCACTCTAATAGTTGTTTATTCTGCTATTCTCTATATCATTCCAGAGATTCAGCTATAAGTGTGCGGTGGGAACTATCCTTGGCCTTTGATACGCTCAGCGACCCTATCTCCTGGATATCTTAGTAGGTTTGGGAGAGATAAAAGAGATCGCTAAGCTTTTGGATTAGAAATCCTGATTTATAGTGGTGTAGAACCAGACTGATACTATTACCTGAAGATGTGGGGTGCCACCCAGTTTTTGTTTATCTCTACTTTTATTTAATAAGTATATCGAGCCATCCTATTCATAAATTGTTAGAGTAGATCGGATGAAATATAAAAACTTTGCACAGAAACCATGGCATTTATGTAATAATCCTGCAGTTGACCACCTGAAAGTTGCCAATACTTTTGCTATTTTCCAATTGGTACAAAAGGGGGTGGTGATGGACGGAGCATCTGAATCAATCAAACACTCACACCCAGTCAAAAGATCTGGGTTTAATCCATCACCACACTTAGGTGGCAGGGTATGCTCAGACGTGAGTCCCTTGCTCACTTTGCCACTGGATTCAAGCAAGACGGCTGGAATGCCGGAAACCGATCCTCGGAAGCTTGTTTCCGGTCCAGGGAAGAAATGGCTTGGCAGTTCGGGCTGGACTGTTCCCATGAGGCACAGGGTCAGACTGATTTGCATATAGCCATGTCTGAACTGGGGTGGCAGAGTGGCCTAAAGATGGATTAAACCCAGATCTTTTGACTGGGTGTGAGTGTTTGATTTATTCAGATGCTCCGTCAATCACCACCCCCTTTTGTACTTCTTTTGGCCGCCATAAGTGTGGCAGGGTATGCTCAGACGTGAGTCCCTTGCTCACTTTGCCACTGGATTCAAGCAAGCCGGGCTGAAGACGGCTGGAATGCCAGAAACCGGTCCTCGGAAGCTTGTTTCCGGTCCAGGGAAGAAATGGCTTGGCAGTTCGGGCTGGACTGTTCCCATGAGGCACAGGGTCAGACTGATTTGCATATAGCCATGTCTGAACTGGGGTGGCAGAGTGGGCTAAAGAACGGTGATGGATTAAACCCAGATCTTTTGACTGGGTGTGAGTGTTTGATTCAGATGCTCCGTCAATCACCACCCCCTTTTGTACCATTTTCCAATTGGATCAGCTGCAACTGGCTTGACATGAATGTTTCAAACAGATAGTTCTGAAATGTGAGGACCAATAATGAATAAGGATCACAATACATTAGGAAGTGTGGCATTAAGGTGGAAGATACAGTATAACCCAAGGGGACTACTATGATCATCTCTATTGACAGCCAACTAGATAGTGTCATCAGGTCCTCTAAATTTCATCTTAAGTGCTGGAAAATGTATTATGTTTGTACCAGGAGGATTGCCTTGCTATACCTAAACTTGTATCATACAGAACATTGCCCATAATAATACATTCTTAGTCAGGGCAGAAATTTCACTATTTGTTAAACTGCAAATCCTGCAAAATGTGTCAGGCAATGTTTGACTTGCAAGAATAAGATATCATCTCCTTTCACTGCAAGCTGAATCCCTTGCCTGTAACGTCTACAGTTAAGATTAAGACACTAACAGCCTGATTCATGTAGGCAATAGCGCTCGCAAAAGGGCCAGATTCTGAGAATCTAGCCCTTTGCGAGTGCGATTTTTGCATTTGGTATTCACAATCCCAAATGCAAAAATCGCTATTTAAGAAATCGCATATTTGCGAGGAATGGCATTTAAGGAATCTCTAATAGAGATTCCTCAAATGCTATTCATGACACAACAAGAAATTGCGATTTTGCACTTTTGGAGCCGCTATTTACCGAGAGGTCAGACCTGTCGGTAAATAGCAAAAACTCAGAAAAATGCTTTTAAAAGCATTTTTCTAACTTGCATGTTGCACACACACATGTCCTTTGGACATGTGTGTGCGCAACACCTGTTCAAATGTGCATTTTAGGGGTGCTACAGGGCGTCCTTTGGACACCCCTGGCACCCTTAAAATCGCTATCTTATTTGCGAGTAGCAAATTGCTACTCGCAAATAAGGGATACTCCCCATTCATTCCTATGGGCCTCTTGGCCCATAGGAATGAATGGGGAGTTTTTGCGAGTAGCAATTTGCTACTCGCAAATAAAGAACATGTAGGAATCGCTATTTCATTAGCAATTCCTACATGAATGCCGTTTTGCGTGTCCTCAATAGCGAGTCGCTATGATTCGCTATTAGGGCCACGCAAAACGGCCTGTACATGAATCAGGCTGTAAGGCCCTGACTACAAGTTGGGGGTTTAGATTCTGATCCCTGGGCAAAAATAAGGTTGCACAGTGATTGGAATTCTGAGATCCTTAATAATTACCACATCCTGCTGTTTTTTCCTAATAGATATCTGCAAGTCAAATAGCAGAGCAAATAGCCTCAAACAAGGCAAAATGCAATATTCAGTGTGTGAAATCTCACTTCTCCATGTTATGTAAGCACTATTTTCTTTAATGAGTTTCTCCTACTGCAGGCTCAACATGCTTTCCTGCAACAATCAGCGCACCATTTGCACATTCTCCTTTCAAGCAACATGGGACAATGGCGGCCGCTTCTTTGAAAGTAAATAGGTCTCACATTCACAAGAGTTTGAGCTATTGGCATGGACAACACCTTTTATTTATATGTATATTAGCAAAACAGATAAATAAAAGGCATTGTCATTTACAATGCCAATAGCTGAAACTCTCGGAAATGCGAGACCTATTACATTGCAAATGTTTGTTTAATTAGACTCTTTTTTCTTGCCCTTTTTCTTGATAGAGCACCCTGCTGGCCAGTGGGGTTCTAGACACTATACAATTGTACTAATTCTATAATGTAAAAAGTACACTGCTTGTTGAAGGCATGTATAGCCTCTTACACGGATATTAAATTATCCTTAATTTTCTATTGGTGGCTGGTGCTGTATTAGAGTTAACTATACCCAATAGAGAGCAAAATGATGACATGTTGCCTCAAGGCAACTCTTGGGAGGTCAAAGTGATACAAAATGGAACACTGATGTGAGCGAATGCGAGTCAGACAGTCATTAGGCCGATCATTTAGACTAGAAAGATGTCAAACTCACTGTAAAAAAACAATCTAAAAGAGCTGAATTTAAAAAAAGGAATTCATTCAAAATGCATGTAATTTGTTTTTGAATGCAGGCTCTTTTTATCTGTTGTGACAGTCTGCTATTAGTTATTCTCAAATCATTTGAGCCTGCTTAGAATATGTTCACAAAATAAGGCATGTCTTTGTTTTGTCCAGAACTGCTTTATATTGAAAGTGCACAGCTGCATTGACTATCATTTCTGTTGAGGCAGTTCAGTATTTTTTACAGCTATTTTATCACAGCTGATTCTTAGTTGTCAGATAAATTCCCACTCGTTTTTTAATGACTGTTGCAGGAATGTTCCAAAGGTAAATGTAGAACATTTTGATAGGTTGTTAGTTTTGGGGTGTGGGCAGTGAGCAGAGGCTAAGGTATACCAATGATACGCTGGGTTAATGGGGGAATTCATTAGGGTCATAGTCATGTTTTATATTCTGGTGAAAGTCTCAAATTTTGTTTATGCAAATTGTACTAGTAGCATTTGATTTACAAACCCTGGACACACACAGTGCACTGTAATAGGAACTTACTAGTAAATCAAATATGCCAATCGGGGTGTGGGCAGTGAGTAGAGGCTAAGGTATACCAATGATACGCTGGCTTAATGGGGGAATTCATTAGGGTCATAGTAATGATTTATATTCTGGTGAAAGTCTGAAATTTTGTTTATGCAAATTGTACTAGTAGCATTTGATTTACAAACCCTGGACACACACAGTGCACTGTAATAGGAACTTACTAGTAAATCAAATATGCCAATCATGGAAAACCAATCATAACATAATTTTACAGTATGAGGACTTGCACTATTGCCTTGAATAGTAGTGAAAAGGTGCGCAGAGAGGAAAAACTAAGTCCAGTGTACCATAAAAATAGGAGGTCAGAAGGAAAAAAGACTGGGGAAACACACCAAAAGATGCTATGTCTAACAACCACTAAAATTAGCTTCCACAGCTGCATGAGGAGCATCACCAATTGAATGAACGACAACTGCCTGAACCTCACCACAAAGCAAAGTACTGATCTTGTGCAAAAACTCCATTTCCTGGAATGACTCATTGTGGCCCTTAGAGCTAGGATCATCACCCACAATGACTGACAACGCCAGAAACCTAAGCCTCATCCTGGGGAGCAACCTGACAATGAAGTCACAGATCAATGCAGTCTCATCCACCTGCTTCCTCACACTGTTTATGCTACGAAAAATCTTCAAATCGCTACCCCAGGACACAAGACACATCATCACACAGGCCCTAATCACCAGCCAATTGGACTATGGCAACACTATTTGTACAAGGTCAACACACACCTCCTTCAGTGACTTCATTTCATACAGAACGCTGCAGCCAGACTCACTTTTTGACCTCCCTCGATGAACCCACATCATGTGCCAAATCAGAAAACACCACTGGCTCCCCAAACAGAAGAGACACCAATTCAAACTGATGATCCACGCATCCAAGGCACTACACAACCAGGGACACACCTACATCAACCACCACCTGAGATCCTACCAATCTTCCAGACAGCTCGGTTCTGCATCCCTCTCGGTTGCCCACACACTCGTATCCACTGAAGCCGACTCAAAGTACACTCCTTCTACCTCACGACAAAAGCATGGAATGACCTCCCACTGGAGCTACGAACCTCCGCATCTCTTTTTGAATTCCAAATGGGCACTCATGACCTGACTGTTTGACTGAGATCCTCAGGCCTGCATGCATATGGATACCCTCTAAGCTAATTAACTTCATTATAGAAATGGACTGATTGATTGATTGATTGATCAGTAACTAGGAAAATTGCAGTGAAGTTTACGTATGTTATTTTACAGATATGTAATTTTGAATCATTCATGCCAATTAGAGCTTGTGGAAACAGTAATCCACGGCTGAGAGACATTTTAACCTGCGTCTTTATGACATATATGCAAGGTATTTCCTGATATTCAAGTTTCATGCAAGATACAAGCTAACGACATATTCATAAAAGGTCATAATAAATATATTGTGAATTCCACAATGCGTTGGACCCCATCCCTGATCTCCCTTTTTTATTTTTTTTATATTTTGTATAATGGTGCTCCAGCATTTCGCTTGTTTTTTCCCCCATCCGGTCACTCTAGAGAGTCTAGACTAGTCTTCAATAAACTTTTCATGACAAGCTGCCCCAATCTGCGTAAAATTAGGTAGTGGGTATTCCCTAAAATACATCGTATTTTCCAACATTATGTAAAATGCTAAACACTACTAGAGAGAATGTACATTGTAGAGTTACTTCATATCCCTGCCTCTAAGAAATGTGGGCATGACATATTCAGTGGTGCATTTCAAATGATAAATATAGGCCATATGAAACTTTGCAAAGAACAATAAAGCAATGGAAGGAATGCTTGAATTAATTTCAGGGTCTGGTGCCTTTTGACTAGCTTTGAGCTATGGGGCCGCATTTCAGTCCATAGTTTCTTGACTGCCATACCACACTAGACAAAGACATACCCTAAACCATAAAACACTACAAGGGACCTAAACATGTCGGATGATAATGAAATAGTTATCTTCACAGAAAATTAAAGAAAACATATTTTTTGTCGCTTTTGTTTTCTACTAAATTCAGTGATTGAGGTTAAAATTACATTGTAAGCAAAGGAGATGGTTGGATGAGAAGGTATCTTTGATCCAGAAGATTTGACAAAAAAGTTGGTTTAATCTTTATTTTCTCTCATTATCATAATTATCATTTCAAGTATTAGCAGATTTTCAGTATTACATTCAAAAACATTTTGTCCAGCACGTTAGCAAACCTATTTTGGAATGTTTCAGTTCTGCTTCTTGCTAAAGCGTTTCGCTCCATTGTGTACCTCTTAGATCCCAAGAGTAGACTGTTCTGATGTAGTTCTGCAGGAAAATGCTGTATCCTTTTTATATTAGCAGATCAATTCTGTTTTTGTACTTATAATACAAACTCTAATGAAAACTGGCAGTGCTTTCGTAATCTTGTTTTTGCTGACATTTTCATCTAAGGTCCTCATGTCAACTCAATGACATATTATTAATGCATTTTTATATGTGCTTCCTACCACAATTGTACAATTTATAGCACTAAAAGTAAGAGGTGGTACTACACCCCTGCTCAATTTATTGATCTGTGAAAAATCAAAGTCTAAGCTGGCTCATCCAGGATTTTGATTAGAATTGGATAAATGCACTGCTGATTGTTGTCTCTTTCCTTCTAGTTAATCAAATTAGTTGGTGCACCGGAAGGTGGCGTCGAGTGTCCAACGACGTCAAGCAATTAACATATAGAAGTGAGTCTAGAAGTGCTCTAGAGTCATCCCTTCACAGGCACTCATGGGGTTGTCTCCCAGGTATAAGAAGACTTTCACTCAATTGATCCAATTGTTCATTAGGTTTTTATTTCATTTAATTTCAGTACTTTCGGTTGAAGATATATTTTGTTGTCCTTTACATGATTATTAACATGTTTTATGTTTCAGACATTGTCATTATGGAGCATCCAATGCATTTCGGGCATTTAACAACATGCCCTTCATCAGGGAAAATGACATTGTGAAATATAATAAAGTGTTGTTACTGTTAAGATAGATCATATAACATACATCAAAAGCAATCTACGTGTGGGTGTAGCCTAAAAAATGGCATTTATAAGACCAAGTGTTCGTGCTGTGGGTAATCAAAGGATAGGTGTAAAGTGAGCATGCACGGTGAAAAAACTGGTGGTGAAGTACGAGCGTCACTCACATGACTGGGGTCTCCAGTTTGTAGTGAGATCTGTAATAAACGATGAAAGACAAAAACGTTTCTTAGAGACACGGCTCTTAGCAAACACGAACAGATGTAATCGTGAGACTCCAAAGAGAGCTGGGCTCGTCTGACCTGCTAACCTTAGTAAAAAGACGTATCGGTTCCACTCAGATCCTCTCCTTCGTACGAGCTGGTACGATGATAGTCGGTAGCGTCTACTATTTAGAGAAAGTTCCGGTCATGTGGGATGTCACATGCCCGTAAATATGGAAAAAAGACTAGCGGGCGAACCTCCGTGTCTTGCTACGTGCAAAGAAAGAATGCACGAAAATGTGTAACATCGTTCTGGCCAGAAATTGATGTTAAAAAAGAATATTTAACTGAAAAAAGATGCGGTTAAAAATAAATATCGTATGGATTTTAACATGTGGTCTGCAGGTGGCACATATATCTTGGCAGCAAATTCATAACTCATTGAGGAAAATTGAATGACTGCAAACAATCATCAAAGCATCGGAGCAAAACTAGTATCCTTTCGCGGTTAGCCTTAGAGTTTAGTGATTCTCATCGGACACAATCAAAAAAGGGCGCCTGCAGCCGGGCCATTTCAAAGAATTATGGTGCCAAGAGCAAAAAGCTGAAATGTCTGTACTCCAGTTTACTTTGTAATTATTTTGAAATGTTGTTGTTGCACATCGTGAAAAGAATAGAAGCATGGAAATGGTAAATCATCTGAGCAGGTCCTAAGAGCCCCTACCCTCCCAGAATTTAGTACCTGCTTTGAAACACACTGCGCTCCTGTCAGTACGAAACTGACCTACAGCAACTCTCTTACACCCAACAGTGTTCCTTTTCCACGCCTAAATCTTTTCTTCTTCTTTCTATTCTCATTCCTCTTTCTTCTCTCTTATGCTCTTTATACCCTTTCTCTTGCTTCATACCATCTATATTTTCTCCATATGCCATTAAGTAACTATTTCATCTGTCTAGTTTCTATTAGATATATTCAATTTTCCTTCAACAGTCTTTCTTTTTTCCAGATAACTATATTTTGCTCCACTCTACAGTTTCTTATTTCATCCCATATTTCTCATTCTCTCATTCTCACTCTTGCTGTATCACTCTTTATTTTTCTTCTTTCACTTTCTGACCTTCTTTCTGTTTTCCTCCTTAGCTACCCTTTCCTTTCACCATTTATCTCTATGACCCTCTCATCTACAGTCACTTTGTCTATCCATACTTTTGCACTAATCCTTATTCTTCTCCTAAATCTCTTGTTAATTTCTACGTCTTGTTTTTCTCTAAATCTCCCTCAACCTCAATTTCCATCTTCCCTCTTTCTGCCTTTCCCTTTATGCCCTTCCTTTCACCTTATATATTCTTCTGTCTTTCCAATCTCTCTCTCTTTAATGCACACATTTCCTTTACTCACCTTTCGTAACCTTGTCTTTTTTATCCTAGCCTACTTAGCTAGAATTTGGGATCGCACTAGACTCTTTTCAGTTCCCTGACCACTTCGATATTTTGCATGCTCTCTCTACTCACCATCATAGTGGCTATCATTTGACATGCCTAAGTATATTTTAACGCTACCTAGGCATGTCAAATGTTCATTTAATTTTTATATTTATTTAGAAAGTTTTATATAGCGCTAACGTGACCCTTGGGTATCAGAGCGCTTCACAGATAAATATACATGAGTAGGTTAGAGGTACATCTTGCATATCATAACCATTCAGTGACTGAGGTAGGTAGATATAGAGCTATATAGTAAAGGTTTCCCGATGATATGAGGTAGGTTAGGTATACATCTATAAAGTATTATATAAAATAAATACAATGACTTGGTACATTTAGGCTACTACATGATATCGGATTTACATATATCTATATAGTTCCTGTCTATGTCTATGTTCAAGGTTACCATAAAGGTTCTTCTACTTGCCAGTAACAATACTTCCAAATTGTCTTTATATGTGCATTCTTCCTCCAAATTCTGGGTAGGTATAGCATTGCGCTGGGTTATCCTCAGTATGGCGGGTGACTTTCTCTTTTCTTCCATTTGTTGTTCAGTTTTGGAAACATCTATGTCGCAGTGGCAGTGATGTCCTTTCTTGCCTATGTAAGGAACTTACTCATTAGGAAGATCTTAGCTTCCCTCTTGAATGTTGCTGTGTTTGTAATTTTCCTAATATTTGAAGGGAGTGAGTTCCATATTCTTGGGGCTGCCCCGGAGAAAGCTCTGTCGTATGTTTTCTTCTTCCGGAAAATGGGTGGTCTCAGCAGCAGCTCCTTGGCACTTCTAGCTGGTCTGCCTCCTCCAGATAACTCGATTTTCTGGGCCAGGTATCTTGGTGTTTTGTAGTGGAGTGCTTTGTGGGTGATACATGCCATTTTAAGTTGGATTCTGGCTTCGTATGGTCGCCAGTTTAACGATTTCAGGTGTGGTGAGATATGATCTAATTTCCTCGATCCGGTGGTGAGTCTTGCAGCTGAATTGAGACATGCTTTTAGTGGTGCTGTGGAAATGTTTGTTAGACCTGCTAAGGTTGTACATCCATATTCAATCCTTGAGATAACTAAGGATTGTACTGCCAATTTGAGATCGGCTGTAGAAATGAATGGTTTCAATTTCCTAATGTAGTTCAAGTGAAAACGGGCATTTTTAGCCATTGATTTGATGTGGGCTTTCATGTCTAAGTTCTTATCCAGCGTGATTCCTAATGATTTTGCTGAGTCCACTAGAGCAGGGGTACAGTTTAGTGCTGTGATCAGTTTGGTCCATTCCTTCACTTCTGTGTGGTTTTTTGGTGGTGAGATTAATAGGAATTCCGTTTTTTGTGCATTTAGCTTCAGGTGATTGCTGGTTAACCAGCATAATGACACTTTTAAGGCCTCAATCATTAACTTGATGTCTTCCAGAGACGCGATCTTGATGTATATCTGTGTGTTGTCAGTGTACATGTGAAAGGATATGTTTGCGTCTCGGAGAATTTCTGTAAGAGGTTCGACATACAGGTTGAAATGTGAAGGAGATAGTGTAGATTCTTGAGGGACTCTGATCGAATTAGGACATGATGAGGATAGCGTCTGGCTGACCACAAATCTTTGAGTTCTATTCTGAAGGAAGGATTCAAACCATTTCAGCACATTTCCCGACATTCCCATCCTGTCATGAAGCCTGCCTAGTCATTTTTCATGATTTACCATGTCGAATGCAGATGACAGATCAAGAAGGACTAGTAGACATGTTCTATTATGATCCTGTGCCTGTAACGCATCATCGACGATATGTAGGATCACTGTTTCCGCGCTGTGGCCTGTTCTGAATCCCGATGGGCAGTTGTCCAGAATCATGAAATTAGCGATGTGATGGCTCAGTTGATTTTGTACACATTTCTCGATTAATTTGGCAAGTAATGGAATATTGGTAACTGGGCGAAAGTTATTAGGATCTGCTGGGTCCGCTGTTGTTTTTTTGATGATGGGGATAACTTGGCCTGTTTTTAAGCATTCTGGAAGGATCCCTTGAGATAGCGAGGCATTTATTATTTTGGTCCAAATTGGGATGACAATGTGCCTGATTTTTTGTAGACATTTAGCGGGGAGTGGGTCATTATAGTGGTTATTTGGTTTGATATCCGATAGTGTTTTGGCGATAGTATTGTGGTCATATAGCTTGAAGGTATCCCAATGAGCTTTGTTTTTGCTCTAAAGTGGTCTATTGTCAGGGTGGTATTATTCAGTGTGTGTGGTTGGTTGGGCAGGTTGTCCGCTGCCATCTTAAGCTTTTTTTCCAATGTGTTGGCCTTGTTGGTGAAGAAAGTTGAGAATTCTTGACAAAGTAGTTTCCTGGGCTGATTTGCCCAATTTTTTGGATTGCTGCTTTAAAATCTCAAATAGTTTCCGTGGCCTGTTTTTGGCGTTATCCAGTTCTGATCTAATATATTCCTTTTTTGAATTGAGGATATGTTTGTTGTACTCATTTCTTAATTTTTCTGAGCGATTTCAGCACGGGGGATGAAGGGTGTTGTCTCAATTTTCTTTCAGCAAGTCTTAGTTTCCGTCTATCATCATTCAGTGCCCCATTGAACCAAGGGTTTTTGCCCTTTTCTGTGAATCTTTTCAGTTTTAGTGGCATAGTAGTGTTGACTATGTTTGTTACTGTTGTAGTGTAGTGATCCGTTAGGTCATTCACATTTCGCAAGTTTTTTGGCAGATTCAGATCTTTCTCACAACTTTCTACTAGCGTTCAATATTTAAGTCTTTATTGTCCCTGGTCCACTTTTTGAGTTTAATAGGCTGCGTGGTCTTATTCCTTTTCAAGGTGGGTATTAGGAAGGTTATGGCATGGTGATCTGACCAGTCGCACAGAACAACTGAGTGGATTACTATGTTCTTGTTTCTCGATATTATCCAGTCTAGCGTTTCTCCTTTTGAGTGTGTTGGATGTGTGCAGGCTTGGGTAAGATTTTGCTCAATCAAAAAGTCTCTAAGAGCGTTAATCTGTTTGTCCTTCTTGTTGTCCCAGTGTAAGTTAAAATCGCCTAGGAATATGTTGTAAGAGTGAGTGTTAGAGTTATCCGTGATGATCTCCATTAACTGGTCTATGAAATTAGCAATATTTCCTGGAGGATGGTACAGGGCATGCAGGTTGCACCTTTGATTGTCTGTTGATCGTATATTAAGACCTAGGTATTCACAGGATTCAAGTGGGTCGGATTGTATTTGGTTGATCTCTACATCCGATCGGTGTATGTAGGCTATACCGCCTCCTATCTTTTTTGGTCTATCTAGTCTCACAATTTTATATTGAGGGGGCACTGACAGATCTATGACTGGAGATGAGGATTCCGAAAGCCATGTTTCTGTTAGGATTGCTAGGTCTATTTCCTGGCTAATGATAAGAGCAGCGATGTCTGACGCATGTTTTGCTGGGAACCGACAATTAAGCAGTAGGCATTTCAGAGGTTTCCTTGAGCTAATAGTCTCACGCTCAATCAAGTTGGTAGTTAGCTGGACTTGTTGTAAGTTGTTAAGGTTGGGTTTCCTTTCCTTATGTCTGGATGTTCTATTCATGCTTCCGATACCATAAAACTGCAATAGCTAGATTGGCCTTGGTAGACATGATCCTTTATCAGAAGCCTCAAGAGCAAAAAGAACAAAGACAATTTCGTATGTGCTCAATATAATTGGCCAATAATCCCAATGGTGATTGTAAGAGGAGTTACTGGCCTGATTAGGATTGAAAGATCTGTGGTTATACTGGGGTCTGGATGTTTTTTTCCCAGCCACTTCACTTGACTGAGTGAAATACCATTGGAGATGTTGCAGTAGGGGCTGTGGGTCCAGAATTACACGCGAAGTGCCAAAAAAACTCAGTCGCACTCTGCGGAGTTCCACCATCAGCAGAGTCTGTTACGTCATACTGCTCGCACTGATTGTTAGTTCCAAGAGTTTGTTTTGCACTGTAAAATCAGCACAAACTGCACTACGTATCGTGCCAGAGGGCGCTGCTGCTTTCTGCCGCTTGAGTAGACATTCTACTCAAGCAGCAGCTTCCTCAACGTGAATGACAGATTTCTCAAAGCGAGCAATTGCGACCTGCTGCAACCGCCCACAATGAGAAATCTCGCCAGGAATGTAAATGTAAATGTAAACGTGTTTCGATTTATATAGCACACTTTAACCCAGGGGCCTCAAGGCGCTTGCTTAGGGAACCCGTCCTGGTATTCCCCTGTGAGATACCCCGGCCGGGTATCCACAAGGTGAAAGCCAGGCATCCCGCCGCGAGGGGCCGTAGTGGAGATTAAGCAAGCTATTGCCCAGAGTCGCAGAGTGTGACCCCGTGAGTCGACTAGGCACCAGAGCGAGAATTGTCGACTCCGTGGAATTTTTGAGCCCGAGACCCGCCGAGGCGGGGAATCGAACCCTAGTCCACGGCCGATCTCAGCTTCTGGGTCTGCCGCCTCTAACCACTGAGCCACGCTTCCCCACTGGAGGAGGTTTAGCGTGCTATTTTTTCTTGCAAGCGCTTGGCAACTTACTGTGATGAGCTTCAGAAAAAAAACTCAGCTCTGTATCACTTCACTGAGTTTTCCGGAACTCTGCACTCTGCACTGAGCGCAGAGTGGGCAAAACTCTGCAACTCCGCCTGCGAAGTGGAATTCTTTGCCCATCCCTAATATTTCACTACTTTAATATCATAGCCAAAATACATGTTTCAACCAAACGTCTTTGTCAAAACCACCCATTTAGATATATCATTTTAGATTATAAGATTATTTTGGTTTCTGAATTAATTCTTTGAATTAATTATATACATTGATTATACTCAATTGCATCAATTAGTCATATTAATTTCTATTACTTACATGTATCAAAACATTTACAATTTCATGTTATCAATTTTATAAATTTATTGTTCCTGCATTTTTTAAATTACAGGAGCATACAATGAATTTATTGAGCAAATGAATTATTTGATGTGTATATTTGTAAAACACTTACAAATGTGTCACTTTCATATTAGTTTTTGATTACGTATCTCTGATCATGTCGAAACGATACCATGAGCATATTTTTATGTCTATTTTTTGTTGTAAGGTTTAAAGAATATAGGGTATTGTCATCAGGGGTGCTGATGACAACCGTTAGGTTGAAACACGCCGCTATTGAAAGAAATCTTTAAACACACTTAGGGGTAGATCTACTAACATTTTGTGCTGGGTTTGAATCACCAAACTGATACAAACCAGCTAAAAAGAAATCATTTTTTTATTTACTTCCCAGTGAAAACTTGTTTTGTGTCCCAAAGTTGCTTAAAAGTGATGCAAAGCAGTGCCTAGCGCTGATTTGCCTTGCTGAGGGCCGAGGCGGCTATCCATGTGTAGTACATGTGTGTTCTCATGAGAACCACCCATGGTCTTTAAAGCAAAATTCTATGTACCAAAAACTAGAAATAGGGTTTTGTATCAAAAAATAACTCAATTTGAAATCTGGCTTTAAAAGGTGAAATGTTTAATTACTCCCTATTTTCAAACTTTGCAAGTGTGCTGCTCTGTACCAGTGCTAGGGAACTATGTATATATATGGATATATCCATATGGACATATATATAGATAGATATGTGTATATATATATATATATAAAGAAAAACCAACATCAAAAACAACAAGTACCACTGTAGAAGAGGAGGCGTCAGTGAGCTGGTGTCAAGTAACCTGCAGACAGATGCTGCAGAAAGTGACAAAATTGAGACTGACATCTCGAATATATCCGAAGAAAACGGAGTAAAAACTACATTTTAACATAGTTCAACCTGATGGCTCAAGGTAGGCTCTCAGCACACAACAAACAAAGAGCAGCAGGATACAGATGTCATGGACAAGGAGGAAGGGGAGGTGCAAGAGGAAACGCAAAATCAAGAGACGACTCAGGAAGTCCTGTGGGAAGCCGAACAAGGGCGCAGAAGTAGGTGAAATAATGGATCAAAGGACAGTTATCAGTTTGTCAGGTTGTAAACTGAGCAATGCAGAGGTAAAAGTGTTGTTGAGTCTATCCTTTTGCCCCACTACCAGTTCAATTACACACAGAGTAGAATTAGATTATTCCATTTCACAAGAAAACTTAGATTAAGAAAGTGGTATGCCACTAGAGTTTCAGAAAGACCTGTGAATAGGAGAGAGACGCCCAGCAACATCAACATTGGGGACATTGAGTTGTTGCATTTGATGAATGAACTAGAGGGAGAGGCGGGATCATTTACGATCTAGTTATTAATCTAATAAATGATGACATTAGACTTGACCTTAATGTTGAAAGTGGGTTTAGACCAAAATCTATCTTTTTACCACAGATAAGCAATGATGTCATTGATGTGTTTGAGAAGGCATCATGCATGAGTTCTTGGGTCTATCTAAGGAGAGATGGTTTGTCAGAAAAAATATCACTGAAGCACAGACATAGGCTATAGAGAGTCTGAGAAAGGATCAATCAATTGTAGTTGAACATTCCGACAAAGGGGGGGAATTTCGTGGTACTCTCAAGGAAAATGTACATTGATGAAGGCAACAAACAACTTAGCGATATTGCCAGATATGAGCTGAGTACCAGAGCAAAATATGAGGCATCTAGTGAAATGTTTCAAATGCAAATGAGTGAGTGGAGGGAAAGAGGCCTGCTGGAATGGGAGGAACATTACTTTTTTCCTGTAAATTCCCTAAACTCCCTGCCCCATATCTACTACGGAAGATTCAAAGAGACAGTTTGAAACCTCTGGGGAGACCGATTTACTCCTTAAGAGGAAGCTGCTTAGAGAATACATTTAGATACGTAGACTTTTTCCAGCAGCCTCTGATACAAGGTCTCCCATCTTTTTTTAAAGATACGGGTGACTTTCTTAGACGGATACATGACATTGAAAGGAAAGATGAGTACCTTCTCTTATGCATGGATGTAAATACTCTATATACATGCATCCCACATGACCTAGGATTGAGAGCGTTCCGTCATTTTTTGAGGAACAGATCACTGTCATATCTGTTTCATACAGAGATGCTCATCGACATGATGTATACCTGTCTTACCCGAACTTTCTTCACATTTAATAGTAAGATCTACAGGCAGACACTCAGCAAAGCAATGGGGCCCTGCTTCATCCCCAGTTTTGCAGGTCTTTACCCCGGCTGGTGGGAGGAGCAGGTGATGAACAATTTGGATCAATTTACCCAAAAGGTCGTAATGTGGTTCAGGTCATAGATGATATTTTGTGTATCTGGAGTGGTAATGAGAATGAGGCCAACCAGTTTGTTAATACATTGAATATCAATACATTACACCTCAAATTTACAAGCCAAATTGCCAAAAAAAGTTTAAATTCTTAGACCTTCTGTTAACCGTGAGTGAGAATATTTTGGACAGCTTCTTGTATTGCAAACAGACAGCGGGCAATATCTTGTTTTGTGCCTGTAGTTGTTACCCAGATAATTTGATACGAAGTATCTCTCTTAGTCAACTACTTTGAGCAAAACGTAATTGAACCTCGGAAGAGGGCTTTAAGATTGAAGAAATACGAATGACTAAAAGATTTTTGCAGAGAGGCTATACAGTCCCATGATTAGAAAAGCCAGTCAAGAAGTTGAGAAACGAACCAGAATAGAGGTACTGACACCTAAAAGTACATTAAGTGATGAGTCAGAGCAAAAAATTAGGTTCATGACTACATTCCATGGCCAAACTAAGCAAGTGAAAAAGGGGTTTAGATAAATTTTGCCATGTGCTAAAGACAGACAAGGATCTGGCCGGCTGTATTGAAAAATACCCACAAATCACATTCAGATAGGTAAAATCATTAAAAGACATCATTTGTAGAGAGTTTACCACACCTGAGGTGAAGGGTACGGGAATACAAGGATTCTTAATTTGTGGTTGTTGCAAAGATAGGTAAATTCAATAATAATTGCAAAGCGATAGAACTATCATCAGATTGTAAACCGTATAGAATCACTAAACATGTGTCTTGCACTACTGACTATGTGGTGTATGCTTTGAAATGTCAGTGCAACAAATACTATATTGACAGCACGATCCACAAAGCGAAGAAACACATTCTAGAGCATCTTCGTGCTATCAGGAATGGTGATAAACAGTACCCTATCGCCAGACATTTAAAGACCCATCACAACCAGAACAGTAACTTCTTATCGTTTTGTGTACTTGAAATCATTTTGACTCATAAACAAGGGGGTGATAGGGCTCAGGAATTAAGGCGCCTGAAATCCAAACTGATAATTCAATACCACACCTTGGCCCCAACAGGTCACAATGGGAATGAATAAGTGTTGGTCCACTTAGGATGAGTCCGTTTGCCAAATAAATGGAGGTCTAGACACTGCTGAGCCACACAGTTTTTAATGGTTTATGACACTCTGCTACTGAATCAGTTATCATGTTTTAACCTCACTATTCTTTTCTCTTAGTGCACTATAGTTGAATGAGCAAATATTTGAAATTTGACTATTAATTAGACTGTTCATATTTTTTACATATTTTCTCTGAATTGGGTGACAAGTGGAAGGCATTGGAGCTAAATATATCTACCTGATATCAGTGAAACACAAAGATAATGCAATCCTGGATTGGAAGAGTGTAATTTGTTTTGGACTGGCCATTGATTTGACAGTTTTAAAAAGCAACAGTATTTGGCAAAGCCCACTTAGGCAGTACTGACTTGGGTTAATAGTAAAGGAGATCCACTGTGTAAGTATGACTGATCTGCTTTTGGAACAAGGGTTCCGTGAATATGGTGAGTTGTTGGATCAGCATGCCCACTGGGGCGGTTAATCTTCGACCACTGTTGATAGCGGGGTCTGATTCAGTTTGGAAACTGTGGAAGAGGGCTTCCATATTATTTTTTGGTCTCCGATACCCATTTCTTCAAATGAAGAACTTGTATTCACGAGCATACTATGTTGTTTGTCTTCATGACAATTGGCCAATAAAGTTGGTCCAAAACTTTATTTAATTATGGGTAAACTGGCATTATCTAAATCACTAGCCGTATCAGTGCACGTTAATTATGCATATTTTCCCACTTGTAATCCTAATAGATGTTTGCATTCGCAGCACAAATTATTTGAGTGCAATTGAACTGAATAAGGAAAGGATTACTGAGTGCCGAAAAATGTACTTGTTGTAGATAGGAAGTCTGTATGCCATGTTTACTATGGGATGGTCACATCTTTATGTTATTTAAACTTTTTTGTCACTGCAACAAAGTTACTCATGAACAAGGAGCATTGGCTTTAAAGACGTTGGGTTATTGCCACACCATTAAATTACCGCTTTTCAAAAACTGGGAGTCCGAGGCATGATGTTTTTGGGATGAGTGATCCAACAATTGTTTATATATATATATATATATATATATATATATATATATATATATATATATATATATATATATATATATATATATATATATATATATCACCTTGAGTCCTCTGGGTTCACGTAGTTTGCACAGAAGTCACGGCACCACAGCAGTAGGTAAGTTCAATTACTTTATTTTTCCACAAACACCATGTGCATTAGCAACAGGACGGCCTACGCGTTTCGTCTACATTTAGTCTTCAACTAAATTAAAATGTAAACTATAAAATATGTATATATATAATTATACATATATATATATATAGACAGAGAGATAGATAGATAGATAGATAGATAGATAGATAGATAGATAGATAGATAGATTTTTTCACCAAACAAAAGGATATCTCCAGGAGGTTTATATCAAGACTTTTTACTTCAGTATGATACAGCCATCACCATCAGGTCCACTCCTCTCCTAACCAACGCGTTTCGAACACTCTGGTCTTGATCATGGTTAGCGGTGATCCACATTTCTGGTCTTATATACACAACTGTCCATGTTGTCATTATAATGTATTCTGGGAAATGTGGTTCTTTATACAGAAACATATAAATTGTGGCATTATTTACAGTGCACAGTCTTTATATTTACAAGTTAGTATTATCAAACCTTTTTCATTATGTAGGCCACATGTGGGGTCTATATATACACAATTTATTTATTTATTTATTTATTTTTAACATTTCTAAAGCGCTGCTTATACCCGTGGGTGTCTTGGCCATTATGAAGCATTATGGGAAACATGGTTCTATTTATGCAGCAAGTGACAATATTTATAGTGCACATTTTTCGTATTTACAATGTAGTTTTAGTGAATCCACCTTTGTTATATCGGCTCAATGAGTATTGGCTTAGTGCCTGAAACATTCTATTTTCACCTGAGTGTTAGCTATTTTTACTAACACTTTTGTGTTTTACCGGCTTAGTGCCATTGGACTCATTTGTCCATTTGAGACCAGTACTGCTTTCAAGAGTACTCTGTAAGTGCTTCATTGATGATCAATGTCTCCCTTCACTTTTTTGATACGTGCCCCTTCTTTTATCCATGTGAATTTTTTTAATTCTGGTAACAGTGTTTTTAGTGAGTATTTACAGGTGTACATGAAGTTTTTTGTCTCTGTTCAAACCGATCGGCTGTTTAGTTTGGAACCAGATGATCAGTTGTGATTCTAAGCGTCTCATTTTTCTGGTTCTGTTGCCTCCTCTGATTTTGGAGCGATTGTTGCCAAGCCCCAGTATTTCATTTGTTGCCATCCGTAATTTTGGTGTGTTTTCATGTGTTTGCTCATGGCATATGTTAGATCATCATTTTGGACTGTCTGTATAAATGCTCTAGTATTCTCTTTTTGATTTGGCAGATTGTGCTTCCAATATATCTGCATCCACAGTTGCATGCCAACATGTATACTCCATATGTGCTTTCACAGTTTTTTCTTTTTTGTTTTGTCCGATTTTTCAAGCTTACATATATATATATATATATATCACGACTGATCATCTGGTTCCAAACTAAACAGCCGATCGGTTTGAACAGAGACAAAGGATCCTTTTAATCCTTCTTCGATAGGAAATGCCTTATTTGTGTTATAACTTTAGTGCTGTTTAACAAATCTCCAGACAACATTACAAAAAAGTGCTTCTTTTTTATTCGATTGTGCTTGGAAAGTATTGAGGTCATACACCAAGTGGAGGCTCAGAAAAAGTGAGGCCTCAAAACACATTTTCCCCATTCACTTTTCCATAGGAACCTTTGGGACAGGTACAGCCCAAACTGTTTAACGGATTTTGACCAAAATATTTGGTGTCTAGCTAGGTCCTGATCCAGAAGAGTACAAGCACAGTTTTCTCATCAATAATTTCATTGCAAATGTTGCAGTTATTTTATCAATGATGTCGTAGAATATGTCATAACCAATAAAATATGTTGGGTGTTTAGAAG
This sequence comes from Lissotriton vulgaris, assembly GCF_964263255.1. NCBI lineage: Eukaryota > Metazoa > Chordata > Amphibia > Caudata > Salamandridae > Lissotriton > Lissotriton vulgaris. The sequence goes on from NC_141697.1 coordinate 1,038,311,391, forward strand.
TGCATGGTGAGGGTGCAAGTTATAGTTACCTTAGAGCACCCCTGGGACCAGAGGTGGGTGCCCCAGTGCCCACCTGGGGCTCCCACATGCCACTTGCTGGGGCTGCAGGCAGAGCCACAGGGCCTCTGCAGCCCTACCCCACTCCCACACCATTGATAAAATAACTGCAACATTTGCAATTAAATTATTGATGAGAAAACTGTGCATGGTGGGGGCACAAGTTATAGTTACCTTAGGTCATGAGTTACAGTTATTTAATTAGTTATTTATTTACTTTGATGGTTTTGTATAGCGGGAACAAGAACCTTGCAGGTATCAGAACGCTTTACAGGGCAAATAAAGATGAATGACATATACCTATAGATACAATGAATTATGTGAATACAGTATTGGTAACTATTAGAGATTAGCACATATCTACAAGAGTGTATAAAAAATTTCAAGTGAATTTGGACAGGAGAATCGATTTCACTTCTTTTTTTAAGAAAGCAGCGGACGGATTAAGTCTCGTTTCTGGGGGTAAGGCGTTCCAAATCCTGGGAGCCATTCCTGAGAAGGTATGATTGTATGTTTTCTTCTTAGCGAAACATTGTGGTTTGAGTAGAAGATTATCAGAGCTCCTGGTGGATCTGTTACCACCCAATAGTACTAGTTTCTCCTCTAGGTATCTCAGGGTTTTGTGATGCAATGCCTTATGTGCCATACAGGTGATTTTTAAATGGATTCTGGCCTCAAAAGATAACCAGTTGAGGGTACAAAGGTCAGGGGAAATGTGGCAGTTTTTTTATGCCTATGATGGGTCTAGCAGCTGTATTGATTGAGGATCTTAGCGGAGTGATCATTGATTTGGGAAGGCCACAGAGAGTGACACTCCCATAGTCAACTCTGGGAGTTTGAACTGCCTGTTTAAAGTCTTTTGCGGGTATGAAGGGTTTCAATTTTCTCACAGTGTTTATCTGACAATGTGCTCCTTTAGTTGCAGTGCTGATGTGCTTCTGCATATTTAGCTTATTATCCAGGGATATTCCCAGAGATTTCGCCGAATCAATGATTAGAGGTTGCCTGTCGAGTGCAGTTAGGTGCTTCATCCACTCGCGGATGATGGTTGTTTGGTTGGGGGGAGCGATTAAGAGGAATTCTGTTTTTTAGTGTGTTTAGTTTTAAATGGTTCTTTGCCAGCCATGTCTGTGTTTTTTGGAGCGTAGAGTTAAGGGACTTGATGTCTTGAGGAGAGTGGACTTCAATGTAGAGTTGTGTGTCGTCGGCGTACATGTGATATTGGATATTTGCAGAATTGAGAAGCTCAGTGAGTGATTCCATAAACAAATTTAAGAGTGTTGGGGAGAGGGAAGATCCCTGGGGTACTGGGGTACTCCCAAAGTGACTGGGGTGGGATTAGATAAAGATTGGTTGATCTTAAATCTTTGTGTTCTGTTTAGAGGAAGTAAGTGAACCAATTTAACACCGTTCCAGATAGCCCCATTCTATGTTTCAAGAGGTGAAGTAGTTTGTCGTGTTTGGCGTGTTTGACTGTATCAAAGGCTGAGGATAGGTCAAGTAAGATTACCAAACAGGCTTTGTTTTGATCCAGTATTTGTTATGCATCATCTATTATGTGGGTCATGGCTGATTCGGTACTGTGCCCTGATCGAAAGCCTGATTGGAATTGGTTAAGCAGATTGAAGTGGTCTATGTGGTTACTAAGCTGATTGTGGACACATTTTTCGAGTAGTTCGGCCAGGGTCAAGATGTTGGATATTGGGCGAGAGATATTCTGGTCTGATGGGTCCGCCAATGCTTTCTTTAGGATGGGGATACCTAACCAGCTTTGATGGGATGGTTCCTTGCAGAAGAGAGGTATTTATAATCCTAGTCCCTAGGGGCACTAGCAGTGGAATGAAGGTCTTTAAGTGGGATGCTGGGAACGGAGAGGGTCTGTGAAATTATTGGAGGGATTCAAAGAAGTGAGCGTGTTTAGGATAGTTTCTTCTCTGTAGAAGTTGAAGGCGGTCCAGGAAGCGTTGTTCTTGAGGGCGAGCTTTGCAGACAACAAAAACTATAACTGGTGCATTTCTGTGGTTTTGAACTTTTAAAGCGTTATGTTGTTCCTGAACATTTCACCTAACTATAACATTACTTTAACTTTTTCTTTTTTCAGTGAAACAAAATAAAATATATACATATTTTATTCCAAATCCAGTGCATAATATTGAAGAGTTTAATTCAAATGAAAGTGAAACCCAGCATATGCCTGAATTTAAATCAACACTTTCACAACATATTAAAATAATAATTCAACAACATTTCCTTTCCTTCACCTTTTTACTGCCAAAAACAATCCACCCCAATCGCTGATGTCTTTCAGAAAATCAGCAAATAGAAGTTTGAGTTATAAAAAAAAATGATAGGTGGCCTATCTCAAATCATCATTTATTCACATACCTGCTTTAAGGAGCCCTTTAAGGTTAGGAACAAGTATCCCATATATCCAGGAATCAACACCATAGACGAGAGAGCCATGAACCAGCCCACACCTTGGCCCCAAGAAGGAAATACATAGTTTCCCATTTTGAGTGGAGTCATTTGGACAGCACTGAAGATAAACACTCCCTAATAGAAAAGACAAAAATGTTAAGACAATACCTAATCCGTGCCGGTTATTGTTCTATCTTTCATTTTATAGGCATCAATGACCAAAACATTTTTTACACATATTTGAATAAATGTAAACTTTCTAGTTCAATTATTATTTCACTTGTGGAAGAAAATGTTAATGCATTTTTTCACGATGATACGCTTTGTATTTGTATTGATGACATAAAAGAAATAAGACAGAGGTATAAGTTTGTAAACATTAGTTTTGAAGATTTCTTCCTATTATGAAACTTGCTGACTTTCTCAGGAGACCTACAGGACTGGGGAGCAAAAACACCAAAATTCAAAACATCCCTGGTGTTGAAAAGCTATTTTTTCGGTGTTAACCCCAAGTGTGGGACCTCCCTGACCAAGCAACTAAGGATTCTGGCAGCTCTTTGCCATTCAGAAAAACCTTAAACTCTCATCTGATCCACCTGTACCTAACCTAAGGCATACATACACATACAGAACCACTGTATGGGCCAATTTCTCTTTCAAACTCTCTGCTGTGTACCCTCAGCTTACCCTATCTTTTAATTTATGTTTTTCATATAAGGGTTTGGTTTGTATGTTGGTCTCATTGTTGCATATAACGCATACTAACCGTATGTGGGGCAGTCTGGGATATTTAAAACCATTAAATAAAATAAAAACATTTAGAATAATGCAAAGGGAGAAATACATTTTAAGGCATAACACTAGTTTGATGAAAATGTGTGCCAACTTGAAATGTAATAAACTGTTTAGGCTGCACTATTTATAAGCATCACTGCCCAGAGGTCATGTGTAAGTGAGAAAACTGAAGCAAAATATTAAAGGAAAAATGGCTGACCCTCCTAAAAACCAGGGAATGTCTACTTTAATGCCTGCCACTATAGTTTACCTCACTTTCACACAATATGCACCCCGGTTAACAGCCAAAAAATAGCAAAAATAGATTATATCATGAATATTCCTTTTGGGTAAATTTGTGGATCATTGTCATTCACACAATTTTTGGGTACAATTCAATTTTTTAGACGGATGCACTGTCTTATTGAATATTCCATCAGTGCTCATTAAATGATATTTTTGGGAAAATACCTCCATTACCAGTGGAAGAACCCCCCAATGTGCTTTGACTAAGGAGTGGGGCGAGGGAGTGGATGGAGTGAGAAGAGTAGGGGAGGGAAAAGGGAGTTTGTTCTGGCAACGGAGCATTGTGAGAAAAAGATACAGGAAATGAGACTTGGCTGCTGCAGCCAAAGTCTCAGGCAATTTTCTGGACCTGAATTACCAGCCAGAAAAAAATTTGGTCTCCCATACCTGGGTGCCACATTTATGCCTAGTGCCATCATGTGGGTAAGTGAAACTCCTGCTCACTTTCTTACAATGGGGTAGACATTTCCAGGAGTGACCCTATCCACTGTTGCAGCACTCACTGTAAGTATTTTTGCAAATAATCCCACAGTGCCCCTCTCTACCCAAAGCCAACATGGCAGAACCTTTTTTTCCTTGTACAGAGCTCCTGCGCCTACCCTAGAGGTCTGGCCTGGGAAATCAGCAATCCCTTCTCTGGGGTCACTCAAAACTACTTTTAGAGGCAGTTTGTTTACCACTGGGGCTGGTCTTTCACTGGCTGGGGGGGCACAGGATGGGGGATGCACAGGTGTTAGCTACATCTGCCTTTGACAGTTGAATTTAACTATGCTCCTGGGACTATCCAGATAGTCAGTATGACAGAGAAACAGAACACCTTACCACACCCAAAACCTTTGTCTCAGTTCTGGAGCTGGTTCACAACTCATCAAGGAGACTTTATAGCTCCTGTATGACAGTTGGAAGGTCATGCAAATGTGCTTCTAGAGGCTATAAGCAGGTAACTTGATAAAAGTAACTGTCCAAAAACATGTACAAATCTGACTTTACCAATACATTGCGTTTGTGATATATATTTTAAAAATTCCAAGAATAAACGGTGTAGCTGTTTCCTGAATGGAGATGAATATATTAGCTTTTTATATTGGATCCCAATGGTTTCTTATGGAACAGCTAACACTGCTACGTTCAAAATTGCCTTTTGTGCCATCTCACTGTAACAACATGTTTAACATTAAACTTTTACATGCCCTACTCTTAACTACCATGTCTCGTTCCATAATTGCAGGTAAGGCCTACTTGGGGTGACTCATTATTAAAATGAAAATTTAGGCCTGTCAAAAAGGGTTTATTTTGATGGGTCAGTTTGGAAGTTAAACCCTGCACCACTGTGTTACACATGGCAGGCCTGTTGTCATATTTACTCTGTCACTGCAGTGAATGGCACAATATGTGTAGCAGCCCACTGGTGACATTTAACATGCAGGCCCTGAGTAAACTTTAGGTACCATATACTAGGAACATATGGGTGAGTTAAATATGCCATCTAGGGGATAGGGCAATTTCATCATATCGAAAGTAAGAGCGCGTGCACTTTACCTCTGGTTAGCAGGAGTAAAGTGCACAGAGTTCTACAGCCAGCAAAAACAGATAAGGCAAAAATCTGGTGATACACCGCACAAAAGATTGTCATTGTCAATATGGAACACTAAGTTGAAGGATTGTCAGTAATTGTGAGATCTGCTTGTTTACAACAAAGGAGCTTTCTCAACAAAGTGTCAGAATAGTCCTTCTCCCAAAGTAAACTAGTGCCATTACGTGGCTTTACAAAAGCATAAAACGAAACAGACTTACACTGGTTTGTTTAGATTACGTTCATTACTGAGGAAGACCCCTTCATTATAGAGGAAGACCCCTGTGTAAGGATCAAGTTCACCTGCGTATGGCTGGGGTCGAAACGTCAACATTTTCGTTTCTATGGGTCAACAGTGCTTTTTCACTGTGCCTAATTAGCAACATAATGGCTGAATATTAGTTCATACTCAACTGTCAGGCTGTACAGGCTTTTCTTTTGTAAATAATATAGTGGATGTATATATTGTCACAACCTTCCCTCTCCAATTTAACCCTCACTTTACACACAATTTTTTGCTTCTCCCTTTTTCACACTCCGGGCACTATTTTGTACCTAATTTCCAGATGATTGCTGGATTTTGAACATTCAAATGTGTATTCAATATGAATAAATAATATTGAGCAACAGATTACAGTGTAAGTAATATAATGTATGTTGTTGCAAAAATATTTGTGTTTTTCAAGGTTATCTCACTGGGACCGTTTTTCTTCTGTACTGCTAATTACCCAGGTCCCAGGGCCATCTCTGGGTTATACCCATTTCTTGTAAATTCCGGTAGGAATTAGCACTAGAAACCACTAGAGGAGGCAAATAAATCTGGCGATAATGGTCTCCCTGTTCTACATTGCTAACTTACAAGGTTAATCCACTTTAGTTTACTACAAATAGACTTATTAGGACAATGGCAGCCTATGCTCTCTCAGACTACTGAAAATATGTTTTGCTTAAGGTAGAAGCGTACATTATGCACTTTGAGCCATTTTTGCTGCTTTACAAGCCTACTCATATAGGTATAACACTACTTGCACCCCCACATCACACATCACATTGCGCTCAGCATCTCCTGCACCTATTATTTAAGACTACTTTGTGGCTTTCTCTTCTTTCATAATAAATGTTGTGTGACTTGTCAAGAGGTCTGTTATTGCGTTATTTGTGTAAGAGTAGCCTTTTTGCAATCAAAATAGACAATGCTTGCACTTTTATCATCATCTTCTGTAAGTGACTCCATGGGGGTCATTTAAGTTGTTATGAGGAGAGTACGCTGAATGTCTAAACCTCCACTCTGAATTCCTGCTCCAAGAAGTGTTCCAAAGAAAGTGAGCATTCTAATGAATTCTACTTAATACTAAGCGTGATCTAAATTTTAGAAATGTGCTGCCTGTGGGTAGTCTCTACGCTGACACATTGTAGCACTGTTCATTGTATATATTTCCTCTATTCCCTAACTCTTTGTATTTTATTGAAATTAAAAATTATGCATCAGAAAATTGTAAGAAGGACATTCTTACTGATTTCAGAGTTTTGCTTAGTTTTATAGAATGTTGGGGTAGATTTAGTAACATTATGCACAAAGCATTACGTCACCACACCATCAAAAGGGCCAAAAAGCACACTGCAAATTGTGCAGTGGCATGCAAGAGAACGTACAACACTAAAAAATGTCGGTCCTTGTGTTTAGCGTTGTCGCTTCTTTATCCCTCCTTTCAATGCTGACATCTAAATCCAGGCGGATACAAAACGTCCAAAAATGAAAATTGATCAACTACTTCAAATTTGAAAATTTTGGGCCAGATTTAATATAGTGTTGCATCGTCCTTGCATCACACAATGGGATGCAAGGGCAACGCAATACTAAAGTCAGATTTATCAAGCCACGCAAGGCCACCTTGCATGGGCCTGCATGGCTGTATAAATCTGGAGTAAAGCAAAGCAGCGCAAATTGCACCCTTGCGTTACTCTGTCCCAGGAAGGCATTCCATGGGTGGAGCGTGGGTGTTCCGACTCATCCACCCATGGATTTTGGCATATTCCTAGATTTACTATTTGTGGTAGACCTGGGAATGCGTCAAAATGTAATGCCTCCACAGGGGAGGCGCAACGAGGGGAAATATCTTTATCTCTCCTTATTTTCTCCTCTTTCTACATGTGCTGCATTCTCAGCACACATAGAAAGAGGGAAATGCCTCTGAGGATTGCTTTTGTGCAGGATGGTATCCCTTTCTGCACGAAATCCTGGCTGCTGTGCAGGCCCCCTTGCACCATGACACAAGGGTGCTTGCATTGGCACTAGGCAGCCAAAAGTGCTCCAGCACAAGGGACGGACAAGAATGTGTTGTATAATTTTCAATACAACACATTCCTGTCCTTTCCCTTTCATGTAGCACAGTGAAGCAAGGTGGTTTGCTGCATTGTGCTGCGTGAAAGTTTGATACATTTGGGCCTTTATTTATTAAAAAGCATCAGCTATATTTGCCAGGAATATGTCATTTATAAATCTAAAGCTCGCATCAGTGCCAAATACAAAAAGAAATGCACGTTTCTTTATGATATCTACCTTTTTAGAAATCACACGTTTTTTCCTGGATGATATTTTTTATAACCACAAATGTTTGGTACCATTGCATAACTATTATAAATTTATCAAAAACTTAGCAAAACATTATTTAATGTTTTGCCTTTTTAATCGATCAATCAATCAATCAATCAATCAATCAATCAATCAATCAATCAGTACTTGTATAGCATTGCTGATCACCAGTGAGGGTATCCAGGCGCTGGATGCTGGGCTTAGTCAAAAAGCCAGGTCTTCTATCTCTTTCTGAAGTCCGTCAGTGAGGGTGCTGTTCGGAGGTGGAGAGAGAGGGCATTCCAGGATTTGGCAGTGTGATGGGAGAAGGAGCAGAATCTGCTGTTGGCTACAGCGGATGCACAACGCCTGTGCAGGGTGAGGGAGGGGGAGCAAAGATTTCTGGATAGTTGGTGGAAGTTCAAGCGATGGTTCATGAATGCTAGTCCTTGATCGTGGAGGGCTTTGTTGGAGTGTCTGAGTAGTTTGAATTGGCATTTTTTCTGGATTGGGAGCCGGTGGAGGTCCCTCAGGTGTTGGGTGATGTGGGTCCATTTGGGCAGGCTGAGGATCAGTCTGGCTGCTGGGTTCTCTTTTGTCTGGAGCCTTCCCATGAGTTTGGTGGTGGTTCCTGCATACAGTGTGTTGTCCGAACAGCCGGTGATTAGGGCTTGCGTGACTGGTTTTCTTTTGTTTGTAGCGAGCCATTTGAAGATTCTTCAGAGCATGTGAAGAGTGAGAAAGCAGGTAGAGGAGCATGTGTTGACCTGTTCTTTCATGGAGCGTTTGATGTGCCTTCGATGCTGATGTTGCGTGCGTGATCTTTTGGTGTGGGTGTTGGCCCAAGTTAAGCAGGCTTCCAGATGGTGTTCCAGAGGAAGTCATGGTTGCCAAAGATCAGCCCTTTGGTCTTGTCCTTGTTGATCTTTAGACAATTGTCCTTAAGCCAGGCTGCAACATTCTTCATGCAGTAGTGGAAGTTGGTCTTCGTAGTGGTGGTTGGTAGTGGGGGTGTCAGTTGAGAGCTAGATGATGAGCTGGGCCTGGCTGAGTTCTGAGGATTGGCTGTATTTGACTCTGTTGCTGGTCATGAAGATAGGGTCCAATGTATGTCCTGCTCTGTGTGTGGGTTCTGTAACCAACAGGCTGAGGCCTTGCTGTCCATTTGTTGCAAGAGGCTCGTGGAGTTCATGTATGTGGGTTTGTCCACATTGAAAATGAGTAGTGCTTGGATTCGATGGCGAGTGGGGCGATGAAGTCTGTAATGGTGTCACAGAGGCCAGTACGAGTTCCTGAGGGTTAGTAGGCAAGCGTGCCTTTAATGGTTGTTTTGTCATCAGTGTGGAGTTGGAAATTCATCTGTTCCACGATCTGTGTGGTGTCGTCTTCAGTGGTTGTGCAGCGGATTGATTCTTTGTGGATGATGGTGATGCCACCTCTGAGTTTGTTGGTACATTCCTGGTATGACATCTTGTAGCCATTGAGTATCGTGGAGGCAATATCAGGGGCAGAGGAGGGGTTGAGCCAGGTCTCTGTGATGAAGGTTACATTGGGGTGAGGTTGAAGATTGCGTCCCAGACATCAGTGCATGTTTGAAGAGCGATCTGGCTTTGATCAGGAGGCAACAGTGTAGTTCCGAGGTGGTGTCGGTTGGTGGGGTAGGACTGGCACAAGTTTCTGCAAGAGTAGGTAGCTCTACGTTGCAGCTGAAAAGACAGATGTCATTATCAACAATGAGGTAACCCAAAATGGTCCTGGACCTGGGTACAGTACGTTATCAAAAACAATGGTCCTTGACCAAAATGAAATTGAAGAATTTATCACATTTATAATCATTAATTACTCAGTTTGAGCCTTCATCCAATTGCTACTGGTGTACAATCCAAAAAATTGTTTCTAAAATTGCAAGACCCAACACAATCACTTGGAGAATCAGTTCATTTTAATTCTACCAAACATGTATGTTCCTTTTATAATTCAAAGGTTCCAATACAGTTTTTAAGTTATTATTATTTTCAATATTTGAGTATGAAATTGAGAGTGCTCATAAGAACGTGCATAGAGATAGTGCTCAAGAGTTGACGCGTGTGATTAAGAGGAAGAAGGAAATGAGATTTTGTGGCAATATAAAAACACACAACACTGGTGCAATAATTTTCAAAGATATCAGCTGTTTTTTTGGTGGTCCAAGGGGGTTCTACTTTAGGATGTCGACGTTTCGACCCGACTTATTGCGTGTGGGTAATTTGATAACCTCAGCTCGCGGGTCTTCTTCAGAACAAGGAGCACCCTCCGTACTAGAAGAGTATACTTCCCTGATGAGGGTATGGTACACAATATCCGTCCAGGGGTGTCTGGGTTCGTGTCCCAGAGAGATTCTGCACCAAGATGATAAATCTAGCTAATTATGGTTGTAGTATTCATCTATAAAACACTTCGTTTTACACAGTTTCCTTTTTGTGGGTTGGGGTCAGGTGACTCATCCTGATATGTAGATCTACACGGAAAAGGTGAGGTCACTATCTTTTTACTTGCTTTGGCTTTGACTCTCACTCTTCCCAAAGCCCGACTCAGCCGTCTCTGTGGCTAAAGGTGCCTGTTAGCGATGCCCGACGTGCATCTAAGGTGCACCGGAACTCTTGTTTATTATTTTCGGTAGTTGCTTTCCCAACTTCAAAGTACTCTCGGCCGTCTCCGTCGCTGTCGACGCCTATTGCCGAATGCCGACGTGCATTCAATGCGCCTTGAATGCACCAGTGTTGTGTGTTTTTATATTGTCACAAAATCTCCTTTCCTTCTTCCTCTTAATCACACGCGTCAACTCTTGAGCACTATCTCTATGCACGTTCTTATGAGCACTCTCAATTTCGTACTCAAATATTGAAAATAATAATAATTTTAAAACTTTATTGGAACCTTTGAATTATAAAAGGAACATACATGTTTGGTAGAATTAAAATGAACTGATTCTCCAAGTGATTGTGTTGGGTCTTGCAATTTTAGAAACAATATTTTGGATTGTATACCAGGAGCAATTGGATGAAGGCTCAAACTGAGTAATTAATGATTATAAATGTGATAAATTCTTCAATTTCATTTTGGTCAAGGACCATTGTTTTTGATAACGAAAAGACAGATGTGGCAGCACAATGGTCTTGCTGTGGAGTAAGGAGATGTGAGGCAGCAGTATTTGGGCTGTCCAGGGTCCAAGTTTCCAAGATCTGCACAGCAGTGCCTGTGGGTGCCCGGGCTGCCAGGATTCAGGGGGTTGCCACGAGCTAGGTGTGGACGGGGACACACCAGCTTCCCTTTGATGCAACTGCTGGGTGTGCCTGCACTGCAGCCTCCATTAAGTAAGTCTCGGGAGGGGCACTGGGGAAGCGGGCGGCGGGAAGTCGGTGGTGGCAAAAAACAGTGATCAAATGCGAGGGCAGCAGAGGCCTATATGCAAGGATTAGATTAAAATAAAATAAAGCTTAAAATAAAATTACATTCAGCTAAGAGCTGGCTGATGGGCTGGCTATCAGGCACCTAACTCTACAAGGCAAGAGCAGCCCAGCAGAGTCCAGTGGGAGGAGGCATCAAAGAAGGAAGGGGACGGCTGCCAGGCAGCAAGGGGAGCTGGTGAGGTCCTGGTTATCATTTTTCTTGAATTGTGCCTAATTTATGCACACCAATCTCATAAATATTACAATTTCTTAGTATGGCTGAGTAAACCTTTCTTGAAAAGAGAAATTTATGCAGGTGGAATTTTCAAGAACTGACAATTTCCTACCAAATGTAAGACTGTATTTCAACACTTCATGTCAAACATCATGTCATACTTCAGGTCCCAAAAATGTATGTCTGCTTACCCCAACAATTATAGGCGTAAAGAAAGACCAGCACAGTTTCCACCAGATGCATGGCCTGTAGCCGACCATCTCCTCAATGTTGTCATAAAATCTATTAACACCTGTTAGAAACATACAATTGTAGTCAAAAGAAAACATTTAATTAGGTTACATTTAAAATGATGATTGAATAGATTGAACAATAGACATAGAAGACATATACTCAATTGCATTAAAATTTGCATGTCTGATTTTAGAAAATATATTTTAATTCTTAAATAATATAATATGTGACTTAGAGAAGTGAAGAAAGGACATCAATGAAAAAAGGAGAGGCTAATGAGAGGGGATTGATCAGTCCTTAAGTAGAAAAAAAAAGTTTTAGGTCTGTAGAGGGCGTGTGGCCTATGAAATGTAACTTGGAATTCTTTGCAAGAGGCATGGCTTATGTACTTAAGGTGTGGCTTAAAACATGTAAACTAAAATTCCGTTCTTCCCATTGCATGTCATCTGATCAGTATGTTGGTGACTCTTTGTGACCCTTCTTTTATTACGACATATCACACAGTAAAATATATGCACCTAAAACAAGCGAGACTATGAGCTTTGCCAATGCTTGTTAGCATTATCATACAAATAATTTACAATGATTTTTTTCAGATTGTGAGAACTGAAAACATTTTAGTTCTTTAAATATTAGACTGTGAATTAAACATTACTAATGTCTGTAGTAGGAGAAGTGGTATTTGAAGTGTCTCAATCACTGTTCTTCGCATCCCCCCACTTTCCTCGCAGGCTTTCTGTCTGACACTTATGTCCTCTTAATTCCTGTATCTTTCAGGATTTCTCCTTCTATATGGTTCACACACCTTAGCTCTTCTTAACCTCTACTGCATGTACCTCCTTGCATTTCCTTTAGTTCACAACAGCGGCGGCTCCTTCGCATAGGATCATCGCCCCACTGTTCACAGAGCAGTAAACAAAAAGAAAAAAGAAAATGATAATAACAATCTTATTATCATTTTCTTTTTTGTACAAGCTACAGGGTTAGATTAGGGTGGGTGGGGCTGGGGTCACAGAGAGAAGGAGTGGTTGGCTCACCATAGGTTTTGGACCAGCCAAGCAGTCATGTGCACTTAGCATTTCTCCACCTGGCTGTGTTGCACAGCTGTTGGAAAACATTCCCAAGGCTCCCATGCACTGTATGAGTGATCAACCAAGACCAATCATGATGCTGCTGTCATGCTGGTGACAGTAGCATTATTTTCCCTAGTATTGCTGACAGTATTTTGAAAACAAAGATAAACTGGGCAGCGCTTTAGAAGCGCTCACCTCGGTTTACATTCTCCTGAATTTAAAAATTATCAGCCGATTTCGGGCCAAGACACTCCACACAATCTGCCCTGAGTGCAGCCTCAGAGGGGATTCGGAGAGTAGTGAATGGTGGAGGAAGGGTAATCCTTGTTCTCCTTGATTTGTCAGCTGCATTCGACACTGTGAAATCACACCGTGTAGGTGCGGCGACTACAGGAGGTAGGAATCAGTGACTCGGCTCTGACCCTCCTCTCCTCTTTTTTAGAGAACAGGAAACAGAGTTTGAGCTGGTACGGCTTACAATTGGACAGTTTCAACCTGCCCTGTGGTGTTCCGCAAGGATCAGCTCTGTCTCCGACATTGTTTAACAATGTTAGGAAACATGACTTCACATTTGCGACATATGCCGACGATTCACAACTGGTGATATCCCTGTCGGACAGGCCTGAGCTACCAGCTGCCAGCTGCCAGCTGCCAGCTTTCACTCCTGTCTATAGGACATCATGAATTGGATGAGTCTTAGTTTTCTGAAGATTAATACAGAAAAGACAGAAGTGATTGAGTTTGGTAATGGAACACCTCTATGGAACAATTCTTGGTAGCCGTCGGAGGCAGGGGAATGTCCTCACCCTGTCACCCTGTCACAAAGGTGAGGAATAATGGGGTCATTTTTGACGATAAACTTAATATGTTGGCACAGGTCAGCAATTTAACGTCTGACAGTTGTTTTCTGCTACAGACCCTTCGTAAAATGTTCCCTTTATTCCCCTCATACTACAGAAGACGGTAATGGTTGCTCTTTTTCTGTCCGAATTGGACTATTGTAATGCGATGTTTCTGGCCATTGATACACATCAGATCAGCAAACTTCAATCATTGCAGAATGCTGCGGTACGACTAATCCTAAAGCTCCCTAAGGGTCATCCAACGTCACAGGGAATAAGGGCATTAAACTGGCTCCCAGTCCAGCAGGGAATTAAATTTAAGGGCCTCTGCCTGTTGCAAAGGCACAATGCGGTGGGGGTTCAGATGACTGTCAGGAAATGTTCGTTGGCGGGGCGGACCTCCGCCCCGCCAACGCTACGACCCAGCAGCACTCCACGCACTCAACCCAGGCTGCAACAACAACTGCAAGCTAGCATCACCAGCTGACACCCATGGACCCTTCAGCTGTCACCGCTGCCGGCACACCTGCAGCACCGCCAAGAACACGGATCCAGCACAACCCGCCCACAAGAACACAACTGAACCGAAGACCCTGCAATGCATCCTCCTCAACGTCCGATCCCTCCACAAACACGCAACAGAAATCTGGGACCTCCTCGACAGCACCACCCCAGACGTAGCATTCTTCACCGAAACCTGGACCAACACCACCTCAGGACCGGACATCACCATCGCCATCCCCCAAGGATACAAGATCTCCAGGAAGGACCGCCCCATCCACCCAGGAGGAGGAATCGCCATCGTCCACAAATCCAGCCTCCGCCTGAGCACACTCCCTGACGAGTCCACAGAACTGATGGAACACCTTCACTTCAAGATACTGGCCAGCCCCACCGCCGCCCTCCGAGGAACCCTCATCTACCGACCCCCTGGACCCCGCGGACCCTTCGCCAACTCCATCACGGACATTATCTCCTTGCAGGCCATCGCATCCACCAACTACACCCTGCTGGGAGACCTCAACTTCCACCTCGACAATCAACTGGACCCCAACACCACATCCCTCCTGGACAACCTCCACAACATTGGACTCCGCCAGGTCGTGACCGAGCCCACGCACTCAGTTGGACACACCCTCGACCCCCTCTTCACTACAGGAAACTCCATCACCTTCAGCCACACCACCAAACTCCCATGGACCGACCATCGTTGCGTCCACTTTACCTTCAGAACACCCACCATCCACAGACACCAGCACCTGCTTCCACAAAGAAACTGGGCCAAAATCACCGATGACCAGCTCACCTCCTCACTCAACAACTCCACCCCAACCATCGCGGAAAACGACGACCCCAACACCGCAGCCCGAACCCTGCATAGATGGATCTCGGACAGCACCAACACCATAGCCCCCCTCAAGAAAAACAATACCCGTGCCAAGAAAGCCAGATGGTTTACCACCGAACTTCGAGAGTCCAGGCGCACATGCCGCCGCCTTGAAAAGGCCTGGAGAAACACCAAATCCACAGAAGCCCACAACAACTTCAGAGCCGCCACCAACGCCCACCATCAACTCATCAGAGAAACGAGGAAAAAAGCGATTGAAGACAGAATCTCCACCCACGCACACAACAGCAAGGAACTCTTCAGCATCATCAAGGAGTTCGCCCAACCCACCAGCGAGTCTACCGACATCCCTCCCTCACAAGACCTCTGCGACAAACTCAGCATCTTTTTCCACCACAAAATCAAGAGCATCTACGACAACTTCGACGAAGACAACCAACACACTGAACCCTCACCAACCACCCCCGACACCCAGAAACCAGCGATTGATGACTGGACAGCCCTCACCACCGAAGACACACTGAGGACAATGAAGTCAATCCACTCAGGGGCCCCCACAGACCCCTGCCACCACCACATCTTCAACAGAGCTGCCAACACCATCGCACCCATGCTCCGCCAAACCATCAACCACTCCCTGGCGACCGCCTCGTTCCCCGACGACTGGAAACACGCCGAGGTCAACCCCCTCCTAAAGAAACCCTCAGCGGACCCCACCGACCTCAAAAACTACAGACCCATCTCCCTGCTCCCGTTCCCAGCCAAAGTCATCGAGAAAGCCATCAACAGCCAACTCGCCACATTCATTGAAGAACACAACATCCTCGACTCCTCCCAATCCGGCTTCAGAAAAAAACACAGTACGGAAACCGCCCTCCTCGCCGCGACAGACGACATCCGCACCTTACTGGACAAAGGAGAAACAGTAGCCCTCATCCTCCTCGACCTATCAGCGGCGTTCGACACAGTCTCCCACCGCACCCTAATACGCAGACTCTACGATGCAGGAATCCAGGACAAGGCCCTAGACTGGATCTGCTCCTTCCTCTCCGGCAGGACGCAGCGGGTCAGACTCCCCCCTTTCCTCTCGGACCCCACACCGATCACCTGCGGAGTCCCACAGGGCTCCTCCCTCAGCTCGACGCTCTTCAACGTCTACATGGCTCCACTTGCCCCCATCGTCAGAACCTACGGACTCAACATCGTGTCATATGCAGACGACACCCAGCTCATCCTCTCCCTATACAACGAGCCCAACACCGCCAGACGCAACTTTCGAGAAGGCATGGAAGCCGTCGCCAAATGGATGAAAAACAGCTGCCTTCAACTAAACACCAACAAAACAGAAGTACTCATCATGGGCCCAAACCCCGACGCCTGGAGCGACACCTGGTGGCCCACCGCCCTCGGAAACCCGCCAACCCCCACAGACCACACACGCAACCTGGGAATCATCCTGGACTCCGAGCTCAAAATGGACCGCCAGATCAACTCTGTCTCATCTTCCTGCTTCCACACCCTCCGCCTCCTTCGTAAGACCTTCAAATGGATCCCCCTCAAACACCGAAAGACAGTCACTCACGCCCTGGCCACCAGCAGACTCGACTACGGCAACGCACTCTACGCCGGAATAAACAAAAACCTCATCCGCAAGCTACAGAACATCCAGAACGCCGCCGCAAGACTGGTCCTCAACCTGCCAAAACACTGCCACATCTCCCAGCACCTGCGCACACTCCACTGGCTCCCCGTCGAGGCGAGAATCACCTTTAAGATGCTCACCCACGCACACAAGGCCCTCCACGGCACCGGACCAGCATACCTGAACAGCCGACTCAAATTCCACGCACCCCAAAGGACCCTACGATCAGCCCAGCTTTCCTACGCCGTGGTCCCCCGCACCAGAAAGACCAGATCGGGAGGCCGCTCCTTCTCCTTCCTCGCGGCCAAAGCATGGAACGCCCTTCCGCTCCACCTCAGACAGACAACATCGCTCCCCATCTTCGCAAGAAACCTCAAAACCTGGCTCTTCGACAGACCCCCTCCTTGATGGAATGAAACCTGCACCCCCCCACCCCTAGCGCCTTGAGACCCTTACGGGTGAGTAGTCGCGCTTTAACAAACTCCTGATTGATTGATTGATTGAAATGTTCAGGCTATATACCCCCTCACAAAACCTACGGTGGGCCCGTCTGGGCATGATCTGTACCCCAAAGTTTCGACGGGTCTGATGGGGTGGCAGGTCTTTGTCTAATTGTGCAGCACAACTGTGGAATGAACGGCCAATGGCACTGAGACTGCAGCCTAACCTTTTATCCTTCAGGAAAGCCTTGAAATCCCGGCCGTTTACTTTTGAGTGGATCTAGGTCAGTCCCTGCCCTGCGTACACACATCAGCGCCAAGACGCCTTGGCATTCGAGTGCTTAATAAGCTCTATATCCTCATCATTATCATCATCTTGACCTTGGTTTACATTGGATTCGGCAGACTGCCATGAGTTAGTAATTGCCGGGCTGATGAGCTCGCAGCCCTGAAGCCTGTGAGGTCATCAGCTAGGCAAAATCATTGCTTCCTGGGCTTCACTCTTCCCCTGATGACATGAGTGAAAAGTTTGCCCCTGCACACCTCAGTCTGAAGACCTGTAGAACCAGGAGCTGCACGTCCAATAGGAGCTGGAGCACCACCCCACCCTTTAACAACTTGTCACTGGCTCAATGATCCCACCTCAAGCTGTGAAAGCGTGGGAATGAAGGCTGCAGGTGGCAAGCTGGGCACTGAGTCTGCATAGGTTGAATTTTGTATTTCATGACTGCATCTTTTCCTCTGGTGTATTTGCAGGCCTGGGTGAGTCTATTTTCTAAATTTAATGGATTAATGGCATTGCCCTTAGGTAAAATGTTAAATGGCTATGCATGTGTTTTTTTATGTAACAATTTATGGTTCTTTCATGGCAAGTAACTGAACTTTAGCATAATTTCTGATTTTATTTTGGGTCAAACTGAACAAAATATTCTTTCACCATATTATCGGTCTGTCAACTTGAGGCAGCTGCACATAAAGTATACCACAAAAACCAAAAAAGCAAAAAATGTATGTAAGTTAAACTAATTGGGAAATGCGTTTTAAAGTTGTGAATGCTCTGGCACTTAATTAAAGCATTGCTACTGTTTGAGTGTGTAACCAGAGACAGCAGAAAACACTGGGAAAATGTCTTTATTTTTATATTCTAATATGCACAGTTTAAAATAGACTGAAAGGAAATGTGCAAACAATTCCCTGGATAAGGTAAAATTACAGCTCTCAAATTGTATGTATTTTAGAAACTCAATCACACTGTAACTAGGGCTAGTGCAAAACCTTTTTCCATAAGAAAGGAAAAACTCCAGAACTCAGGTTCCAACACCCTGCCTCTCAAGAGTAATAAATCCAAAGTCGCAGCAAAGTTTACATTAAATCTACAGGAACTGCTGTTTTATCACAAAAGGTATTAGAACGGCTCTTTGTGAGTTATAAAAAGCTTGCTTCCCAATTGATCCCTCCCACTTTAGTCTATAGTATTTCACTACATCTCTCTGTAAAAGCAAAGAGGGGAACACTATAACACATGGGGCCAGATGTACGACCGTTTTTTGTGGTTGTAAACGGGCAATCGGCCAGTTTGCGAATACAAAATTGGTCTGCTCCATGTACAAACCCTATTTTGCGAGTCAGTAAGCTATTACCAACTCGCAAAATAGGGATTGCGACTTGCTATTAGGAAGGGCGTCCCTTCTTAATAGTGACTCGCATATCAATGTATGATTCTTTTGTGACCGCATTTGTGGGTCGCAAAACACTCGCACTTTACCACCTACTTCAAATAGGTAATAAACCACTTCTAAAATTACAACATGTCACTTAAGTATATTGCATTTGTGGCAAAATTATTGCAATGTAACAATTCAAATGACCAGAACAGAAGCAGAAGTTGATTGCAGATCTGTTTTTAGACATTCAGTATTTGGACCAAAATGGGTCATCGCAACCAAAATGGATGCAAAGGCCTTTTGTGCAAACACTGGAGTTGCATTCCTGCTAGTTATCCACAATTTTACCAAATTTTTCGAGAATTGGGCCTATTTACACAAAACCAACCCCTAATCATTACCAGATCTGTCACGTCATGTCAAAAACATAGGGGCAGATTTACAAGAAGCTGATGCATTTGTATAGATGCGTCAGTTCCTGTGCCTCCATCCAAAATTGTTGCACCACCATGGATGTGCAGTATTTACAATACGGCGCACCATGGCGCAAGGATTGACAGATGCGTCAGAAATTGTGACGCATCTGTTGGCACAAAAGTCATGCATTGCTGGAGTCGGGTCGCAAGCACGACACAACTCCATCAATGCAGGGGAGGCCTATTCCCAATACACTGTGTCACCACTGACACCTGCTCCAAGTAGGTGTAGGGTGTTGACACAGTGGCATCCTAGAAGTGGTGCAGGGAAATCTTGTAGATTTCACTTTGTCACTTCTACGAGGCTTTCTAGCATGGGAACACACACACTGCATACATTATACCTGACGCAGGTATAATGTGGCGCAGGGCTTTACAAGGTGACGCATCTCCCTAGATGCGTCACAGTGTGAATAGACAGCAATGTGGCGCATTGTTTAATCCCCCGCTGCATCACACAAAGTGGCGTAACGGAGGCGCAAAAGTGTTGCAAGGGGCTTGTAAATCTGCCCCATAGTATTTTACCATACATGGTCTTGCATCTCTGTTCAAAAAGGTTGCAGCCTGGCACATGCATCTTTAATCTTTCCATACTCTGAAAAAGTGTTGCTCACTCATTAATGGAAGAAAATTGGTGGTTTCATTTTATGCCCGACCACTTTCAAACTTCACCAGCCGCGCCTGCCAACAAGGTCGCGTGGTAACGGACCAGGACAGAGGTTTGCCTATATTTTAAAAATTGATTGAACTCTCCAGGGCACACTCCATATTTCTACAAATAGAAAACTGCCGCTAGAAAAAGGTTGATAAATCTATATTTGGATTGAAAAACGGAATCCGTCATGTTATTCTTACAGCAAACATGATCAGCATTACATGTTAAGACATTAGTCATCACCGATAAACAGAAAATTGTCAAGTTCATCTCAAATGTATATGCCTACAGGAAGTATTTCGAGAAACTAATGCTCTTCTGTCAAAACAATCAGCTACAAGTTCAAACCAAACACATTGCTTGGAATAGAGAAGATCTAATGTTTATTCATCTAAAATTGTATATATTTTGCAACCCTGAATCAACTGAATGTGCTCTAAAGTACATTCTAAAATCAGGCAGTATCACGAAATTTTTCTCGATATGTTATGTTCAGGGTCACTGCAATTATGTAGCAGGGGAGAACCAAATTATGCTGCAGGCTGACTAAATTATGTACTGAGAAAAATGCAATATGTATGGCACAATGCACCATATTTTGTGACAGTATCAGTTTAATATGTTGTCATTTTCCACATGATGACCGTTTCAGGGCACATGTTTCACTTCTTCAATACCAGTTTAACACCCAAATGCAGCAATATGCAACTAAAGGTGACCAATCAACCTTTGTGACAGACCTTCCACTGCGTTGCAGCACGTTTTACTGTGTGTACCAACCCTTGATCCGTTTGCGCTAGAATAATTGTTTTCTATGAAATTTGCAAATTATACAGTAGTAGATGAATTATGTGACTAATGCTGCAGGGCAGAATCACATAAGTCTAAGAGCCCTACCTATGCTAAGTTCTTCTAGGCTTAAGAAAAAACAGCAGTTGTGTTTTCCCCAGTTAAATGTGGAATATGATGTAGTCCAAAACCACATCAAAGTAAAAAAACAAAAAACTTAATTTATATAAATCAATACAAAAAGAAGATGATTCAAATACAGTTAACCTAGAAAACACAGGGATATGTTCTTAAAGCTTTACGGCAGAACAGATCAAGAAAACACAAATTGCCATTCAAAGTGAATATTCGTGGTAGACTTGAATTTTGATTTCAGGTCAACAACGATGCAGCGGGGTAGTGTAAGTCTTGCGGTTTGTGCTAGTAAAGGTTTAACCATGGGACTTATCTCAAAGTCAACCTCCTGTACCGGGATGCTGAAGTTGAAGTCAATAAGAGTTGCTCAAATCAGACTCGCTCTTCTTGAGCTCATACTAAAGCTTTCAGTTTTGTCATTAAACTAAGAATGGGTGAATTTTGCGAATCAGCGGTTCGCGAATTTGCGCGAAATCGCAAAAAAATCAGCGAATTCATGGATTTCCCAGCGAAATCGCGGATTTTTTTGCGATTTTGCACCACCGCTAGTGTGTGTGGGAGGGCAAACGGGGGGGCTCCTATGCAAGTTCACATGCCTCTGGTGTGTATAAAAGGACAGGCACCGATCAGAGCAGCAGATGAGGAGAAAGAAGCTTGTGGTCAAAGGAACTGCACGGGGATAGAGCTCTTGAAAGTCAAGGATGCAAAGGCCTCCATCAAGCATCATAGCTAATTTTCGACGATAGATATGGGGAGAACACACACCTGCCCAGCCTCGAAAAAGCGCACATTTTTTTGGGGCTGATTAACTTTGCCATCGTGCTGAAGGGTGCCGGGGTCCCTCGAGTGAGCTTTCCATCATAGTGGCTAAAGGGCGGGAAGACGGTACACACCGCTAGTGTGTGAGGGTGGCAAACGAGGGGGCTTTAATGCAAGTTCACATGCCTCTTGTGTATATAAAACAACTGGCACCGATCAGAGCAGCAGAGGAGGAGAAAGAAGCTTGTGGTCACAGGAACTGCACAGGGATAGAGCTTGTGAAAGTCAAGGATGCAAAGGCCTCCATCAAGCATCATAGCTAATTTTTGACGGTAGATCTGGGGAGAACACACATCTACCCAGCCTTGACAAAGTGCACATTTTTTTGGGCTGATTAACTTTGGCATCGCGCTGAAGGGCGCCAGGGTCCCTCGAGTGAGCTGTCCATCATAGTGGCTAAAGGGCGGGAAGACGGTGCATACCGCTAGTGTGTGTGGGGGGGGCAAACGGGGGGGCTTCTATGCGAGTTCACATGCCTCTTCTGTGTATAAAAGGACAGGCACCGATCAGAGCAGCAGATGAGGAGAAAGAAGCTCGTGGTCACAGGACCGCCCCAGCCTGGACAAAACGCACATTTTTTGGGGGCTGATTAACTTTGCCATCGCACCGAAGGGTGCCGGTGTCCCTCGAGTGAGCTGTCCATCATAGTGGATAAGGGGCGGGAAGACGGTGCACACCACTAGTGTGTGTGGGGGGTGGGCAAACGGGCTGGCTTCTATGCGAGTTCCCATGCCTCTTCTGTATATAAAAGGACAGGCACCGATCAGAGCAGCAGATGAGGAGAAAGAGCCTTGTGGTTACAGGAACTGCACGGGGATAGAGCTCGTGAAAGTCAAAGATGCAAAGGCCTCTGTCAAGCATCATAGCTAATTTTCGACAGTAGATATGGGGAGAACATACAACTGCCCAGCCTCGACAAAGCGCATATTATTTTTTGGTCTGATTAACTTTGCCATTGCGCTGAAGGGCGCTGGGGTCCCTCGAGTGATCTGTCCCTCATAGTGGCTAAAGGGCAGGAAGACGGTGTACACCGCTAGTGTGTGTTGGGGGCAAACGGAAGGGCTTCTATGCAAGTTCACATGCCTCTTCTGTGTATAAAAGGACAGGCACCGATCAGAGCTGCAGATGAGGAGAAAGAAGCTTGTGGTCCCAGGGACTGCCCAGCCTGGACAAAACGCACATTTTTTGGGGGCTGATTAACTTTGCAATCGCGTCGAAGTGTGCCGGGGTCCCTCGAGTGAGCTGTCCATCATAGTGGCTAAAGGGCGGGAAGACGGTGCACACCACTAGTGTGTGTGAGGGAGGGGGCAAACGGGTGGGCTTCTATGCGAGTTCACATGCCTCTTCTGTGTATAAAAGGACAGGCACCGATCGGAGCAGCAGATGAGGAGAAAGAAGCTTGTGGTCACAGGAACTGCCCAGCCACGACAAAACACACATTCTTTGGGGGCTGATTAACTTTGCCATCACGCCGAAGGGTGCCGGGGTCCCTCGAGTGAGCTATCCATTATAGTGGCTAAAGGGCGGGAAGACGGTGCACACCGCTAGTGTGTGTGGGGGGGCACACGGGGGGGCCTTCTATGCGAGTTCACATGACTCTTCTGTGTATAAAAAGACAGGCACCGATCAGAGCAGCAGATGAGGAGAAAGAAGCTTGTGGTCACCGGAACTGCACGGGGATAGAGCTCGTGAAAGTCAAGGATGCAAAGGCCTCCATCAAGCATCATAGCTAATTTTCGACGCTAGATATGGGGAGAACACACACCTGCCCAGCCTCGACAAAGTGCACATTTTTTTTGGGCTGATTAACTTTGCCATCGCGGTGAAGGGCGCCGGGGTCCCTCGAGTGAGCTGTCCATCATAGTCGCTAAAGGGCGGGAAGACGGTGCACACCGCTAGTGTGTGTGGGGGGGGCTACAGGGGGGCTTCTATGCAAGTTCACATGCCTCTTGTGTGTATAAAAGGACAGGCACCGATCAGAGCAGCAGATGAGGAGAAAGAAGCTCGTGGTCACAGGAACCGGCGCAGCCTCGACAAAACGCACATTTTTGGGGGGCTGATTAACTTTGCCATCGTGCCGAAGGGTGCCGGGGTCCATCGAGTGAGCTGTCCATCATAGTGGCTAAAGGGTGGGAAGACGGTGCACACCACTAGTGTGTGTGGGGGGGCAAACGGGCAGGCTTCTATGCAAGTTCACATGCCTCTTCTGTGTATAAAAGGACAGGCACTGATCAGAGCAGCAGATGAGGAGAAAGAAGCTTGTGGTCACAGGAACTGCCCAGCCTCGACAAATCGCACATTTTTTGGGGGCTGATTAACTTTGCCATCGCGCCGAAGGGTGCCGAGGTCCCTCGAGTGAGCTGTCCATCATAGTGGCTAAAGGGCGGGAAGATGGTGCACACCGCAGTGTGTGTGGGGGGGCAAACGGGGGGGGGGATTCTATGCGAGTTCACATGCCTCTTCTGTGTATAAAAGGACAGGCACCGATCAGAGCAGCAGATGAGAAGAAAGAAGCTTGTGGTCACAGGAACTGCATGGGGATAGAGATCGTGAAAGTAAAGGATGCAAAGGCCTCCATCAAGCATCATAGCTAATTTTCGACGGTAGATATGGGGAGAACACAAACCTGCCCAGCCTCGACAAAACTCACATTTTTTTGGGGCTGATTAAGGAGTTACTGAATTTGACCTTCAACTCAGGCACCTGCTTTATCTATATCTGAAAGTGCTTCCTGCAGGAGCCTCGTTGTCTACTTGTAACTATTCTCTGACCCTGCTTCGAGGGTCAGAGCAAGGTCAGAGAATAGTTGCAAGGAGGTGCCACTCAGGAAGCACTTACAGGGTTACAGCAGGTGCCCAAGTTGAAGTTAATTTCTTTGTAACCATTTTGTAAATGGTTACAAAGAAATTAGCTTCAACTTGGGCACCTGCTGTAACCCTGTAAGTGCTTCCTGAGCAAAGTTTGCCCACTCGCGAATTCGCGGATTTTGCCGCGATTTTGCGCGGTTCGCAGATCGCGAAATTGCAGAAAATCTGCAAATTTGCGAGCGGAATGAATTTTCCGCCCATACTTACATTAAACCATTGAGGGGGTAGCACAGCTGGATTTCTGCAGCTGCCCTGGTTGCTTGACTGTGAAGATGAATGTGTAATCTCTCCTCAATTCCAAATTTGATGCTGGTATGTAGTCTGTTTCCAGTTTTCAGATTTATCCCGTGGGGCAAAGGAGGTGGCAGGAGCCGTCAAGGGCTTTATAGAGTCGAATACTTCTTTGAAGTGGGTCAATGGTCTCTTCAATCTCTGAGCAGTACAAATTGACAATGTGTAGCTGGCAAGGGCAAGCCTTTTTCAGTTAGCTTTTGTGCCTCATCCTGGTCCTCCAGATCCTTAAACAGTGGCAACGTTTTTGTGGATGCTTAGAGGCCACTTCAAGCAGCGACAATACTTGGGTTTGTTTTGGCTGAGCTGTCTCTCTCTATTCAATTTCAAAAAGCTGCATCAAGTTGAGTTTAATATATCTGAATACTCTGGAAAACTGAAGATCTCCTTCCTTGCATCTGCCAGAAAGCAGTGCTAGGAGTTTATTCTATTGTGCTTTGATTATGGTAACACTCTTTACTTGGGAGTTACCTATAACCTTGTCAAACTGCTCCAGGTGATTTAGAATGCCACAGTGTGTCTGTTGTTTATCCCCCCTCTTTTCCATACTGCATTGTAAGTCCGTTCTCATATACACTGGCTTATGGTGCAACAATGGATTATGGCTTTTTGTTAAGTGGCACTGTGGGTTTCTAAGTGGTCTGTCCTTTTGGCTCTGTTTACGTCTTACAGTCCTGATCTTCAGGACCATTTGGCCATTTGAGAATGAAACGTCGACAAAGCATCCATAGTAAGTCTCAAGAAATGTCTTTGATCATTTACAAACATACTTTTAATGCTGATTGTTTCTTGGACAGACAGTTTGCATTTTGTTAGGTGGAGATATTGATCTCCATTGATCGGGATAACATATATGACAATTTGTTTTGCGTGATTAATGTAGGTTGGTTGTTTTTTACAATGCTTTATTAACCCCTTGGCTGCGGCGGTAATTCCGCCGCAGCGCTAGGGGGAGAGGGGCCACTCGGCGCCACCATGCTCGTGACAGAACCACTCCGTCACGAGCCACGGGCGTGCTGTGCTTGTGACGGAGTGGTTCCATCACGGCCCCGCCCGCTCAATAGAACGCTCAGCGCAGGCGCGAAATCATTGTCACGCAGGCGTGGCGGCCGGGCAGTCACGGAACCAATCCGTCATTAGCACAGCCCATCCGTGGCTGGTGATGGAGTGGTTCTGTCACCAGCACGCAAAGGGTTAAGGCCCCTGACTGAACACTGTTAGAATCAATAATATGGAAAGGGGCGACCACTCGGTCCCCCCGAACGTATGGTGGAATACCCCGATCCCCCCGGGAAGCCATTTTGGGCGGGAGGCGTGTCCCGGCTGGTATGCCCGAAGCGGCGTAGCTGGGGCGCGCCTTTTCCCGCCCAAGAGAGGGTTGTCCTAGACACCGACACCGCTAGCCACGCCCGGGAGGCGGATTGGAGGTGGGTCTACGCCCGCCCGAAGAAGGATAAAGGGAGCGACAAGCCAAGGAAGCATCCTCTTGTTCCTGTGCTCTGAAGCTGCACCTCCCCGTTGCACGTGAGCTCGAGACGGAACGAAGAGCCAATTTTGAAATTTGTAATTTTTCTGTTTTCTCTTTTAGCGCTAGAAGCCTTGTCCAGGACCTTTCAGTCACCTATCGTAAGGAAAATGCCGGGCAGAAGGGTCGGAAAGAAGGTTAGCACCGAGCAAATGCTTCGTATGCTGGTGAAAGACATGGCGGAGATGAAGAAGCAGATGGCGGCCAGGGACGGTACGGGCCGGCCTAAGAAAATCATCGGGCCAGCATTGCCGGGGGGTGGTCCCTTCCGGGAGAGGAAAAAGGGCCAGGAACAGGGCAACTGGAGACGAGGTACCAGTTCCGGAGGCTCCCCCGGTGAGCCCGCCCAGACCGGTAGAGGCCCCTGTGCCGATTCCCGACGCAGGGCAGCCGATCCCTGTCGTAGTTACCCCTGTGAACGAAGGGGATATGCCACCGGAGTTGGCCGCCCAGCTGGCGGCATGGTTGGGCAGGAACAACGAGGGTTCTGTTGCTCCGGGGGACACGGCCGAAGAGGCCAAATTAATAATGAAGCAGTTGCGGCAATCCCGAGATGCTGCAAAGGCACCTTGTCCTTTTGTTTCCCCGCAGGCTCCCGTGGGTCAACCAGGATCGGGCGTTGGTTCGGCAGGGTCTACAGTTACGACGGCAGGTTCAGGTAAGCAGCCATTGCCGATGGTGGGGGAGGGATCGGTACCTTCGAGGAGGGAAAAAGTTGTTCAGCATATCCCGATCGAGGTGAAAGAGGATATGGGCAGACAAATATGTGAACATGTTTTCCTTGTTGACCGATCATTACGAGATTGAGCATGTAAAAAATCAAAAAGAGTTTCTACATCCTAGTGTATGGCGAGCCAGGATGGCCGGTTTCAGAGTCGATGAATCGATAGGCAATTGGGGCAGAGCGTTTGGAATGTTCATTGCAATTATGGGGGAACGTAGGCCCGAATTGTTGGGGGAATTGGCCGTGTGCCAGACACGTATCATGGAATTTTATGAAACTTATGGGGGTAATCAATGGTTTTCTTATAATAATATATTTCGTAAATCCAAGGAGCACAATTCCTCCCTGACGTGGGATTGTTTTGACTCCATTTCATGGCAAAAAATGGAAAAGCCAGGCGTGGGGAAGTCGCCATCGTTGGGGGGTGATGTGGTTGAGTATTCCCGCCATTCGTCAGGGGCGCCCTTTCGGGCAGGTTCAAGCAATGACCGGAACTCAAGGAATAGTGGCAGCTCAGGTAAAAAAGGGGTCTGCTGGGGCTTTAACAGAGGAAAATGTACTAGGCCACAGGGTTCTTGTAAGTTCAGGCACGAATGTTCGGGGTGTGAGCAGTCCTCGCACCCTGAGACTATGTGCAGAGCCAAGGCTAGTGATACGGGGAGTAGAGGAGGCACCAAACAGGTCTGAAATAGTCCGAGGGGCGCCTCTACCTACCCCGGTTGATATCATGGCACTGATCCCTTGGCTAAACGAATACCCAGATCATATCTCCGCTGGGGTGTTGCGAGATGGTTTCTCATATGGTTTCCGCATCCCGGCGGGGGATTTTCAGGGTGAAGCACAATGTAGGAATCAACTATCGGTGCAGCAGAATACGGCGGTGGTACAAGCAAAGATTGGTAAGGAGGTGGCCCAAGGTCGGGGTGCTGGACCATATGACAACCCGCCAGTTGCTAATTTTGTTTGTTCACCCCTGGGTGTAGTCCCCAAAAAATATCCGGTGGGAATTCAGGTTGATACATAATTTGTCAGCTCCAAGGGGTCTTTCGGTGAACGATGCGATTAACCCGGGAGTTTGTTCGGTGCGGTACGCATCTTTCGATGAGGCCGTCGCCATTTTGAATCGCCTGGGGCCCGGAGCGCTGATGGCTAAATCAGATATCGAGTCAGCGTTCCGGTTGCTCCCGGTACACCCAGATGATCAGCGTCTCCTTGGTTTCATGTTTCAGGGTCGCTTTTACATGGATAAATGTATGCCAATGGGTTGCTCCATCTCTTGTGCGTATTTTGAGAGATTCAGTTGTTTTTTGCAATGGGCTTTCACAAGAACAACAGGGTTTACACATGTGATGCATTATCTTGATGTTTTCTATTCCTGGGGGCAGCCGGGGACATAGAGTGTGCACAAGCCTTGAATGAATTTTGTGATCTCATGAGACGCTTTGGCGTGCCATTGGCACCCGGTAAGACAGTGGGGCCGTCTACTTTGCTCGAGTTTCTTGGAATAGAGCTCGATTCCGAAGAGGGGTGCCTCTGCTTGCCTAAGGAAAAGGTGACGAAATTTAAGGCATCGCTTGAAACATGTATTAGCGAGACAAAAGTGAGATTGCATCAGTTGCAGCGGGTTGTGGGTCAACTAAATTTTGCCCTCAGAGTAATGCCGATGGCGCGCCCATTTTCCCGCTCTATTGCTCAGGCCATGGTTGGCCTCAAGGAAGGCCACCACCGCACAAGGCTCTCGGCAGAGGTTCGCCAGGACATGCGCATATGGTTGGCATTCCTGGCGGATTTCAACGGTTGGGTCGTGTGGAGCAAACCCGCGGTTTCCTCTGAGGAGCTGGGGTTGTGGACGGACTCGGCAGGGAGTGTTGGATTTGGCGCCGTTTTTGGTAATCATTGGTCAGCACAAACCTGGCCGGCATGGTGGCACGAGAATGGGCTCACAGGTAACATAGGGTTTCTTGAGCTGTTCCCTATTCTGGTGGCCTTGAAAACATGGCCTGAGGGGTTTCGTGACCGCTCTGTAGTGTTCTGGTCTGATAATATGACCGTTGTTGAGTGTATCAATAGTCAGGCTGCCCGCTGCAGATGGATCTTGAGATTGCTGAAGGAAATTGTTCTGCTGTGTATGAGGCTAAACGTCCACTTTAGGGCAAGACATGTGCCAGGGGTGTTAAATCAGGCAGCTGATGCGCTTTCTCGTTCCCATATGCAGGCCTTCTGGGGTTTCCTACCCTCAGCGGACCCGGTGGCGGCACCATTTCCCGAAGCTCTCTGGTCTCTCGGTGCCCCGGACTACAAGACCTCGTGGGACAGAGTCTAGCACCCAGGACAAGGAAGGCGTATGAAGGGGCGTTCCGTTCCTATTGGTCCTTTTTGGGTTCTGCTGGGGGGGAGCTTTGGGGCCAAGAGGAGTATGTCCTGAAATTTCTGGTATCTTTACATCAGGCAGGCAAATCAGTGGCCACGGCCCAGAGGCACCGGGCCGCCATTTCTTTCATGGCACGGGCTCATGGTATCCAGGACCCCACAGCATCTTTTGTGGTACAGAAAGCGCTGCGTGGGTGGCAACGCCTTGAGGGTCGCAGAGTGGACGAAAGGCACCCGATAGGTCTGGAAAGGTTGGCCCTGTTACTGTCCGTACTCCCTGCAACATGTTCATCTCAATCGGAGACAGTACTATTTCGGGCCGCTTTTGCATTAGCATTCCATGGGGCTATGCGGGTAAGCGAGCTGGTAGCAAGGAACAAGCAGGACACGGGGGGGACTGTGCCGAGAGCACATCCAAATTAAGGGGGAGACAATGGTAGTCTCGTTTGCCAGGTCCAAGACCGATCAGGGAGCGATCGGGGACAGTGTAGTAGTCCAGCAGATTCCCGGATCTCCCATGTGCCAGGTTGCATGCGTTGAGGAATATTTGGCGCAGAGGGCGGCATCATGGGGGGGAAGCTTGCTGAGGCACGCCGACGCCACCCCACTGACGAGGTTTCAGTTCCAACGGGTGCTTGCAATGGCAATTGCAGCTGCGGGCTTGAACCCATGCGAGTTTGGGACCCATTCCTTCCGGATAGGGGCTGCTACTGAGGCTACAGCCAGGGGTCTGAGTGTCGAAAAAGTGAAACAGTTGGGGCGTTGGTCCTCGAATTGTTATAAAAGGTATGTGCGGTTGCACATGTTGTGAAGCTAATGTCATGCACTCACGCTTCTTGTTTTGTTTGGTTTACAGTTTCGCAAGCTTACGAGGCGGGGCAGACTGTGCAGTTGACCCGACACCTGGGGACCAGTAGTCAAAGATCACCGGCTGAGGAGAGAGTGGTGTGGGTCGTGGGCCACTCATACGTGAGGCGTGCCACAGACGTATTCAAAGCAGGTGACATGATTCACATGGCTGGGGAATACGGGTACAGGGTGACCTTCTACGGAAGGGGCGGGCTCTGTATTGACCAGTTTCAAAATTTTATGGAGGGTTTGTTAGGGCGGACGAGGTCACCGCCATCTATAATCATAGTGCATCTTGGGGGCAATGATTTGGTGGCCACTGGTCGACGAGTACTTCTCGAGGTGATACTATCCACTGTAAGTTGGTTGGCGAGAAGGGTCCCGGGGTGCACAATTGCATGGTCCCACATGATCCCACGGAAGGTGTGGCGGGGGGCTAGTTCTGTGTCTGCTTTAAATCATTCAGTGAAGAAAGTGAATAACAAACTTGGTAGATTGTTTCGTACGAATACATTGCACTCTATTCCTCATGGATGTATCAGGGGGGATCAGATGTATCTGGAGGACGGGGTCCATTTGTCCCGGGTGGGGAATGCTTTACTCATAGGAGACTTCATAGCTTGGTTGAGGAATTTGCAGCCATGACCTTTAAGTAGGAGTTTTTGTGGGGGGTCCGGATAGCCGGTCAACTATCCGGCCTGTGGCGGTAAGGTCATGATCGGTGAGCAGTAATTGGAAGATCCCTAGAGGTTTGGGCGTCACCCATTACGGATGGGAGCGCCCGGGGGGAGGCGGCCATTGGCCCCTCAAACGGGGAGGCGGTCCCCTCTAAGGATGGGGACGCCGAAAGGGAAGGCGGCCATGGGCCCCTCCCTGGGGAGGAGGGGCTACGGACCCCTCCTCGGAATTTCCCGGGGCCCAGACATCTGCGACGGCAGATGAGGTAAGTTGTGTGGGGTGGGAGGGGGGTCTACGCTACCTTCTAGACACCTCACACGAGTCCTCAGACGACCACTAAGATGGCGTCGAGTTAACAGGGGGCCCCCGCTAAGACAAGGGAAATTGGAAGTAGGCACAGAGGTACAGTCTGCTGTGCGACCGCCCCTCACAAGTGAGGGGGGAATTCTGGTATTGGGGATCTGACACCGGTTACGACCTTGCCGTTGGCCCGTAATGTTAGGATGTACAATTTCAATGTTCAGAAATGCATTTGCAGGATGTTTAGTATCGGCTAGGAGAACCTTTGTATTAGAGATGTGTTAAGGTCAGCCAAGAACATCGTAATGTGTAAATGAAATTGTACATGATATGAAACTGTTATTTTAATGTTTTAATTTTGTTTCATATTTTAATAAATACGGCCGGGAGGGTAACTCCCTCCCGCCTTCCAAAAGTTCAGAACTGTTTCCGTCTTCCCATCCTTGGGGATTGTGTTGAGAGGGGGTGGCGGGTATCTCAGCCATATGGAAAGGGGCGACCACTCGGTCTCCCCAAACGTATGGTGGAGTACCCCGATCCCCCCGGGAAGCCATTTTGGGCGGGAGGCGTGTCCCGGCTGATATGCCCGAAGCGGCGTAGCTGGGGCGCGCCTTTTCCCGCCCAAGAGAGGGTTGTCCTAGACACCGACACCGCTAGCCACGCCCGGGAGGCGGATTGAAGGTGGGTCTACGCCCGCCCGAAGAAGGATAAAGGGAGCGACAAGCCAAGGAAGCATCCTCTTGTTCCTGTGCTCTGAAGCTGCACCTCCCCGTTGCACGTGAGCTCGAGACGGAACGAAGAGCCAATTTTGACCCACCCACCAGCCCCTGTTGACAGTGATTTGTTTGAATAAAGTTGAGTGACGTGATATTGGTTCTCTTACAGGTTGTTTTGAATAAAAGTTGGTAATGTGGTATGTAACAAAGTGATAATTTTTCTTGTCAGCATGTTTATTCAGCAGAAATAGTTGCAATTGAATTGAACAGTGATGCTCAGTAGAGTTTATACTTTGAATTGCTTAAATGTGATTGTTTTCCTCCTCGTTAGCTTAGATTGACGTATTTATTTTTTGGTCGGGCGGTAAGGTCATGATCGGTGAGCAGTCATTGGAAGATCCCTAGAGGTTTGGGCGTCACCCATTACGGATGGGAGCGCCCGGGGGGAGGCGGCCATTGGCCCCTCAAACGGGGAGGCGGTCCCCTCTAAGGATGGGGACGCCGAAAGGGAAGGCGGCCATGGGCCCCTCCCTGGGGAGGAGGGGCTACGGACCCCTCCTCGGAATTTCCCGGGGCCCGGACATCTGCGACGGCAGATGTGGTAAGTTGTGTGGGGTGGGAGGGGGGTCTACGCTTCCTTCTAGACACCTCACACGAGTCCTCGGACGACCACTAAGATGGCGTCGAGTTAACAGGGGGCCCCCGCTAAGACAAGGGAAATTGGAAGTAGGCACAGAGGTACAGTCCGCTGTGCGACCGCCCCTCACAAGTGAGGGGGGAATTCTGGTATTGGGGATCTGACACCGGTTACGACCTTGCCGTTGGCCCGTAATGTTAGGATGTACAATTTCAATGTTCAGAAATGCATTTGCAGGATGTTTAGTATCGGCTAGGAGAACCTTTGTATTAGAGATGTGTTAAGGTCAGCCAAGAACATCGTAATGTGTAAATGAAATTGTACATGATATGAAACTGTTATTTTAATGTTTTAATTTTGTTTCATATTTTAATAAATACGGCCGGGAGGGTAACTCCCTCCCGCCTTCCAAAAGTTCAGAACCGTTTCCGTCTTCCCATCCTTGGGGATTGTGTTGAGAGGGGGTGGCGGGTATCTCAGCCATATGTAATACATTGATATTTGTTGTTAAATTTATATTGCAAATATATGTAATGCATGATTATTTGTTGTCAAACAGATGCAATGTATGATTATTTGTTGTCTGATTAATGGACATAAGAGGAATATTTTTTGAGATTTTATTTGGTATGCCTTTTCATGAACAAATAATGCATAATTCCATGCAAGTTGGATTATCACACCAACTGAATATTTAATGTGAATAAATAACTCCTTCAGGAGCCCTTTGTTTTGATATAACAGGGCCTGCAGCACTGATTGCGCCACCCACTTAAGTAGCATTTTTAACATGTCTCCGGCAGCCTGTGTGTGCCATTTTAAACTGCCATTTTAACCTGGCAAAAAAAACATTTTGGCAGGCCCAAACCTTCCTTTTTAATATATATTTGTCATCCCTCGGGTAGGCCCTAGACAGCCCAGAAGACAGGGTGCAGTGTATTTAAAAAACGTACATGTATTTTAAGTTTTACATGTCCTGATAGTGAAAAGCGCTTACATTTGTTTTGTGCTATTGCAAGGCTTACCTCTTTCCTAGGATTGCATTGGAGTTACCTTATTACATTTAACAAGCAATAACCTCCAAATGGGAACAGGAAAACAATTCATGTTCAGAATCTTTGGAATTGTATTGAAAAATCCTCTCTTATGGTAAAGTCTGATGTTAAATTAAAATTCAGAAAACTACACTTTTAGAAAGTTGCATTTTCCTGTGTTAGCCATTTGTTGCCTGTAGCCTGCTTATAGGTCACATGACTGTGTGTAGCTGACAGTTGGGCTTTCTGTATTCCTTCTAGATAATCACAAACAATAGTGAGCTTAGGTTTGCCTGGAAGAGCCATTGTTGGCAGGAAGGGAGGATGGAGCTGGGCACATACCGACTTACACTTGAATAGGCTGTGTCCTGCCTTCACACATAAGGCTGCATACCCCCTTGTAGTTAGCCTCGAGCCAGGCCACAGAAGGCAGGATGCTGGCGGACTTCAAAGGGAAACATCTGGAAGCTTTTCTCGCTTCAAAGAAAGGCCCAGGTAATAATATTGGACCTCAGACACCTACTCTTTAGTACACTTCTGGACCTGTCGAAGACCTTGCCACGAGGAAGGATTGCAGTGCTTCAGAAAGGACTTGCCCTCTGCTGGACTGCTGCCCTGAAGCATTGCTGCCTGCTGTGCTTACCTGCTGCCTGCTCGCCTCTTGCCTGGAAAAGAAGGACCGGACCTGCAACATGTACCCAAGACCATCAGAGTGACTCCATGGGTTAGTCTCTTGTAACAAGCATCTAAACCCTTCATCAGTGAGTCCTACCTTGCCACGTGGTGCCATCCCAATCCTGGACCATTGGAAGTGGGCCTGAAGGTGCTCTGCCAGCCAATCTGTGGATCCAGCAGAGCCAACAAATTTTCTCTGCCACACGCCGCAACCCCAAGCAG
Source organism: Lissotriton vulgaris (assembly GCF_964263255.1). Lineage (NCBI taxonomy): Eukaryota > Metazoa > Chordata > Amphibia > Caudata > Salamandridae > Lissotriton > Lissotriton vulgaris. The sequence continues at coordinate 1,038,345,759 of NC_141697.1, forward strand.
AACTGCAACATAGCTTCTTCTACATGGGACCTGGCACCAGGATTTCAGATTCTCGCAGCTCCTCAGAACTGATGCATCACCTCAGCTGCGTGAAGCATCCTTGACGCCAGACTTCCTATCGAAAGTCCTCATTGACAGTATCCTCGATAACGATGATGCAGGACCTTGCATCTGAGCCTCAAAGCACCTCGAAATGGCACATCGCTTTGATTGAGCGATCCATCCTCAATGCAGGATCTTACAATTCACTCTGTTTCTGATCTGGTGTGGCATCCTTTTTGGCTGTGTTTTTACTTTGTTACTGTTTGAGGCGTCACACAAATACTTGACACATTGCCTCTAAGTTAAGCCTGTCTCCTACCAGAGGTTGAGCGCAGGGTCATTTGGGTTCTGCTTTTGACAAGGATTGTAGTTCCTGCTTGAGTAGCGGTTCACCCCACTCAATCAGTAACCCGATTTCTTACAGAAGCTGGCTAAGATTTCTTCTTTGCCCTACTTTTTTTTCTGTCTTTGCTTAGTGCCAGGAAACACCTTGGGGTAATGATATGCTTTGTAAAACTACTAAATCAACCAATCAATCAATCAGTCAAATAATAAATCAGTCATTCAAACTTTTATCCTAACAGGGCTTCCACATTATCCTTGTCCTTAGGTCCAAGTGGAGAGAAGGAGACACAGAAGTAGGACAGGCAGGACCTTTTCTTCTACTGAAGATTTCTTTCAATTCCAGCAGTATTAGTAGTAGCCGGTAGTATTGTATCAATTTTATCAGATGGATTATTCTAAGATGGGTAGTAAATGTCCCCAGGAGTCTCCACATAAAGTAGCAGAAGGCTGGTACCCGTATTAGGTTCTCTAAATCCTCCCCAGATCAAACTAGATGAACTAGATTGTTGATAAACACTAGAAAGGATCTTTATAACCAGGCGTTTAGTATTTTTGTGGCTGAAAATGGTAAAATAGACTTTTGTTCTCAATTAAGCTTCTCCATAGAAGAATGCAACTGTACACAGTGACAAAAAGGATTTAGTGGCTGATTGCTGTTTCTTTAACACCTTGGCTGCTAGGGGGTTTTCCCCTCCTGTGCTGATCCTGGATGAATCCCATTGTTCATGACAAGGTCAACTCGTCAAACGCACAGCGCAGGTAACACCCATGACGAGCTGACCTTGTCATGAGCATGGAAGGGGTTAATAGAACATGCTCCATGTTCAACCATTAAGGAAGGCCCTGCTCCTATAGACTAAAGAGCCCAATTATGTGTGGCTTCTCAAATGTATAAAAGTAGAATTTCTAAAAAAGCAGAATACTGTCATTTGATATCTGTTCCTGAGAAGTTTTAAACAGCAACCAACCAAGCCACTTGGGTGCACCTGGAGCCATACCTTTTAGTGATACATCTATGTTACATACATATACATAGTAGCCCACATGTGACACTTAACATCCAAACTACTGGTTCATTCCCTGCTCCAACTTATCATTGCCATACTGGCAATTTAAATAAGCCAACTGGGTGTTCCCAATTTTGCATCACAGCAGTCATACTGTAGTAGTAAGCAGCAGTGGTACAGTGCCACAGAGTCATAATCCCAATACGCGCTGATAGAAAACCAAGTTGGGGCCTCTCACTCTTTCCCTTTAAACAGAAGGCATCCCATTCATCAACATTCTTATAAAACCAGGCAGGAACACCATTAGTGGTCAGCATAACATGACACTTTTATGAGAACAGGCATGACACTGATTCAGTTTTCAACATTGCATTCAAACCCAGGAGCTCTAATCTAAGGACATTGTTTCATCATTCTAAAGGGTCCTTTTGAAAAGATGCATTCTGCTCTCTTTCATGAGAATGCACAGGATTCACAAACATTCTGCTCAGGTCTTGCTTAAAGAAAGCAGAGTAGCAGAAAAGAGGGGATTGGGATAGGGAGAAAGTGTCAGGACCATGCCGACCCCCATAAGGAGACCTCTGGCAGTCCCTGCAGCTAGGGGAAGAATTCCTGGTTGGCGGCTGTTTCCACTTTGGGGTTCCCCGCAGAAATTAGCCCATGACCACTGGCAGACGGAGGCATAGCTCGCCTCCGTGTTGTGCCACCATTTCAATGAGGTTAGCGTTCTAGCCTTTTTCAGCAGTCCGCCATTTCCTAATTCCGCGCGTTCTATGTGGCGCACTTCAACTGTCCCTTTCCAGCAGTTAGACGCCCTGAGTTCGGCTCCTGTCAATTCACCGCGTTCTTTCCTAGTTTTCCCCAACTTCAGTCAGCATTCTCAGAGACTTTGTTCCAGAGCCCCTCGGAGCGTTTTACGTTCCGTTCCCGCCGGATTCCTGCATTCCGGTTTGTGAGCCTTCTTGCCGCGGCCAGTGTTCGGCTGTGCGGACTCAGTTCAGTCAGCGCTCCTCGTCAGAGTTTTGTCCCTCTGGGCAAGTACCTTCCCGCAAATCCTCAGAATCGCGGTAAGAACATTTCATTCGTCTGCATTGGTGCTTTCCAGTCAGTTGAATTCCAATTCTCCAGTGCTGAACTATCTCGACCTGTTACTCATTCCGAGTATTGTGAAAAAGACTTCTGTGGTTCATCAAGTAAACAAGAGTATATTATATGCATATGGTAATACTGTTGTCTACCACCTTTATTCTTCGCATCACTATTATTACAACTCAACACAAGCAGCAAGAGTTTCCAACCCTCACATGAACTATTTGGGACTCAGTAAGAGAGAAGCTAACTCCACACGTGAACCAGGTATGAGTGAAGAGAGTTGAGGGTGTGAGAGAGTGTTGTTGCCTCCCCTGTCATATTAGGACGTTAGTAATGTTCTGCTCCCTGTTGCAGGTGTTCCCCAGCCGCTCCTTCCAGAGGTAGTTGCGAAGACACCAGTGTGGAAGACTCTCTTTGTTGTTTGTTATCCACTTCCCCTTTCCCTTCCATTCCTGGGCTTGGAGTAATCTGGGTGCAGGGGTGTTTGGGAATTTGGAAATTAGCATCGTAGAAGATTGCTGCTCGCCCCCACGGAGATCCGGATATTTCAGGTACTGCTTCTGACAGATTGAAGTGCCTCAATTATCTTCCGTCTGGGCGAGATGGCCGAGGGTTTGGATGTCAAAGCCTTGGCTTCCGTGTTAGAGGGACTACAGAAGCAGTTGAGTGAGACGAGGGAGGAAGTTAGGAAATCTAACCAGGAGGCAAGTTATTTACGTCAGAGATTAGATGAGCTAGCAGAGAGCCCGCGCCCCAACTTTGGGAGTATAAAATCATCTGCCTTTGGTTCTGCTCCCTCCTCGTCCTCCTCCACTGAGTTTACCACACAGGTAGTGCATGCAATGTCCCCTACCATTCCGTTGGCCCCACCTGAGAGATTTCAGGGAGATCCCCACAAGGCCCAAATCTTCCTGACTCAGTGTTCGTTGCATTTCCTGTGTAAGCCCATTCTGTTTAAAGAGGATCAGTCTAAAGTGGCTTTTGTACTGTCCTACCTGAGCGGAGATGCTGCAGCGTGGTCTTTGCCTTTGGTGGCAAGCAACGATCCAGTGTTGTACAAATTTGAAGAATTCAAAGCTGAGTTTCTGCGCATTTTCGATCGAAGAAACGTCTCACAGACCACTGACAATGAATTATTAGAGTTGAAGCAAGGGAACCGAGACTTGGTGGCTTATTTGGCCCAATTCAATAAATTGATCGTCGAAATTAGTTGGCCCGAGGCTAAGCGGGCGGCCATTTTCTATCGAGGCCTCAAGGATGAGTTGAAGGACGGTCTGGCGCAGATTCCCAAACGACCCACAGATGTGTCAGAACTCATAGACCTAGTATTGCAGATTGATCAGCGGCTTGCAGAAAGGCGAAGTGAACGTCGAAAGGATGTCTGCACTCTTCCGCCACGATTTGATCGGTCTCGACCGGAGGTTGCAAAAAACCCTGAAGGTCAAAATCAGGAAGAGCCGATGCAGGTGGGAACTATTCGAGGCCCTCTTACTCAGGAGGAACGAGAAAAGAGACGACAAGGTCGATTGTGTATGTATTGTGGGCAGTCGGGCCATTTTGTCAGGGAATGTCCGAAGAGATCAAAGGCAAGCACGTGGGTAAAAGATCGGCTCCACCAGTAGACGGAGTTGCACTGGTGGGAGCGAGTGACGAGCCAACTCCCAAGCCACAACTTTTAGCTAATACCTTGCAATCCGTCGCCCCGCATCTGAATCTGCTGTGTAAAATAGAGTTTGGAAGAACTCAAAAGGAGGAAGTTTCGGTGATGGTAGATTCGGGGGCTACCGGGAACTTTTGCGACATCCAGTTTGCCAAAGCTATTGGTATACAATTCGAAAAGAAGTCCAGACCGGAATCAGTGCGAGCAGTGGATGGCACCCAGTTGTCATCGGGACCAATTGCTTTTGATACAGAATTGATGACGGTGGTGGGACCCGGTGAGCATCGAAGCCTCATTCGATTTAACCTCATAGATGCCCCTCAGTTCCAACTCATACTGGGGTTGCCCTGGCTCACCGAGCATAATCCGCAGATCGATTGGTCACAACGTTCAGTAAAGATGAATTCTGAATATTGTTTAGAGCATTGTTTCCAGTCGACGTCAGAGAGCCCAAGTTCCACGTTGTCGCATAACCTGGCCAATCAGGTCCAAATGGTGTGTGCCTTGGAGGCCCCAGAGATTCCAGAAGAGTATCAGGACCTGAAAGAGGTGTTCGATGAAAAGGAAGCTAAGAAATTGCCACCTCATCGAGAATATGACTGCCGGATAGAATTGGAGCCAGGGGTGTCCTTACCCTGCAGTAGAATCTACGCACTGTCGGAACCGGAGAACCTCCATCTGAAGGACTATATAGAACAAAACCTCGCCAATGGGTTCATCCGCCCCTCTCAGTCTCCAGTTTCCTCGCCTCTCTTCTTTATTCCCAAGAAGGATGGGACCTTGAGAACTTGCATAGATTATCGGGCCTTGAACCTGGCCACCAAGAAGAACCGTTATCCTCTGCCCCTCATTTCGGAGCTCCTAGATCAGGTCAAGAATGCGTGTGTGTACACAATATTGGATTTACGAGGGGCATATCACTTGGTACGCATGGCCGAAGGAGAGGAGTGGAAAACTGCCTTTCGAACCAGGTTTGGTTTGTATGAATACCAGGTGATGCCCTTCGGGCTTTGTAACGCCCCCGCTGCTTTCCAGCATTTTGTAAACGACGTGCTCCGAGAGTGCCTGGACCGCTTTGCAGTGGTCTACATCGATGACATCCTCATTTATTCCAACAGTTTAGAGGAACACGTTCATCATGTACGAGCCATCTTGAGACGCCTGCTGGAGAACCATCTGTTTGTCAACTGTTTGTCATCTGTTTGTCAACTGTGAAATGTGTCTTTCACTCTTCCCGAGTGGAATTTCTGGGCTTTGTTTTGTCTCCGGAAGGAGTGTCCATGGATGACTCTAAATTGCAGGCAATTAAATCGTGGCCGGCGCCCAGATCTGTGAAGGAGATCCAAAGTTTCCTGGGATTTGCCAATTTTTATAGACGCTTCATCTTGAATTTCTCAGAGAAGGTGAGCCCAATTACTAGATTGCTAAAGAAAAATGTACGGTTCATCTGGGAGCGTGAATCTGAGGAGGCATTTCAGCAATTAAAGGAAGCCTTCGTGACAGCCCCAGTGCTTCAACATCCTAATTTGAGCGAGCCCTTTTTCATTGAAGCTGATGCATCCAATTTGGCCATCGGAGGAATTCTGTCACAGCGCCAGAAGAACACGGGCCAGCTTCACCCAGTGGCATACCATTCTCGAAAACTTACTCCTGCGGAGATAAACTACTCCATCGCTGATAAGGAGCTTTTGGCCGTCAAGGAGGCATTCAAGGTGTGGAGACATTATTTGTTGGGAGCGAGACATGTAGTCACCGTCTTCACCGATCATCGAAATCTACAGTTTCTCAAGTCAGCCCGCACGCTCACCCCCAGGCAATTGCGTTGGTCGCTCTTCTTTGCAGATTATGATTTTGTCCTCACGTACAAGCCCGGTTCCTCCAATGGAAAGGCGGATGCTCTTTCACGTTTGAGTATGGGAGAGGAAACCAAAACCAAAGTGGAAGGGTTCATCATTCCTGAGGAAAAGATAGTGGCCACTGCAGTGGAAGACGAGTTGGAGACCCGAATTAAGGAAGAGTTCGCCAAGGCAGAATTTTCTGATTGGGAAGCAGGCGGTTCTGAGCGCAGTGTAAGAAACGAAAAACCCTACTGGCAAGGAAAGATGTTCGTTCCCGGTGAGAAATTGCAAAATGAAGTCATTCAACATTTTCACGACCACCCATTAGCGGGCCACAGAGGAGCTAAGAAGACCTTGGATTTAATCAAGAGAACCTTCAATTGGCCAGGCATGGACGCTCAGGTGAGGCAGTACATCGCCACTTGTGAGCCTTGTGTTAAGGGCAAGAGTTTGAGGCAGTCCCCACAGGGCCTTTTAATGCCGCTGCCCGTAGCCCCGTCTCCCTGGCATTCAGTCTCCATGGACTTCATAGTAGACCTGCCTTCCAGCCAGGGGTACTCTGTCATTTGGGTGGTGGTGGATATGTTTACCAAGATGAGCCACTTTGTCCCCTTGAGGTCCCTCCCCACAGCATCTCAGTTGGCTACCCTGTTTGTGGAACACATAGTAAAATTGCATGGGGTTCCAAAGGTGGTTATTTCCGACCGAGGGCCTCAGTTTGTCTCTCGATTTTGGAAGGCTTTCCTAAAGGGTCTAGGAGTCGACTCTCGTTTGTCCACCAGTTTCCACCCAGAAACGGATGGACAGACTGAGCGAGTGAACCAGGATTTAGAACAATATCTCCGGTTATATTTGATGGATCAGGAGGGAGAATGGCCCTCTTTGTTGAGTATGGCAGAGTTCGCGTACAACAATGCAGTCCATTCGTCTACTGGTTTTTCTCCGTTCTACTTGAACTCAGGTCGGCATCCCAATATGCTAGTGGGTCGGGTGGATGTAGAGGTCCCAGCAGCGGAAAAGGTGATACAAGAGTTACAGAAATCCTATCAGGTAGCCTCTTCCAACCTCCAGAAGGCCAAGGTTGCTTACAAGGTACAGGCAGATAAGAAAAGAAAAGAGAGTCCCATGTATGAATCTGGAGAGAAGGTGTGGATCTCCACTCGACATATGCGGTTGAGAGGAAACCGAAAGTTCCAACCTAAGTTTGTTGGTCCCTACCCTGTGGTTCGAATGATAAATCCAGTGAGTGTGAAGGTGGCTCTTCCCAAGTCCTTGAAGATCCATCCAACGTTTCATGTGTCATTGATTAAAAGAACCGCACCCAACTTCAGGCGTATCCTACCACCAGCTCCAGTGCAAGTTCTGAGTTCTGAAGAATTCGAGGTTAAAAGAATCCTAGACTCCAAACTCAAGAGAGGAAAAATCTTTTACCTCGTGGATTGGAAGGGTTATGGCCCCGAGGAAAGGTCATGGGAACCCAGCAGTAATGTTCATGCCCAAAGACTGGTCAATGAGTTCCACAAGGTTCATCCCCAAAAACCCAGGGAGGGGGCTTTGGTGGGGGGTACTGTCAGGACCATGCCGACCCCCATAAGGAGACCTCTGGCAGTCCCTGCAGCTAGGGGAAGAATTCCTGGTTGGCGGCTGTTTCCACTTTGGGATTCCCTGCAGAAATTAGCCCATGACCACTGGCAGACGGAGGCATAGCTCGCCTCCGTGTTGTGCCACCATTTCGATGAGGTTAGCGTTCTAGCCTTTTTCAGCAGTCCGCCATTTCCTAATTCCGCGCGTTCTATGTGGCGCACTTCAACTGTCCCTTTCCAGCAGTTAGACGCCCTGAGTTCGGCTCCTGTCAATTCACCGCGTTCTTTCCTAGTTTTCCCCAACTTCAGTCAGCATTCTCAGAGACTTTGTTCCAGAGCCCCTCGGAGCGTTTTACGTTCCGTTCCCGCCGGATTCCTGCATTCCGGTTTGTGAGCCTTCTTGCCGCGGCCAGTGCTCGGCTGTGCGGACTCAGTTCAGTCAGCGCTCCTCGTCAGAGTTTTGTCCCTCTGGGCAAGTACCTTCCCGCAAATCCTCAGAATCGCGGTAAGAACATTTCATTCGTCTGCATTGGTGCTTTCCAGTCAGTTGAATTCCAATTCTCCAGTGCTGAACTATCTCGACCTGTTACTCATTCCGAGTATTGTGAAAAAGACTTCTGTGGTTCATCAAGTAAACGAGAGTATATTATATGCATATGGTAATACTGTTGTCTACCACCTTTATTCTTCGCATCACTATTATTACAACTCAACACAAGCAGCAAGAGTTTCCAACCCTCACATGAACTATTTGGGACTCAGTAAGAGAGAAGCTAACTCCACATGTGAACCAGGTATGAGTGAAGAGAGTTGAGGGTGTGAGAGAGTGTTGTTGCCTCCCCTGTCATATTAGGACGTTAGTAATGTTCTGCTCCCTGTTGCAGGTGTTCCCCAGCCGCTCCTTCCAGAGGTAGTTGCGAAGACACCAGTGTGGAAGACTCTCTTTGTTGTTTGTTATCCACTTCCCCTTTCCCTCCCATTCCTGGGCTTGGAGTAATCCGGGTGCAGGGGTGTTTGGGAATTTGGAAATTATCATCGTAGAAGATTGCTGCTCGCCCCCACGGAGATCCGGATATTTCAGGTACTGCTTCTGACAGAAAGCCCATACATATGGCATTATCTAGTCAAGGCCTAGAACAAGTCAGCTCACTAATTTAAACTTTAAGGCTCTGACTATGAGTTGTGCACAAGACACTTCCAATGTGGAAAGAATTCTGCTTAGCACAATAAGATGTTCCATTTTCTTGCACCTGGATTTACTGGGATTAGGAGCACATAACTCAATTATACTAGCAGGAGAATGCAGCTAGTAAAATCACTTTAGGGCACTGTCTATAATGCAGCCCAGTCCCAGTCTCCCATCTCTGCCTAAGCGTGTGCCGGAAAGGAGGCAAGTTTGCATTCAATGAAACCTCTTCTCCTCTCCTCCCCTAAATCTTGCCACAGCACACATTACTCCTGCAGATGATTCTACCACCTGATCAGAGCAGGTGATACATTTCTGTGTTAAAGACCATGGAAGAGGAGTTTTAGTTAGTAAATCATGTCCCAGATATTCCCATTCTGTGGAATTCTCCTTATAATTGCACATTGTCACAAATCTATGTTGGAGGGTCCCAGGGTAGCCAGGTTTTTCTGAGCCCATACTGTAACAAATGGGGTCATTCACCACTCCCATACTGCAAATACCTTAACTAGGAACCAACTACCCCTCCACAGAACAGTGGAAAGCTTACTCAGGGAAAGTGCTGTGAGTTGGAAACTCGGCACTAAGCAATGCAACAAATAACACTTAATAAATTGCTGTCCAGTCAGTGCTTAATCAGCAATAAGGTGATGAACTGAATCCATGAACTTATATAATTGGTGACTGTTTGGGCTGTATGCCAGTCCACCATTTGTTGCCCATAATTCCACTCTTGAAAAAGACCCACCTTATGCAAATCAGCACCAACTCTGCTCAACAGCCTGTTTAGAACTGCCTGTCAAGGTCCCCTCCAGAAGGACCATAAGCAATCCCATATGGGTTTCCACCTTTTTGAGGCTCGTCAGTAGGGTGTAGTCCTTTGGCACAGTGAGCATAAGGCCCATGTTTCGGCGCATCAAATGCAATAGCAACAACAACAACATCTAGGTGATGAATGGAATGCCTGAACTAATCTCAGCCATTGACAAATGTCCTGGCCACATTTCAGGCTGCCTATTTCTTACCCACTATGCCAACTCAGATAGCTATATACAAATCAGCATTGGTCCTGTCCAATAGAACTGTCAAGTAAACTATTCTCTGAAGAGGAACACAAGCAACCCAAAATCAGTTTTGCTCCAGTTGAGGTTCTTCAGTCCAGTGCAAACTTGGTCAAGTACAGCTCTTTCAGCACTTAACTCTCATTGGTTCTGATGGTAAGCAACATGCAGGCTTCTCAGCGAGGTGGTGTGGAGGTGATGGAGGTCAGATCTCCAGAAACAACCTTGTCCCTCCTTATGGTCAAGGTTATTCCCGTCTGAATCTTGCATGATTAGGCACATATGCAGATTACCCCCATTCTCATGTGTAAGTGTACAGTCTTTTTTAATCCTTTCAAACTCAGTTCACTGGTTCTCCCAGTCTTTGAATGAGAGGGCAATTCTCAAAATACCGTCTGGCTCCTGTGATGCTCTTTCACTTACCTCTGCCAGGTTGAAAGTGAGCCTGCAGTTTATTAGGCTTCTTCAGCAGATATGTCTTTGGATGTGGCTGCAGTCAGTAATGGCTGCTCAGGGGGATGCTGAATCTTCTCATGGCTAATCTTGCGGGTGCTCAATGCTGCAACACTTGAATTGCTCAGGTCATGATCAGTGCAATCACACACAACTGGGATCTTACATGCGGTGATGTCTTGCACATGCCTTGCAGGTTGGATGGTGGATGTTGGCTTCAAGCATGCTGAGGTCTCATGTCACACAGTAGCTCTGGGTTATGGTGCAACTGGGTGCAGGTGCAGTGCCTTCTGGCTATACTTCTGATCGCAATTTGGGTGAGACCATGAGGCCTCGCTGTAACTTTACTGATTAGGTTCAGCGGCTCACATCACTCTTCAGCTTAACAGATCAAGCTCAGTATATAACACAGTTACATGATTCCCTTCAGGAATTGCCCTGGAGCGTCTTGGGCAAGCCAACACCTGGGAACACAAATTGCTCTCCACACTCCTCCACTTCTTCAGGCTTACTGCACCTCATTCCTCCTGGATAGTAACTCCTCCTGCAGGGTTGGCAGGCAACTTCTTTCACTCAGCAGGCAGGTTGTCTGTAAGGTGCTTCACAATCAACTCTTCCAGAAAGGGATGAACTATGGTGAAATCTCCACACCTCTGGGAAGTTGAAAAGATCTTCTTCAACATCTTCCATATGTGGAGCCTGCTGTGAAGAATGGACTCTTTGGTCTACCTAACCAGGAGTAGACCCCAAGGATAAAGCATGCCACGTCGGTAGGTGAGGGTTCTGGGGTCCTTAACATAGGATTATCTGTCTTGAAGTAACAGCTTCTCTAGATCCTCCAATTGAATGTGCATTCTTTTTGGTTCTCCCCTTTCTTCAAGCACAGACAATGAGATATCCATACTTATGAAGGTGTTTCTCGGGAATCATTCAGAAGCAGCGTCTTTTGATGCAAATGCTTCTACCGCTCACATATCAATTAAAGGTAAAGGACATTTACACTATCATTTCAGTTCTGGCATTAAAACTGCTATTCTATGGAAGGTTACTGGTGCCCTCTAGAGGAAACCCAAGAACAATATAGTTGGCTATCAAACACCAAAACTGAGGACCGAGTTCCAGAACAGTAGTGTTGCTTTTAAGATGTTTGTCAGAAAACCACACAATTTACTCTTCCTCTCCATCTGGAGTTTGACTCTGCCATACAACTAGTCCTGACGAGTCAGTACCTTTTTTGAAGAATCTACTTTGTGTCATAGTCAGAGAAAGAAGCGCTCAAACAATACCTGGAAGAGAATCTTCAAAATTGTCTAATTGATTCAAAATGGTCTCCTCATCTCCATCTGGAGCTCCCTTTTCCTTTGCTACTAAGAAATTGAAAGATCTCCGTCTTTGTATTAACTATAGGAGGTGTAACTAAGATCACTGCAATGGACGAAAAGCCTTTCCCTGTTATTAAAGATATTTTAGTGTCAGTATGATGAGAAACAATCTTTATGAATTTAGATCTTCGTACAGCGAACCATTTCTTAAGGATATAGGACGGATATGATTGGAAAGTGTCATTTCAATATCTATATGCCCATTATAAATATTAGGGAATGCAATTAGGAATTTGTAATACCCGAGCAGTTTTCCAGCATCTCATGGATCATATTTTCTCAGATAGTATGAACCTTTTTGTAGTGGTGAATTTAGATTTTATTTTGATTTATACTGATTATTTAAAATCCCATAGAGAACATGCCATCTCTATCATAAAATATCTACATCTTACACCATCTGCATTGTAAATCTGAAAAATGTGAGTTTGAAACAGCTAACTTTGCATATCTGGGCTACATTCTATTGGTCCATGGTCTGGCTATGGATTCTATAAAAGTAAGTATGTTATGTGAAGCTCCCCCTAATCATTTACAGAACTTAAATTTGGGGCCCTGGTCATATATCTATCGGGACCTGTGTGTTACTATTCTCGAATCAATAATACTCCAGTATCCTTAAAGTTACTATATGAATATAGGAGTGAAAAATCAAACAGGTATCATACATACGATTAATGTATTTTAGAACATGGTTTATAACGATCCATGATCCTCTTACTAATACAATATGTTTGAAAAATATGTTCTATGTGTCTGACCCTTCTAAATATAGGGAGATTTCTTTAGCCTTTTGTTTAGTCACAAACGTTTTGAAGCTATGATATCTTTTATTAAGTAATGTCTCTTCAGAGAGTCACAATGGTTCCATAAACACTGATCAGGGACTACGTAAGGTAAGAGCTCCTCATAATCCATCATATCCATCTTTAACTTTTCTCTTGACATTTGCAGTGAAACAGCATTGTGTGCAATGAGCAGTTGCATGGATGTTCTGACTAAGAAGGTTTGTATTCAGTTGTTCATATTGTAATCTAGGCATTCATGCACTTTAGAGGAAATATATAACTGTATGCTTGCATGCTATTGGTTTAGTACAAACATTTAAGTTTAAAGTCTTTATGCTGACTATTTTGCTCTCTCACCTGAATTCAAAGGGGCAGCAGCAACTAGTGTACTGGGTTAGGGTCAGGGCAGGGCTATGTATTCTATACCATTGGCAAATTAGTATCCTTTAAAGTCCTTTTAAATGATTCTAATATGCCAACAAAACAGGGCAAAGGATGTACTCTCAACTCAGGTCATTTCAGCAGCAAGTTGATGAAATTTGGTGACATAAGATAGAAAATTCATAGTCATCTGAAATATTACAAAGGTTTTTTCAGCTGGAAACTCTCTACCAAACCCCTCAAATATCTCAAACAGATTCAGGAAAGCTAAATAATTATTTAGGCTGGAATCATTAGCAAGCACTAAATGGGTAACCCATGACAAGGTGTACCCACTTAAGAAGTTTTTCAATTATCCGATCTTGGTTCTTTCGGAAGAAAACTGGCATGGCTGGAAAACAAAATAAACGGTTGGGTCTTCCATATATTCCCAGAAAAGTGAAGAGAATTTAAAACAACATAAGGAATAAAATGTTCTCTATTTGCCAAGGCCTGAAGCCATATCACAGACAGGATCATAGCTACTTCACTCAGAGTTTGTTTTCTTGTCGCAGCCTATGATTGGCTGAATGCTGTGGAGTCTTCTTCAAAATAGTCTCGGCTTTTCTGAGGCATGGGTGATGTCTTCCTGTAGCGACCTGTGCTCCACAAAATGTGGAGCATGCAGGAACACAGAGCCTGCAAGAAGGAATCCCAAAAGTGGGGGGGGAAATTCACAGGGCAAAAAAGCTCTGTACTAAGCCTGGGGAATCTTGGACAGAAGAAGGCAATCATTACTGCTCGATGGCAGAAAGATAATTCAGAATGAACTGCATAAAATAGTAAAGTGGAAAACACCATTTCCAGTATAGCACTGAAAGTTTGGAACTAGGCAGAGGAACTTATGAGCATGAGCCTCCAACTGTACTCCAATGCAATGAGAAGCAGTTCTCAAGCTCGTTATATAGAGCTGAAACAGGAAACAGGATTTTCTCAACAAGAAGTTCTACCAGATTAGTTTAGAAGGTAGGAAATAATATTTCCCAAAACTTCTGAAAGGTCTTCAGGGATGGATTTTCACACATTATAAATACCCCATGGCAATTTAAACACATATGTTTCTCCACAATGTATTGTACTATTCTGTCCTTTTTAACACAATTCCAGTATTTGACCGGCCCGGAGCATCTCAGGCACTACCCAAGAGGCCAAGACAGCAATTTCTCGGACCCGGAAGAATGTACCTCAGGAAGGTAGCTTTTAGGAAGGACTAACCGCAGCCAGCCTCTCTCTGTTCGCAGACTGGCAGAATATTTGGTGAACCGGGAAAACTTTGTTCTACTTGCTAGCCAGCAGAGCATATACCTTGGTCAAGATGAATAGTCCAAAGTCCAAACCTTATTATGGCCTGATTCAGAGATGAATTAAAAAATGTAAGTGCATGAAAGAGTGCGGATATGATCGAATAATATTATATTCATACTGTAGACCATTGTTTACCTGGAGAAGCATGCATTAAACGTCTCTCCATGCCGAGTAAAAGACCATGTGCTCTTGTTTATTGCAGATCTTCAGGAGCAGCTGTGTTCCGCTGCTTCTCTGAAGCCGCTCATTCATTATTTCCCTCTTCTTATTTATTCTGCTGAATGTGTGTTCTCCCCGTTGGAATGTACACCATTGCATTAATGACCTGCACTGTCTCCACAACATTAACATTGACAAAGACACTAGATCTCAGATTGCTGAGACCTATTGTATTTGCTAATGCTTGTTCTGATTGTAAGCACAAGGAATCCCCTATTCCATGTGGTTTTGCCACATGCATTTACCACCTGCTTTCAGCAGAACATACATGCATGTGCAGGCCTTTGGGTGGGGCGGGGAATCAGGGAACGCAATTGGGGCATAGGGGAGGGAAGGAGAAGCATTTTTCTAGCCTGGGTAGAGTTGAGTGGTCAACCCATTTGACAAAAAATGTGGAATAAGGTATGGCTGGTGCTGCAGTCAAATCTAATGCATTGTGCTGGCTGGAAAAATGCTGTTTTGTTCTACCACACATGGTAAAACCATGTGACAAAAGACCAATCATCTCATAATTATGCAGAACAAAATTCACACATAAAAGCATACGTTATGCATACCATATAATCAGAGTCTTTGAGTTTTACTGCTTTGCAAGTTTGTCTGCCTGATATGCTACGGAATGTTATTGAGATTATTATGAATCACAGTCATCCCGTAAAATACATTTTATGATTTTTATCTTTAAAAAACTGGTGATGGAAGAGAGTAATAAATCGATTTGTTTCAGTAAAAAAAAAAAAAATGAACTGTACCCGCTTAGAAATAAATGCAAAAGAAAGTATAAAATGAAGTTATTTTAAGTGTCAAAATTCAGAAGACATTGGCAAGATGTAGCAAGTCGACAAATAAAAAAAAACTTGAGCTGAGTTCATAAAGATTTCTCACACAAAGAAGTGTGTTGTAGTTATAGACACTATACTTACCATAGCACCAAGATATGGAGATGCATTCAAAGAACACAAGAAACAAAAGACTCATTCCACTCGCAGAATAGTAATCAAACAGCTTAAAAACATAAATTCCACCCTAGAGAACACAAAGAAAATAAATGGTATTTAAATAGTACAAATATAAGTCCATCAATTCGAATATATCACATTTGTATACAGCGTATGTACCATTGACCAGATATTTTCTAGAAGAGGTGGAAACAGATTTAAAAGCATGGTGGTCCGGGTAGTGTATGGAGGTAAACTTCCTCAAGCAGCAGGTATTTCACCTACACCAAACAATAAAAACGAAATCTGCCTCATGTACACATGTCCGTCAAAATGCGGGAGATAGTGGTAGGTAGAAAGGAGTATTTCCCTTCAAATAGCTAAATCTGCATGCAGAATGTTACATGCCGGACTGTAAATATGTCTGAAATGAATACGTTTGTTGTTACCTCTAATACAATTCAGAAACATGCACAAAATGATACCCCCATGCTGGTGAAACTCCATGTTAGTGATTTTTCAAAATGAGTGCAGCACTTATCACTATAATAATTGGATCGTAAATAAAAATACACTTCATAAAGGATACAAGGAAATAAAACAAGCAAAAATACGGTGAACAAATGGCAGGTATGGTGGAAAGGGAGGAGTTTGAGGTGTTGGGGAGAACAAAGGTTTATAGTTTTGGGGGTAGGGGCATGGTGGATGTGATGGGATGGATGCAGGTTTAGGCATACTAGGATATAGCCAGGGTGAGAGGCACTAAGGCTTGGGTAGGCGCAGAGGTAGTAGGGCATATAGCTATAGATATAGGTCAAGGTGACAGGGCAGAGGTAGGTATAGAGGTAATAAGGTTTAGGTAAGGTTGGAGGTTATAAGGTATAGTCAAGGTAAATGTATTATGGATTGAGTAGGGGCACAGATACTAAGGAGAGAGAAACTGTCATGGAAATATGAAGATGTATGAGCACTTGAAGAGACAAAGATGATGTATAGTCAAGATCTCTGCACACTCACAAACAAAACAAGAAATAAGGATTTCCACGATTTGTGTGATCGTGGTAAAAAAGCATTACATTAATGATTATTATTTTTTTTTACATGAAGAGCAGATACAGCAGGAAAATGTTAGACATAATGAGAATGGTGTTCATTTAAAAAAGCTCGAGTGGGTAGTTTAGAAGTAAATTTTCTGTCATAAAGGACTGCCTTAAGCATATTTTTTCCAAAGTCACATACAAACTATAGTCACTCCTCCACTCATCCCAACAGTAAAATGAGCAATTGCCCCAGCGTTGGCGGAGGCAGAAAGCAATGGTTTCTTTATCCTGCTACCAGGATAGAAAGGCCTGCATGTACTTCATGGTATTATAAATAATTCACCAAATGGGCACCACTCGAGAAACACGCTACCTTCTCTTAAATGTTGAATTTGTGTCGACTTACACATATGATGACATCGTAAAAAATTATTCATAGTTTTCTGGCATTGCTATGTATTTTAGGCATATTTTGTTGGATTAAAATGTCAGAGAAAAAGGCCATCGATACATTTTTGGACTTTATACTTTGTACATTAATTTTACCACTACAGTTTTGCAGCGCTTATTGTTAAAAAAAACAGTAATGAATCTGGCAGAATTTTTAAGTTTCACACATCCCATCAGAGAATAGCATGCAAATTAAGCAACAGTTTACACAGGCAAGCTGCGCAAACCAAAACTGAGGGGTCCTGTACTCCACGTTCAATATGTGCCTGAGGAATAACGCTGTTTTGATTGCAGATTGAAATATAGGCCCAACATCTGTTTATCTCTCGATTTGTTTCTGAGAGCAAAATTTGTGATTTTCTGCTGAAGGAAGATGTTTTTTCTTGACTGTGCTCCCATTACCGCTAAAGTCTAGATTAGGACTATGTAAAATTTGCATAATTTGTTTTCACTTACACAAAACTTCTGTAAAATTATACGAAATTGTGTGTAACAATTCAAAGTGCAAATCCATAATTTAGCTCTATAATTTAGCATGTAAAAAACTAGTGCTCCAAAAAAGGCCACTCACTTTCTGCTTTTTCATGTTGTTCCTGTGATCCGTGCTGTAATTTTACTGTGAATTTATGCAAAATATGACAGTGTAGTTTATATTTTCCTGGGCCTAGTTTAAATGTGGCCATTGTATTACTATAACCTCAATAAAAACAGTACATACAAAAAGGTAAGAATATTATCCTGTCAGAAGACATTCATAGATATACTCATTAAAAAAATCATCCCTACACTAGTAACAGAAATTCACCTTAAAATGTTGTTTCTGTTTATCAACTTCTACGGTTCATCTCTAATTGATAATTTGGTAAACTATTACTTTTGAGGCTATATTTCAACATGATATGCTAATCGCATTTCCCAGACTGCAGTGAATCAGCAGCCTCTGATGACCCACACATGAATAAGGGATTTAATTGATCCTCTTCCGCGTCAATAAACGAACGGTGGTTTTACGCAAAGTCTATAGGTTTAATTTCTCACCTTTTGTAATCATGCAAATTCACACTATCATAAAAACTGAAACGTTTAATGAGAGACAGAGAACAGTCAGGCCCCTCTGGGAGCCCTTTACTCCAAATGTTAGTAGCTCTGCTATACTTGATCTCTGGTATTTCCAGTTTAATACACAACCCTGGATAAAAGCAAAGCTTGAAAATATAATCTCCTGCGATTCATTAAAAGATTATTTTAAATGTTGTTGCTGTGCAATCTGCAGATCTCTCTGCACATGACTCCTGTCACATTGACAGCCTTTCAAAATGGATTCAGTGCAGTTTTTAGTTCTTCCACTTTCCTTTAGCAATTGCTTGAGCTATCTAACATCACCAACCAAAGGATCACAGATTGTTTGATTATGTGTTGTGTTCTGCCACTGTTGCGTATTGTGGCAGCATACACGATGTTGCTTTGAAACTTAGCAGCGCACAGGGACAGCAAATGTGCTATACATCTACTGGTGGTGACACTTCCATTGTAAACAATTTCGACCCGACTCACAGAGGCATTGTTAAGAGTAACCCTATGGTTACATACAAATATAGGTTCATTTAATCATGTGTGGAATACACAGGAGGATTCCAGACATGGTACCGGGTTTCATTATTGCATAACTCACCACCAGGACTGGGGAGGATTACAAAGTAGTCAACGCCATGTAGGGGATAGGAAGTGCGCATAACAAGGCCTGTGCTGCCTTAAAAGATTGTGAATGTCCATAATCTTATGAGTTGTGTTGCTTTTCATAAACTCTGATCAGCTCTTGTCCCCTGGAAATGATCTGAGTTTTTTCTCCTGCAAAAGGCTTCAGTAACTCTCATACCAAAGAGGGTAAGGGAATGGATCACCTTTAAACGTGAATAGGGTGTACTGGAAGGAGTTTCTCCACAAAGAAGTTAGTTTCTAGATAGAAAAAAAATAGTATGTGTACTAAGGGTTAAATGTGCATAATTGTAAACTGTATACAGTTATGCATTGGGGGTTAGAGGAGTCCTGGAAACTTATCACAGGACATTCACTGTAATACACCTGGAAATGTGGACCACCTGACACAGCTTTCCAGTTGTATTACTGGGGAAATTTACGAGACTCCAATGTAGTTAATCTGCATTTGAGACGTACTACTTTCTTTGTTTATCACACCCTTGGTGTTGAATTTTCTTAAACTGGCATATGGCAAAGTCTACAATATTCTCCTACATATCCATGAAAATGTAAATAATTTTAGTATGTAATAATTACTATAGTAAAATTGTGAGCATTGTAGTATATTTCTTTTTTAGTGTTGCCTGACCTATGTGACAGCACGAGTTGTATTTTATCATATTTACATGTAGTTTATCTGTTTTACCAAGCATTGTTTTGATGGGGATACAGTACAATACCTTTGATGAGGATGGTCAGTCAGCAGATTTTGGCCCGATTAACTAACATTTTGTATCATGGCTGTACCTTTTTTTGGCTCAGCCACAATTCAAAATGTTCGGTAGTGTTTACTAAGTCAAGAAATGGTCAACTTGTGTCACCTTGCATAGCTCGGTACACAAAATGTAACACATGTTACACTGCATATGGGCGTTCCCATGCATCCACTCATTAATTGTTGCGTATTTCTAGATTTACTACAGCTAGTAAACCTGGGAAAGCATCAAAATGCTAAGTCTTCATAAGTGAGGTGTAACAAGGATAAATACCGATATCTCTCCTTATACTTCCTATTTCTATGCTTGATGCAGAATGCATTGAAAGAAAAAATTGCCTTGCAAGATTATTTTTGTGCAAGAAGCCATCCCTTCCAGAAGAAAACCCAATCCAACCTGATTTACTTCTGAAATATGATTATATAATTGTGTTTATATCTCTCGCGCTGTTCCTGTGTTTGAGGATAACACAATCAACAAAGTTATTGTGTTCGAATATTGTTAGTTCTTTCCCTATCCTTCACATTTAAATATCAATATTTCTCCTATGAAACGTTCCCAAATGAAATATATCACCTTTAGATACATTACAACCAAAACCATAGGCATTTTAATTGTTCTTCGATTTACAAGCCTTGAGGAGCTCTGTGCAGGCCAGAGATCCCAAAATACAAATCAGAAACAGGTAAAAATCGCGCCATGGGAGAATCGACCTTGACTCTGTATGGTTGTGGTCTTTATAGAGGTTAAGTGATGTTCATTCGCACTCTTTTGCACTGTATCTGGAAGTACCTGGCACCATGGCAACCAACAATCACGCTGAGACATGAACCGTCCTGAAATAATGCCTCTGAGTTCTACAAAAGCTTGAAATGTGTAAGTTGCACGGTTTTCCTTCAACCCAAAGAGCCTACTTAAATAAAAATTGCCCAAAAGCCTTATTTTGCAACTAGAGGAAAAATAAGTAGCAGGCTTACCTGAGTGATATTGGAAAGACCTATCAAGTAGGAAATAACGCAGACAATAGCAATGAAGATTTCTCGTCGGGTTCGCAATAGCTTGGGAAATTCATCGATTAGAGCAGTGATAAACCCTTCCACTGTGCAAAACTTGGAAAAAAATGGAAAAGAAGGAAACATTCTTAAAATTCATACGATTATTAATGTTTTTTTCAAAGCAAACAGTTCTCAAGTCTCTTAGGGGCATATGTACAAGCCCCTATCGCCACCACAACGTCCCTTTTACGGACGTTGTGGTGGTGATAGGGGCTGCACTTTATGTACAAGTCAGCGTTAAGCCAGTTAACGTGGCTTAACGCTGCCTTGTACATAAGGATGATCAAGTAATGTGTGCCGACAAGAGATTTCACTGCAAAAATTCTCTCTAACTTATAGTTAGCAGACTCATATAGTTCAGATAAATTCAATCCTGAACCTCTATTTATAGTACTAACAGCAGTTCAAAAATCATGCTACTATTAAGTCAATCAAGCAAGGAAAAAGAAGAAGAACACAGGAATATCGTATGGTTAAGAAAGTGTATTTCCTTATAATAAATCATGTAAAAAGGGTACAAACATAATGCAAATAAATCTCAAATAGACACATGAACAAGGCAATTAATTATAAAAACCTATACTTTACATTCCAAAAAACATCCAATTCAAATTGTATATAATAAGTGCTGTATTGCTGAATTAATATACAATACACTTAAAATATCTCTAAGAACAAGGATTTGGAGAATGGAGTCGACGTTTCGGTCTTCTTGGTATGAATCCTTCAGGCCATCTCCAGGACAATGAGATAATATGTTAAAGCAAAGAACCCTTGTATTAGAATATTCATAAAAAATTCACCTTCAGTCAGATTCCGCGATTGAGGGCACATTGCTCCGTGTTGTTTAAACCTTCAAAGAACATTAGGTATTTTAAACTTTTCTGGTAATCTCCTGTTAGCAATTAATAATTCTGGGAACTACCTCTCTTCAGTTAAGGATGATAGGTCCAACTTCACAAGAACCAGTATCTGATTTCCAAAGGGCGGATTCACAGCAGGGACAGGCAACTATACTCCGTTCCGCTCGCCTTGTACATAAGGCACCCTTTCACGCTATGGTTAGCGTGAAAGGGGTGTGCAGTGGGTGTTGTGGCAGGATTTTCACTGCAACATATCAAAACAAACCGAGAAAGGAGGTTCATAGGGATACAGAGTTTAAAGACCTGATACTGGTTCATATCCCTAGCTACACAATATGAACAACACAAGGAACCCAATCAGTCTATGAGCCAATTGCTTCTGGCCTAACTGACATCAATAGTACTATGTCAGTGGGTGCTACAGTCACCGTTTAACAAATTACAAGAGGCAAAAAAAGGAAAACACAAGAGCTGTGAACCAAGAACACAGATTGTGGAACTACTTCAAAAAAACTGATCAACAAGATCCAGATCATTTTCTACTAATCCTCCATGTCAGCGGATGTCAATAACAATCCAGAATAACAGGGGACCGGACCTCACCTCACCTGGACCGTGCTCAGGTATACGAGGCCCCGCTCTCTCTGTTGGTGCCACCAAACACTCCTGAGGCTTGGGGGAGGATTAGTACAAAATGTTGGTACAGGTTGTATTGTTTTTCAACCTTTATTATTTGTAAATTTCTCACAACTTTATTTGGTGCACTATTTAGTACACATATAGTTTAACAGTAGCAACAAGTAGAAGAACAGTGGCCCTGATGAAAGCCTCGGGACGTTTTGCCCGGTAGGCAGAAATATGTTGGCCCATATCGCGACAGATATTTGTTTCATACTGTCGTTTGCGCTGTTCCTGTTTTTTAATTAGGGGATGTGCCTTGTTTCCTTCCTATTAAAATTATTTGTTTGAGACATATCACCCTATTTTAACATCACCACCTTTGGTTAGTTTCACTGTGTTTTCACTATTTCTCTCTACCATCAATAATTGGCTATCAGTTGGTGGTTCACAGTTAACTGTGGACTAGATCCAGTATCAACAACTTACTGTGTGGCATGTGGTCTTGATAATCAAAGGACCCACCAATTAACAAGTTGGACGGCCAAATTATATGACTGATTACCTGGTCTGTTTGATGGTTATTCATGATGAGATGATCTGGATCTTGTTGATCAGTTTTTTTGAAGTAGTTCCACATTTTGTGTTCTTGGTTCACTGCTCTTGTGTTTTCCTTTTTTCACTGCAACACCCATTGTATTTGACGCTGCCCCCTATGTACAAGGGTAGCGTACATAGGAGGCAGCGCCAAAATTAAGACCATGAAAATTCTGGTCTGAAGTTGGTGGAACGAGGAGAAAAGCATTATTTCTCCACGTTTTTGCTTTTTCCATGTGTGATGCCCTGTGCAGCACACATGGAAAAAGCAAAATGCCATGGTTTGTTTATGTACAGGAAGGTGTCCCTACCTGTACATGAACAAACCTTTTGACAAAAAATGCCATTTTCATGTGTGCCGCATGGAGCAGCACACATGAAAGCTACAAAATGGCCTTTTAGCATTGTTTATGTGCATGCAGGAAGAGACACCTTCCTACACATAACCAATCCTCCCCTGCACACAGACACCCTTGCACTCTGGTGCCTGCGTTGGTGCTAAGTTGTTAAACTAAGCGCCATCGCAGGGGGAAATGCAAGACTGCACCACATTCTTGTAAATATGGTGCAGCCTTGCGTTTCCGAAGTGGCGGAGCTTGTTGTTAAGCCAAGGAGGTTATAACACACTCTCCGCCACTTCATTGTACATATCCCCCTACGTTTTTCAACATATCGTCTTATCATCATATTTCTATTTTACACTCATTTGGTTCTGGATCTTCCTAATATTTTGGAGTAATACAGTAATGACTTAGATACTGGGTTGGACCGGCTGTTGGACAATCTGGCCGTGCTCAATGGGGTCGCCTTACATGTCAGTTTTTGGGGCGATTTTTAGCCTATTTGTCGGCCTGTTTTTTTATCTACAGGACCGGTTATTACGGTTAAATTCTCTGATATTAAAAGCAATATTGCCTGCAGCAAGCTCAAATTCATGCATTCTTCAATCCATTGCAAAACACTGATCCAGCTTGTCCTTACAACTCCAAAATTGCCCCAATTTGCAAACATGAGCAACTTTTTTAGCTTTCTAATTTGCTGATTGGGGACAATTAAATTTTTATGCTCGGGCTATACTATTTCACATTCTAGCCCTACCATGATAGTCAGAAATACGTGATGACATCAAAATAATGTTTTTTTTTCCTGGAGACCTCACTCCAAAACTCTTTTGACAAACAGGAATTCTTACCTGTGTCTTGCCAGATGTTAAATCAGCAAAGGGCTGGTAATCGGGTGGTCCTCTAATTTCAAATGGGCAACATCACCATATTTAATTATAGTTTTGGGCATCATTTTTTAATACCTTTGACTGGAGAGAAACTCTCCATGATTATTGTAAACATGCCAATACATCCATTCAGATTAAGTAACTAATCTGGCATTTTTAAATCCATGGCTTGAAAAATAGAACATGGAGTGTGGTTTAACATATCAGACTAATTGTAGCCGTGGGTGGTTTTAATGTTGCCCATGAGACAATACATAACAATATAACTGATTTCTGTGTTCATTATTTTCTCTAGCATTCTTGCTACACAATTGATCTTTTTAAATCTATCTACAATTAGAGGCACCAAAACAGATGAATAATTGCAAACAAAGTAACAGAACTAGGAGACACTGAATAATAGATTTCAAAACGAATTAGCAGAAGTTGCGTAATTTTTTACATTTACTTATAAGAGACAGCATATTTGATTGTGTTGTTTTCTATAGACCACAGAGACATTCTCACGGTGTTTCACCCTGACCATTTCATTATATCATTAGGTAAGTATAGTAAATTTGGAAATGCTGTTAATGCAAGTGGAGATTTATGGTTAATATCAGATAGGAAAGAGATTAAATGATCATTTTTTTAATGATATATCATTCTCCCAGCATTCTTTAGGACTGTATGGTTGTACTGAAATTCGTGCTAGGGTATAATCATCCAAATGTTACCACTATTTCTATACCAAATTGATAAAGCAGCAGAAATAGGAAATAATTGAGGGGCAGAAGTAACTGAAGGAGCAATGAACATGACAAAAAGTAGTAATTCAAATGCATTGTGACACATTTATATAAATTATATGTGCCCATCAAGTAGCTTGGAAGCTACTAGTAGCTCACCAACTCCCTAGAAGTAGCTCATAGAGGTGAAGCAAACCCAGTGTCTCAGTCAGAAGTGATGATCTTACTAAAGAAGGCAGCACTACGCATCTCAAGATATTTAAAGTGGTAGCTAGCCAAACCATTGGCAGGGTCTTACTGTAAAATTAAAACACACAGCATGTCAGCCTATGATATCTGCCACATGATCATTTGTCTCCACTCCAAATCTAGTAAAGTCACATGGAATTTGGCCATCTCACCAACCACACTATGTGTTTGTCCAATGTCATGGAACGAAAAGTGTCAGCAGTAACCACTGTGCCCTCACCAGAAAGTGGGACTGTAGGAGCCAGAGTGAACATGTTTTAAGTTGGGCGCAAGATCAGCTCAGGAGATCAGAATCTGAATCTAGAGTGAGGGAGATAGAGATGGGGAGAGAGAGAGAGACCCCTCTTCACGCGAGGCTGCTTAGTCTATTTCTTTGGTGTGCTGATTTACAGCTGAGAATATGTTCCAGCACTTATTGTGCAAAGGCTTTATGGTTATGCATTGATTCTCTCATATAAACTCCTATCTTATTTCATTTAGTTTAAATGAGGGAACTACATTTATGTAAAAAGCTTGCTCCATTATTGCAATTTTGTTAGACCTGTAA
This sequence comes from Lissotriton vulgaris, assembly GCF_964263255.1. NCBI lineage: Eukaryota > Metazoa > Chordata > Amphibia > Caudata > Salamandridae > Lissotriton > Lissotriton vulgaris. The sequence goes on from NC_141697.1 coordinate 1,038,370,930, forward strand.
GCCTTATGGTAGTCTTCCCCCTAAACCTTTTGCCTACTACCTCCAATTTTTGTTGGAATTTTGCTTTTGTTGTCCTAAGGACTGTGCACTTAACCACTGCTAACCAGTGCTAAAGAGCTTGTGCCCACTTCCCTAAACATGTTTTGATTGGCAGAAAACTAATTGACATTTTCAATTTACTGGTAAGTCCCTTGCAGAGTGGTATACCATATACCCTGGGCCTGTGAACTACTGGTAAGTAGGCCTGCAAACAAATGTGTTTTTCACTACTGTGAGGCCTACCCCTCCCATAGGATAACAATGGAGATTCCTTATTATATTTAATAAGCTGTAATTCCTAATTGATAGGTGATAGTTATGTCATATTTGGCACCTGTGCAATTATAATAATAAACCATCTTTGATCGTAAAGTCAGATGTTTCATCATAATTTTGAAAATGCTACTTTTTCATGAAGCAGTGCGACAGAAGGGGCGCGAGATGAGTGCCTTGTTGTCAATACTTGCAGTATGTACTGTGATTGGGACGGATCACAGAATCTGATTGCACGCACTACGGGAAGATGAGTTCTATAAATCAATGAGTTTACATAAGGGAAGGTGTGCATTCTCTACTCTCATATATGTACTTTTAGAAAGTTGGCATTTTTCTGACCTTAGGCTTTTGTGCCTGCAGCCTGTCTTGGGTCACATGACTAGGTGTAACAGACAATTACACTTTGCGAAATCCTCCTTGACAGTCACATGATAGAGGGATTAGGTTTGCCTGAATGGGCCATCAGCTGGCAGGACTGGGGCGGAGTTGATCACAGCCCCACTTACACCTGAATAGCTTGTGCTCTGCCTCCACACAAAGGGTGTAACAACCGTGTATTTTCACTGCAGCCACATTGGAGCCAGTTCAGGGGTGTCACGAAATTTCATGCACTTCGAAGAACCTTTGCAGAAGCTTCTCCCATCTTCCAGAAGAAGGGCAGCAGAGTATAAAACCGGGGCTTTCAGACCTACTCTTCAGTTCACTACTGGACCTGCTGAAGGGCCCTCAGAGGACTGCCTGCTGCTGTGACCTGCTGGATATTCTACATGACAGATGCTATATTTTGAAGGACTGTTTGGCTACCTAAAGCCTGCTTTAAATCCTCAGAGTCCAGCCCTCCTGTTGAGCCCTGCATCTACACCTGCACCTAGGACTATCAGAAGTGTCTCTAAGAGCTAGTTTGCTGGCCTCTTGTTCAGAGCCACAGGGACATAACAGGCTCCCACCATCTTGAACTCACATCTGATCACAGCCTGAATGAGTTGTGCACCTCCAAGAGGTGTCCCACCAGTCCTAGACCCTTCGTTGTGGAGCTAAAGGTGCCGATGATCAATTTCCAATGACTGATGACTTGGACAAAATGTGGCCAAAAAATGCTGTGTGAACTAGGAGGAGACTGGGATCAACCTGCTTGCTAATCTACTAGAGGTGCATCACGTGTTGGAATGACTTCTGAGCTTCTCCCACTATGATGTTCTTCGCAGCAGCAAATTCATTTCAGTGGACTTTCGCAAAAGGGGTAGCCAACCTCGAGGAACAGTCTTCGACTACAGCCTTCCACTTCATCCTGCTTGGGGTTTTCAACTTCCATTTTGGCGACTAAATCTGAACTTAGAAATCTTCACTGCAGATTTGACCCAATGTCAATCGACGACAAAGCTCTCGGACACCCTCTGCATCCTTGCCCTGCTGAACTTTACTTTCTCAGACATATTTCCAAAGGTAAGCGCTGACCGGGTCCAATCCTCTTCTTTTTTCCGATCTGCACTCCATCGCGGTTGCCCTTAACACTCAACTTTGACCCAGTCTCACGCGACTAGATGTCCACGGTGGGCTCTTTGCTCTTTTAGATACCAGATTTCAGTTAAAGCTTGAAAAATGTAAAACGCTGGTTCTGCTGATTGGATTTTTGTCATCTTGATGCCAAATAATTTATTACAATGGTTTGGCATTTTTCTTATGTTGTGTTTTCTCTTTCTTAGTGTTTGTGTGCTGCATAAATAATGTATACATAGCCTCTCAGTTAAGCCTGACTGCTTTTTGTGCCAAGCTACCCAATTTTGAGCACAGGTTAATTTAGTGACTTCTTGTGGTTCACCTTGCAAGAGGTTGTAGCTGTAGCTTGACCGGCGCTCACACCCCAGTCAAGCAACAGCCTAATTTCTCAATCTGTGTACTATGATCTTAGCTAATATTCTATTTTAACTTATGATGCAATATCAATTATTGGAATATGTTTGTTATTAATACTGATGTTTAAGGGACTAATTCTTACTGAATAAATGATGAAATACTAAAAGAAATTAGACTAAAACCCTTTAACTCACTAAAAAGTCTTTATTGACTGTTCTAAAAGTCCCTAAAAATGTAATGAGTTATTGGATTGATATAGATGATTGCTCATTTACGCTTCTCCTTTTTGACAAACAAAGGCCCTTACAACCAGTGGCGTGGATTGTTTAATGATTACTGCAGAACATTAAGGTAAATAAAAAAATCCCCTTTCCATCACTATAATAGCCTCATGCCACCAAACCTATGTTTATTATGATCATTACAGTTGCCGTCTTCAAAAAATCATGGATATATCATTCTTCAACAGCTGTTCAATTAGCAATCAATCATTTCTTTCTTTCATTGTATGGAAGAACATGTGTGGTACTGGCTGTTCATGGGGGGGCATGAGAATTGTGAATGTGTAACCCTTTATGTGCGTAATGACATGTCAGTATGATTGGAAGGTAAACATTGGAAGGAAAAGTTGGTCTGGAAAGGCTGCAGTGGAGGTGCGGCCGGTGTATTTTATTTTTCAATTTAATAAATACCATTGACGATCCTCCCAGCCCACAACCGCCTTCATTTCCTAGCTCTAACAATATTTTTCCCTCATATATGTACCATTTTTCCTATCAAATGTGTAGCCTTTTTAACCCTGGTGTGAACAATATAGGGTACTGGTTACTTATTGAACTGTTGTTTCTAGTTTGATTGTTCAACACAATATTTTCGTACTTCATTGAGGTCTGCATTGCTGCTCGGGTCAAAGCAATCAAAGTAAGAGAACTTATTCTAAATGAAGGTTGTTTGCCTCAGAAGGGCCTCGTTTTTGGGCGATGTGGGAGAGCAACCATAAATATCACCAAGATTCAAATAAAATGTAAGCCTAATGTAGCTTCATAATGGTGCTCATAATTGGATACCATCTTCGAAAAACCAACATTTCTTACTAAAGTCACACATCTGTTACTTAACATATATTTATCATAAAACTGACACAATAGTGAAGGTAAAAACACACAAGTCAACCTAAGTAAAGAGGAAAGAAAAGTTATAATAATGTCAACTTGCTTGGGTGAATAAAAAGCTTTTGTAAAGCACTGCCATTTCTAGAGCATAATTTAAAAAATCACCATTTTGTGCCACTTGATTCAAATGGTACGTTCAAAGCGTATTGCAACACCACAATGCAACATTTCTGACTCAGACTCTGTATCATTTAAATGCACATGAATCATGTTTAACCATGAGGCGTTGGATTGAATGAAAATAAAAAATGCATTTGCAGCCAGCTACAAATTCAAGCCTAACCTTTCAAATAGCAAACACAGCTGGATTTTAACAACAGTAATTTGTCCAGTGAGCCACATCAAAACCTTATGGGCCTGTCAAGGCTAACAATGTTCAATTACTACTTTTGACAGCTTTTGTAAAGCAGCAATTCTGCGCTAGGCAAGAAATCCTTGTATTGTTCACATGCTTTAAACTGAGATATCTTTAAACGTGTATAAAGTAACATCAGGTTTCCATGCTAAAATCACATTAGCATGTGTCATCCCTATCATCGCTGAACAGTCTTAGTGAGAAGTCAAAGCTCTTCCTAGTTAACAAAGAATTATAGAAATTAAAGGTGTATGAATGTAGATGCTATTGTTAACCTAGTTATAAGGCAATGGAGCAATGTACAGGGTCAACGACAATCCGAAAGTCAATGAGTGATAGGAGAAGTAGCTGTATTATGGATCGTTAAGGCAGTGTTATGTGTTTTCTTCAAAGAGGTGCATCTTGATCTCTTTCCTAAACTGGAGCAGAGTTGTGCCAACCCCGATGGATACAGTGATGTTGTTACAGATGTTGGGAGCATATATGGAAAATGGCTGCTATCTTGTTTGGTCTGTTTTACACTTCTTAGTCTATAGTCTGATGGTGTCCTTGTTATGGATGTGCCAAGAACCACCACAGATTGTGACATTTACCTCAAGATAAGAGGGATTGCTGGTCCAGATCACTTTTGTAAATCATGTAGCTGGTTTTGAAGACAGCACAGGGCATCAAAAAGGGGTCCAAAGGAGTTTCATCATGATGGGGAAGATGTGATCATATTCCTTCAGACACTGCAAAAGACTTGATACTGTGTGTAGAATGCCCTGAGGGGGTGTAAGTGTGGAGCCTGGGAGGCCATAAAGCAGAGTTGTATTGCCCCCATTCACATCCAGATGTACAGGGGCTTAAACAGAAGTTCTGAAGTTGCTTTCTGGAAGAAATATTTTCACTTTCTTTTCGCCGACAGAGTTGGTACCCGGCCATATTTTTTTATGTGTTCCTTAAGGTTGAATCCAAGTGATTTGGCCATCAGATTCAGTGAAAGTTGGGAATCAAAGACATCAAGATTTATATCATTGGGTCAAGTTTGTACAGTTTCTGTCTTGATTAAGTTGAGCTTCTGATAAGCACTGGGCGTACTGTTATGGATTATGTGCAGGCAGTGTTGAGGTGTTGGATGTAAGAAGAAGAATAGGAGACTTTCAAGTAGAGATGTGTCATAGGCATACTGGTGAATCCTGATGCTGTTATCTGTGATTGGAGCACAAAGAGACTCCATGTAGAGATTGAAGATGATGGGGAAGTATGCCTAAGATGTATGGCAGCATGTCTGGATAGGTTCTTTAAAACAATTTCCTGAAAATGATCCTGCCTTCTCCTATCTGTTTCTCTTCTCTACCATGACTTCTTCCCTTTTTCTTCTTTGAACGTCTGGTTCCTACTTAGAAGTTGGATTTGCTACATCAAGTACAGTTCAAATTGGCTAAGTCCTACATTTCCAATACAGGAAAATTAAATCAATGCAATGCTTTTAATATTCTAAAGTGATTACAGGTAAAAACATGAAAGTATGGCTCTTGCCTTACCTGGCTATCAATTCCAAGCATAAGCAACATCGAGAAGAATAATATCGCCCACAGAGGTGAAAACGGCAGCTGTGTTACTGCTTCAGGGTATGCCAAAAATGCAAGTCCAGGGCCTTAATAGAAAACAGGATTTGAAGCATTAGGCACACTTATGAGTTGGTTAGGCTAGAATATTACAAGGGGCCATTTAGTAAATGGAATTCCGTTGCCGGATACTTGCTTTAAAGATTTAAGAATATGTTTTAGTTTTTCAGTTAATAAAATATGTTTATTAGAACCAAAGTCAAAAAAACAACACCTATAGACAATTCTTCCACTAAATCTCTTAAAATATGGATACATAATTTAAAAACTTTAACAGTACAAATCAACACAATTGCAGATGGAATAAATCACGGTTCACAGTAATTACATAATATGTCCCTTTCTTTTCAGAAGCAACCCAGTATTTTAACTCCATCAGTCGTTTATTGATTGTAGATAAGAAGCCCCCTATTGCACATACCATGTCAAAAAAGTGCATTGCAGATACAAATTTGAGAGCTTCCTTTTGCTGGATATGGATAAACAATTTAAAACCTTCAATAGTACAAATAAACAACAATGCAGATTGAATGCAATCATGGTTTACAGTAATTTACTCACATTTTATTTTTAGAGAGTTTGAGTGGAACTTCACATCTTGGGAAGGCAGAGGAGTACTGTTCTTTTACAATTAATAGTCTAATAACCTAACCCAAACTTTCTTCGTAGCCTTCTCAGCAAAACAAGCCCAATACGTCAAAGCCATTTCTAACCGTATCGCTTGGAAGTTAGCTGAATTGGGCAGATTCAAAATACTTTTAAAACTCTGACCTTTGATTATGTCCCAACTACATATCCTATTTAGGTACAGGATTTCTGTGGCATATAACTATTTTGACTGAACCATTGCTTATATGCAGTCAGGACTGGTTTTAAATCAGGATCCCCAAACTCCTTCCTGAATTTGCCTAACACTATTAAAGTTAGCAGGGAATTGCTTTAAGTGCTTTACAATGTACTTTCCAACTTAATTTAGGTATAAAATGCATGCCAAGATATCAATACGTTGACATCTATTCAATCAATAACTTCCCCAAGAAGCATTTAAAATCTTTCTTCCTCTCTCTGAATACCAGTATTTTTCTTTTCACCATATTTTCAGCAAATATGGAAATATGTTTTAGCTAACAATACTCCTGGTTAGAGCTTCAAAGTTTTCTTTCATCAAAAACTGCATTTTATTCAGGGGCGGTTTCTTTATTGGGGCCAGGGGACTTGGCCCTCCTGCTTGTATTGTTGCCACCGAAACCCATGTTAAATGTTTTGATCAGTTTTAATATTATTTTACTGGCTGCAGTGCACTGCTTTTATTTCAGTAACAGTACAGCTGAGTTTGCCTTTCTGCAGGAGTGAGGGCAGAAATGGGTGGGGATGGGGCTTAATTGAACTCACCTGGTTCAGCTCAGCTGGGCCTTGGAGTGAAGTGCACATGGCGGTTTGGATGAGAGCCTTGCTCTGATTAGCCCTACATGCACACTTGAACCCTTTCCTACCTGTTCATTAGTGAACACAGGCACAGATATGGTGCAAATCATATGTCCTAGTAGACGGACATGCAGAGATTTCTTCGCAAAAGAAATTTTAGTCAAGTCCAATACCTTTCTCAAAGTTTCAATCTTGATTTATTCTGTGGAAAACTTCCAGCCAAAATCAGCCAACACATGTTTTGGCTCTTTAGACTTTTTCAAGGCAGATAGATATTGCTTATCCTGATGCAATTGTGATTCTTTGAAAGACTTGTCATGTCAATATCTTCCCCAAAAATGTCCCAAAGTTCTACAAAGCCCAAATGTCCGATATAGTAAACTGTTCGGTTCTCCATCGTAATCTAGTAAGTAGACTGACGTGACAGAAGCTGCTGAATCTGCCGGAGGGGAAGCTTACTATGGACTCCCTAATATACCAAGCAGGGGACCAACTACATATACACATCTTAGAGAATCAACTGGAATCAGTGACAACAGCTGCAAAACATGTACTACTCAGTTTTTGGACTTTATTAGCTATAAGAACGAGAAATGAACCTACTTATTAGATTACGTTGGTCACCAGCCACAATTGATTTGATTACATATCATGCTTTTAAAATACATATATTTGAGTTTTTAATGATGCAAGGCGCCTTGACACCTTCGGGTTTTAGTTTGCGCGGTATAAGTTGCATAAATAAAATATCCTGAGGTAACAATTTATTTTTCAGATTGAAATGTCATTCAATCACTGACACCTGAAAGAAAATTATATTTTTGAGCAATCTGGAATATGAAGCCAAGACTCTTAGTTAAATAATGAAGGATGATGCAAAATATTGACTTTTTTTGCAGTAATACATCACCCTCAGAAGCATCAATAGCTGAGTTGTCATTGAGAGAATTCAAATATTTAACTTGCAGTTCGCACATCTACAAAGCAGCATTTGCTTTACTCAATGAATCATTTGCTGGCTCATAAAAGCAGTGAGACTCATCAGTAGGAACCCAATCTGCATATTTAGATATTTGTGATTTCGTAGACATCACATGCTACTTGCCTGCTGGTTTATGGTCTATAGACATGGTGGTGATAAACCTGACTTTGTCTTTGCTGAATTTAGTTAATCAAATTTAAAATACTCAAAGTGAGTAACAAAGAGGTGGCCTCCTGCATTTAGAAATGCCAAGCTTTAAGAACATTTTAAATGTAATTGTACCTTTAACAAGGTGGTAGATGTAGCGCAAGATAAACACAAAACAGCGGCAGTAGCGGCTGCTACCGCGTGGGCATGGGCGGGAGGAGGGGGAGCAGGGGAGGGAGAAAATTAAAAATATTTTTTTTTATAAACACTTATCTGGATGCGGCCAGCCGACACCTCTTCTCCGTCCTCCTCATCCTCTTCCTGGCTTCTTTGGAAGCAGGAATCACCCAGGCTCCCTAAAGCCAATCACATCGCTGTAATGCAGTGGCTATACCAAAGATTGACTACTGCAATGCCTTATTGGTCGGAGTGCAATCCAGAGTTCTAAAAAAATTGCAGACTCTTCACAATATTGCAACTGGAGTGCTACTAAGTCTTCCCAAATTGTGTTCAGTATCTATATATATCAGAGAATTGTACTGCCTCCCAGTTAGGGCACATATTCAATGTAAAGCACTATCTTGCGTGCATAAGGGTCTCTACCAAAAAGGGACAGGCTGTCTCTGACATGTTTAGATGCTACCAACCAAAGTAAACTCTATGGTCGAGTACGGCCAATATAATCCAAGGGGAGAAAATGAGAAAAGAAAGCTGGGGAGGAAGAACATTTTCAGTTTATGCCTCTAAATTTTGGAATGAACTACCTGATCGTCAGAGATTTCAGTCCAACCTTCTTAGATGCAGAAAGGAGCTGAAAACCTGGCTTTTCTAACAGAGCGTTGGAATTGCCAGGAAATGTACTCTGGCGGCCGATGCTTTTCTGGTTTGCTCGATACCAGCGCCAAGACGTCTTTCGGTATTAGCGCGCTCTATAAAACCCCATAACATGTGAGGTATCAGACTACCGCTTTCACAATATTGCCTGATATAAATATATTGTCCCAAATATCGTTTACAAAAACATCATCACATTGGATTTTATAACAGAAAATCTACACTCAATGTGTCAATAATTTTGTAAGCAATATTTAGGATACAATCGTTATGTGTGTAATGTAATGACATTTCTTACAATCTGACTTACAAGCTTATGTGTGAATTGGTCATATTATTATTGGCCAGAGATCGACGGAGAAGATTTGCCTGATAGGGCATGCATGGGAGAACGATTTGTTGAACATACGCTATACCAGATGTGTCATTAAGGAAGATGCGGTTATGAATTAATGGGTTAACAATAAAGTAGAACCATTCCAGACGCATATTTTTGCAAAATAGGAAGTGGCTCCAAATACTTCCCATATTACCAGGCATACAATTGTTTTATGTCATAATGTGAGCAGATATATACAATGTGAAACTATACATTTGTGTTTGTTTTATTGTGCATTTATTTATCCATTTGTTCTTCTACTTTCTTACAAAACTAATCATTACAATATATTGCCCATGAATACACTCATACATAGTCATTCCACATTTTCAACGTTTCTCCCAGAGGAGCTGTAGACTGTCAATATTTAAGCAAGCATTTACTGATGATTAAGGCACAGAAATGCTAGTGAAGTGGAGTTAACCCTGCCCATTTCTGGCATTTGGGCAGATTTGGAAAATCAAGTCACTTTGCTGTCTTCTGGCTAGAGCCTTTCTCTCGCCTTGCTATTTACATAACCTTACGTTAGAATAAAGTGGCTCATCACCACCCCAATTAATTCAGCAATAGGCAGCTCGTCTATCCCCTGATACCACCATATTAATCTAAAGAATCTAAACTGAGGATCAGAGGTCTAGTAAACGTGTCATGGGCCCTAATGCAACCAAGGATATTGTACCCATATCCCTTGATGTGGAAATACAAATCTGCTGTAAATGGAGTGCTATGGGTCTTTTACACCACTGGAAACCGGTGCCACTGCACCTGCTGAACTACTGGTAGCTAAATTCCAGCAGAGGATGCTCACCTTCATCTACAGCACAGGTCATCAGAACCAAGGTATGGTTCTCCATCTACTCTATTAACTGCTCATAACTGCTGGGCTAAATGCTGCTATATGTTTGTCTGCGACTGGCTGTCTCAGCCGGAGCTCAGTTTCAACGTACAGTTCGAGCTGGACTGTTCCAATGAGGCACAGGGTCAGACTGATTTGCATATGACTATGCATGGGCGAATTTTGCGATTTCGCGATCCGCGAATTTGCGGATTTGCGAATTCGCAATCCGCAAAATTAGCGAATTCATGCGAATTTGCGGATTTTTTTATTTTTGAGTGTTCGCGGGGCACTTTCCGTGTTCGCGGGGCGCTTTGCGTGTTCGCTGTTTATTTTTTGCCTGGTTAATCACTGCCCTTCTGCCCTCTGTACCACTCGTTTCTGTGCCCTTCTGCCCTCTGCCCCACTCCTTTTTTACCCCCTTCTGCCCTCTGTCCCACTTTTGTGCCCTTCTGCCCTCAGCCCCACTTAGCCCCACTTAAAATGGCGCCAGCAAGCTGCCAGCGCCATTCTAAAATAGCCACAAAGAGCTTCAACAGGAAGCTCTAATAGATAAAGTAAAGCAGGTGCTCGAGTTGAAGGTCAAATTAAGTTACACAATCATTAATCACCCCAAGTTTGGGGGTGATTAATGATTGTGTAACTGAATTTGAGCTTCAACTCGAGCACCTGCTTTACTTTATCTATTAGAGCTTCCTGTTGAAGCTGACTTTTGTAACTATTTTAGAATGGCTCTGGCAGCTTGCCGGCGCCATTCTTAAAGAGTTACAAAAGTCAGCTTGAGCTTTTGACCCAATCCGTTCCGCTCGCGGATTTTGCGGGAAATTCGCGAATCTCGCGGATTGCGAATTTACCGAAAATCCGCAAAATCCGCGAGAGGAACGGATTTTCCGCCCATGCTTACATATGACCATGTCTGTACTGGGGTGGCAGAGTGGGCTAAATAACGGTGATGGATTAAACCCAGATCTGTTGACTGGGTGTGAGTGTTTGATTGGTTCAGATGCTCTGTCCATCACCACCCCCTTTTGTACCGCTTTGTTCGCCATAACTTGGCAGGGTATGCTCAGACGTGAGTCCCTTGCTCACTTTGCCACTGGATTCAGGCAAGCCAGGCTGAAGACGGCTGAAATGCCAGAAACCTGTCCTCAGAAGCTTTTTTCCGGTCCAGGGACGGCATGGCATGGCAGTTCGGGCAGGACTGTTCCCATGAGGCACAGGGTCAGACTGATTTGCATATGGCCATGTCTGTACTGGGGTGGCAGAGTGGGCTAAAGAACGGTGATGGATTAAACCCAGATCTGTTGACTGGGTGTGAGTGTTTGATTGGTTCAGATGCTCCGTCCATCACCACCCCCTTTTGTACCACCTTCATCTACAGCACAGGTCATCAGAACCAAGGTATGGTTCTCCATCTACTCTATTAACTGCTCATAACTGCTGGGCTAAATGCTGTTATATGTTTGTCTGCGACTGGCTGTCCCAGCCGAGGCTCAGTTTCAAAACATTTTATTTAAACCTGCTGTTGGAAGCCTGGGAATGGGATCTCAGATTACCAAACCAATTGAGCACAAGAAGTACAAAGGAATGCAGGTATTTATGTTAAAATGCACACACTCAGCTACCGGAACCCCGCCTCTGTAAACAGCGAGAGAACTAGAGTCTATCTTTGTACCAGTGAATGAACTGGTGTATGTTTTTAACCTTCAGCACATGAAGGGCAGGCACAAAAACACTGCATAACAAAAATTGTAACCCATGAACAAATAGCGCCAGGCCGATCTGTTGAGAACATAGGTCATGCTTATTTATTTTTTACAATTGATTTTTTCTTTTATTTATTTGTTTTGAGTAAAGTACATAAAGAAATTATGTTTTTCAAAGAACTGATTAACTTGCTAGCAAGCTCATGAAATTCAGAAAAGTTGAACAAATGTTGCACTACAGTAAATACAACAATCGATTGGCAATACAACTCTTCCATCATTCCCTACAAACATTCCCCTGAGCTACATTTGTCCATAAATACCGAACAAATTGATCAAGATTATGATATTTTAAAGACCATGTTAACACCCACTATTCACTAAATGACTAGGTGTCATCTCCTATACTAATGGCTAAGTGTCCACAGCCGGTAAGGAATTAAGTCTCACTACTATACCATCAGCAAATGTCACTAGGCTACCCAATAAAAAGCTCATTGACCTCTTAAATGTTATGACCTACCCCTCATGGTACATTCACTAATAGTCACAAAACAAAAAAACAATTAATTCATCAACAAAATAATATTAGATTGGATTAGCATTTATACGTAGGGTAAAATCTTATCAAATCAGCACTATTCGGCTAAAAGAAATACAACCATAAAAGCATTCTAATTTTTTTTATTTCTGTTCACAATTCATCAGTATCAGTACCAAGAATTGCATAAATAAATTAAAATCAATCCATGGTTTGATAGACCCAGTTGACATGGTATAGTAATTTGTCTATATGAAGATAGAAAAATGTGGATAATGGTTTATACATAAAGTGCTTAAGTGCAATTATTTATAAGGTATAAAAAAAGCATAACATTCCAAAATTCTGTTAATCAAAATGTGTCCTACTCTCTCTTCATAGAGTAGGGCCTCAAGGTGTGAATTAAGCATTCTTCTTTTGATCGCCCTTTGAATATAAGCCACTACCATGTAGCAAACTTTCACATTTTTTAAGTTTCTCCTTTAAAAATAGAGGGAGTAAAATGCTCTTCCTAATATCCATGTGCAAATTACAAAATATATCAAAGTGGAGAGTTGTTTGGTCTGATTTTTCATAACAGGGCCATTTTGGAAGGTTTCGATTCCATTTGCCCATGGTTGGAAAAGCTACTAAAAAGTGAATTGGGCCACACAAGAACTGCCACTGTGCAAGGCAGGGGCTGCCCGGCCAAACACCGGAAAATTTGGGGTAAATGGTTGGGAATGGTGTGTTAATTAACTCCCTTTTCCGTCTTAGTTCCAATCCTGTATGTCATTTAGAGTGCAGAGATATGACAATGTATACCAACGTACAATGTTTTACTTGCCTAATGTCACATGGAATTGTGCCGCTGAATATGCTGTGCTGTTTGTACTCAGGATTTTAGTGTTGTCTCTTTACAAAATCAATAAACTTGATTATCAAAAAAAAAAGTGAATTGTTCCCATTCTGCACCTTGTCAGATAAAATCTATGTTTTATATTGGTGGCCTGGAGTAAATAACACTGCATCTCTAGTGCATTGGGCATATCACAGTAAGACCTACATAGCTTTTTCGATTGTGCCTCAGTTTCTCTTAGCCGTTCTCTTGACTCTATGAGTCCATTTTTTCTATCTTTTTTTACAATAATCAAGAATTTGCACAGGATTATTAAAATCAATGATCTCAGTGCACTCTTTAAAAGGTTATTAATATACATTAACCAGGGATTTTTGTTGTTATACTCAAGGTAAAGAGAATCCATAATGATTTCCTGCATGAATTTGACTACCTCCTTATGCCAAATGCCATACCAAACAGTAAGAGCTGCTGTACCAATATGATAGATAATGTAAGGGGCAGCCAGCTCTTTGTGGTTGATATATGAGGGAGTTTAATTTGGTACAGAACATATTTTCTATATATAATAGGAGGTCTAAATACAAAAATGATTGTGGTTCTGCTATGGGCACCATTTTAACATGATGTATCCTAGACTTTGGCTTCCCTTTTCCACAAATCATTGTAAATGTTTTATTTAGAATCCTTTTCATGTATGTATTCTGCAACATTTTCTATTTCACACTGAAGCCCATTAGCAGTTCTAGAGAGAAGAACCGTGTCTTCCGCATAAAGTAAATTAGGGGTGGTGCGGTTACCAACCCTTGGAGCGTTTAATTTTTGTAAGCGTTCATCCACTCATTTATGTATGGAGAGAACAGGAGTGGGGCAAGGACACAGCCCTGCCTCATCCTGTGTGTTACTCTGAAATGTGTAGCGTACTCTTCTCCAGGCCCATAACGAACCCTTAAAAGCTTATAAATTTGTGACAAGTTATCAACTTGGGACACCCATCGCGACCATTGTATGCCATAATTTTGTATGATTTACTAGGTCAAGAGCACTTGTAAGATCAACAAAACACAAGTGCAAATGGCCCATTTTTGCAAGTGTATATTTACTGATTATTAAATGGAGGTTAACACACTGCTCTATAGTCCCTATCTCCCTTCTAAATCCATACTGTGAGGCTGTAAGAATTGAATTATTGGTTGCCCAGGTTTCCAGTCTCTACAGGAGAATTCTACCCATCAATTTTGACGTTGAATCAAGAAGGGATATGGGTCGATAGCATTTAGCATCGCCTCTATCGCCCTTTTTGGAAATCGATACAATAACGCTTTCAGCCCAGGTTGTGGGCAATATGCCAACTGCTGTGGCATTACATATTTTTGTAAAATATCGACAGAAAAAAACATCGGCCAAGGTGCCTTCATGTTTACACATCAGGTGCTGCAAATCAAGTTGGATGGGATCTATATTTGTAAAAACTCTATTGTCTGATAGTAAGAGATTTTCATTATTAGGATTATAAACCTGCCCAAAATACTTTAGCCAGTCTGAAGGCTGGACCAGGGTCTTAATTTTGGCTGCACAGTGATCTTTAAAATAGGGATGATTAATTGTTTTCCGAAATAGAGCAATATCCTGGATGTCAGCCACTTGAACTAGTTTTCCCCATGCCTGTTCTTGTAATTCCTTTTTCCTTCTGTTAAGGGTCTGTTTATATAACTTTCTTTGGGTTTTAATCAGTTCGCTATCTCTTGGTCTTGCCTTTAAAGCAGTTTATAGGGACTGATTGACTTTTGTACATTCCAGATTGAACCAGCTGACTCTTTTAGGGCCCATCTTTTTGTTTTTAATTTTGAGGCTTCTTTGAATTGCGGATGTAATGTTACAGAAGGCCTGGGTAATATGCAAGACGGAGGTATCTCCCTTCTTACAAATCTCCAAGTCAAAGGCAGGTGGATTAACAACGAACCATTTAATGTTTATGCCATTCTCTCCTTACGTTGTGAAATTAACGGCTAGGCAACTCCCTACCCGTGGTGTAGTACCAAATTTAAGTGTTAACAATAATGGATGATGGTCACTTAAAGGGACTTTCTAGTACCTCCAGTTTCACAAGTAGCCCTCGTCCAGACCCAGCGATTAATATATGATCACTGATCGAGGGCTGTCCATGGCCTATTTATGTTGGTATCAGTTGCTTACTCTCTGCAATAGATTGTTCCAACAATTCTAGGTTGTATTTATACATTACATTATTGATAGTATCTCTATACAAATTATGTTGGAAATGAGAATAGGGTTTGTCATATAAATTCCTATGATCACAATGTTCATCTTTCAATATATCACATCTCTTGCTGTTAAAAACCCCTGCCCAGATAACAAAAAAAACAATCACTTTAAACCTGTTTTATGAATGTATTTATCTCCTTCTCTAGGGCTATTATGACCTTATTTCTGAAATTATCAAATACATTATTGTAAAAGTCAATCAATAAAATACACTGACTTTCAAGAGTTCGGAACCACAATTGTTGAAAGAATTGTGAATTAGTAAAGGCTTTCTCTAAAAGTAAAGTAGATGTAACAGAAACCAATACAGCAAGTCCTCATTTGGCCCTTTCATTCTGAGAGGGGACCGCTGAGGTGGTAACAATAGTAAGTCATCAGTGTGAAAAGGTTCTGTAAGCCAGGTTTCTTGAAAACAAATAATTTGACCGTTTTTAATCGATTCAAGCCAAGCTGTACCATTTATCTTGTTTTTCATACCAGCAATATTCCATGTTATAGCCTTCAGGATTGCATGTGGCAATATTTCAATTGGATCGAATTCTTCTTTATTATGTGCTTGTATGATCCTTCTAAGGCTTTTTACACTTTTATCAACAGAGAGTTCATGATCAGCGGCCTTATGTGGTCAATCATCACGTAGTGTCCTTTAAAAGATCATTGAATTTGGGAAGTTTTCCGAACATCCATCTCTTTCTTGTAAAAAGAATGGGACATGGAGTTGAAATTCAATTTAAAGTCTCACCCATTGAAAGATAACATTGTTGTTTTATCTCTATAAGCATAGACTAGGACTGCCTATGCACTGATATATACCTTATCCTATCTACTCGTCTAAAATCTCACACCTTTTGCTACATACCTTGTTCAATCTCATGGCAGTTGGGCTAAATCCAAATTTCACTAAAGACACTGGTCAGGTGCCTTAGATCAGAGGTCTTCAAACTGTGGAAATTTCCCCATCTCACCTGTGGCACCATTACATTGTCTGGAGAAGAGTGCACTTCTACATCAAAGTAACTCAATAATCACTCTCCTAATCAGAAAGAAAGTGTGAATGGGTAAACAAGCACAAATGCTTTTCAAAAAAATTACCAAACTAAGCTTCACCAACCCAATAACGTTGATAGGTTTAGCAGAGTAATTGTGTGGGTTAGAGTTGTCTTCGACCTTGAAAGCGGGTAATTAGTTCAGAGGAGTGAGAGTCCCACTCAAGTAATAATCACAGTCTTTGTCAGGGTGTACCACGAAAGTCACTCAAAGCCTGAACTTAACCCTCTGGTAACTTGGTACAAAAGCTGTCAGGCTTAACTTAGAGGCAATGTGTAAAGTATGTATGCAGTAATCAACCAGTAATAAAATCAAAACCCAACACAAAAAAAATCTCAAACCAATTTAAGAAAATTGAGTACATTTTAATAAATAAAATGACATTAAAATGACAACAATGCAATAAGTAGTGTCAGAGTTATACATTTTAAATGTTTTGCATAAAAGAAGCTGCAAGAAACATAAAGTGCCAATCTCAGTTACCCTGTCCCGCTGGACCACGCCAGTCTCAAAAGTTCATGCTAACTCCGATGGAGGAAGGGCAAACACAGGGACCAGGTTTCTTCCAGGGGAAAGTTTACCTTCTAACTTTGCCCAGTTCCATTCAAGGAGCCTCAGTCCGAGTTACACATTGGCAGAGGACCGCAAGGAGATTGTTGTTGGCATGAAGAACGGTCGCAGGTCAGAGGTTCTCTTTGGCAGAAAATGCATGGCAGTCTTTGTTAATGTGAAGAACGCCATGCCGATAAATTCCAGAGTATGTAGCTGGGCTGGTCGAATCTACAGTTAGATGCAGGTCTGGTGTTGGCCTTGGTGAACTTCATTAAATTTTGTTGAGGAGACGGGAGGCTTCTTTTCTGACACAAAGAGCCCAAAAACTCTGGATTACCACCAGCCGTGCAGTACTTGTAGATTTGGGTTAGAGGATCTCACTCTAACACCAGCCAAGGGTACAGGACCTGTAGGGGCAGCTCAGTGTTCGAACTCACTCCATCAACGGCCAACAGCAGAGTCCAGACAGGTCCAGGCAGGCCCAGTAGGTGCTGGCAGCTAGGCTGTTGCAGGGAAAGCCTCTGGATGTGTGTTATGTCCCTGTAGCTCAAGTAGCTCAAATAGCGAATTAGTCAACTGACACAAGTCACAAGCAGGTTCAGTCTTCTTTCAGGCTTCAGACAGGAGGGCAGTCCTTCTTTTGAGCCTCCACAGGTGTAGGAGTGCTTTGATAAGAGGATTAGAGAGTGTCACGTTTATACCCAGTACCAGCCTGTGTGTGCATGTCACCCCCGTTGTCTAGCCCTTACCTGGTTCTGCTCAGTTCTTCCCTTTCCCCTGGGTTTGGTTCCACTCTGTCTAGGATGAAAAAGCATACGCAGGCCCAGAAGTGACCTGCATTTGCCAGAGAAAGGGCAAGAAGCGTCAGAAGTCAGGAAGGGGGTGGGCACAGCACTCAGGTAAATCTTTGAAGTGCAGGAAGTGCTGAGCACAACCCCCCAGGCTATCTTGCTTGGGAGAGGAACTCCATTCCCCTCATCCAAGGTCCTTTTGTCCCCTGTCTGGAAGAAAACCACATAACACCACAAGAGAACCATTAACAGTCATGTGACTCTGGACACTGGCAGACAAGAACATTTGGTTTGGACATACATATGCCAACTTTCTAAAAGGGTCATTTTCAGAATAGTAACCTATAATTTGATTTTACCATTAAAAGGGATCTAAAATTACAATTCAAATGAGTAGAAGAAGTATCTCTCAAACTGAAGTTATAATTTACTAAATGTAAGGTAACCCCTTGTTAGTCAATGGAAGAGCTAGCCTTGCTGATGTGAAAAATGGAGGGTTAAATACACATGTCCTAATTTTTAAATACCATGCACCCTTCCCTGTGAGCTGTTAAAGCCTGCCTTAGGGTGCCCTATATCTATTTAAAATGTAGGTATAAGCCTGGCAAAAGGTTTATTTTGGCAGGTTGAAATGGAAGTATAAAACTACACGACAGGCTCCAGGGGCAAGTCTGAGACATGTTTTGCATTGCTACTTTAGTAGGTGGCCCACTGGGTATTTGTAGCATTTAATTTACAGCCTTCATACGTGTAGCACTATTTACTGGGATCTTATAGGTAAACTAACCGTGCTAATTAGGTGTGTACCAATTTTACCTTATTTGGCAAAGGAGATCACAATCACTACTCCACCGGTTAGCAGGGGAAAAGTGCGCAGAGTCATAATGCCTACAAAAATGGGTTCAGCAAAAATAGGGTAGTGAAGACAAAAACCTGGGGGAATACCACGTAAAGATCATCTTTTCCAACAAATCTCTTTTTACAGGATGCCTTTGTTGTAGTGAGAAGACATCTGTGGCAAGTTTTGAGTTGTGGCCTCGAACTAGGTAAAACTGCAGTGGCCCTCACGGAAGGAGAAGAATGGACCCCATAGGAAGGAGAGACTTTGAAAAAGAAGGCCTGCTGGAAGATCATGTGAATATGCAATTTAGAAGGCTAAAGCAGGGGTTTCTGCAGGAGGCAGTGGAGATGGGGTGATAAATATGGAAGGAAAGGGCATGGAGGCTTTAAAAAGTGACGCAATGAGCAGCAAATGCAGAGCTTCAAAATCTTGAGGGTAATGTGTTCTACAGGTGAATAGGCTGATGGAGCAAAAACAGAGCACTGGAGGTGCATGAGGGACAGGACACTGCAGGAGCCTGGACTGAGTAAGTCCTGCAGGATCCTAATCACACCTTTCAACCTTTTGAGTCATTGTCGATGGTGAGATTGAGAGGATTTAAAGGATGAGCCCATTGAATTCAGTGGGGATAAAACATTTTCCTGGGTGAGAAGTGTTTTAAGGCGGGTGAACCTATTCAGGTAAATGGGAGGCACCTTGCTTGTTTGTAGGGTGAAACACTCCTGCTCAAAGCAATTTGGAGCAAATTGTTCTGGAGGGAGGAAGTGCTGAAAGAGACCAGAGAATAAGAACAGTGCCAGAAGCTGCATGATTAAGTAGAGAAGTGAGGAGGCAAGAGAACAGACCCACTTCTGTACCCCTCATGCCCCTGTTCAATACCATTGGGCAATACAGCTTAATAAGCTTTCTCCTATTATAAACCTTCTAAGCTTTCAAAAATGTAATCTCCTCATGCAGGTCACCTTGATTGTGGCTACACCCAATACTATTTGCTCAAGAGTGGTTGGCATTAGAATGTTTGAGGAACACTGCTATTCATAATTGCAGCAGTTGAACATCTCCTTCTAAATTCACACCTCCTGATCTCTCTCCCTCTACATTGTTTGCTATTAAAACATCATGTGCGTATGAGGAGGATTACTGTAAAACGAGACACTCATTCCTCATGATCATCACAGATAGAATCCATGATCAACTTTGTCTCAAACTATTTTACTGTCCATTTCTAATGCACCACAACCTCCTTTTACTTGTCATAAAGTAGTCAAAAGCAGCTGAAACATTGCACACTGCTTTCCAAAAAACGTATTACATTTTGCTCTACTGGTATGATTATTGATGCATTAGCAATAGTTAGGTATTAAATATCTAATCTTTCGTATTTACGTTTGTCTGGGCCTAAAGGTTCAATTGAGTGTGCTGATCTTGTTTTGTCTTATCATTCTCAGCATCTCTTGAAAGGTTTAGCCTTGACCTAAGAAAAGCAGCTGAAAGGAAATGTAGGGGGCCTCCTACAGAGCCCAGAAGAATATGGTCTGCCCGGGATTACTGTAATTTTTCTGATGTGTGTTCTCTAGTCTACACCTTCTGTTTCAGTTTGATCTAGGAGTGAGTTTCTGCAAACCATCTGACAACAATGACCCCCTAATCCTAGATGATTCAGTTGACTTCCAAGCAAGCTACAATAACATTTCAAAGTAATATGGAGCGTGTAAAATTGACCTTTTGCCCAGTGCCCAGAGTAATTAAGAAGATTCGCAGATTCAAATGCTCTGGGCACTTTGCCACCATACTCCAGGCCCTTGACTGATAAATTGCTAACATATTTAAAGTTACATTTTCAATTCTTCGAATAGTAAGACAGCATGTGTATGTGAGCACTGAAAGTAACTTTTGGGACTGAATTTTCAACATGTTATATTTAAAGTTAAAAATTAAGTAAAGTTATATGAGTTATTTGTCAAACATGTGGCCTTCACTAAATAATGAGCTGATAATCCCTAGAGTTACACATGATAACTCTCGAGGTTTGATTTGATTTGATAAAAATGTATAACGCGCAAAACAATAACCCGCAGGTATCAAGGCGCCTATCAATAACATCAGAAAATTGAAATAAACATCCTTACACATAGGCTTGCAGGAAGAGGCGAGTTTTAAGGGCACTTCGGAATTTCTGAAGGGAAGGTAGAGACCTGAGATCCAAAGGAAGATCATTCCACCATTTGGGGGCCAGGGCGGAGAAGGCCCTGCCACCCCACTTGGCTCTTCGAATGCGGGGAACTGTCAGGAGCAATTTCCCGGAGGAACGCAAGTTCCTTCCAGGAATGTAGTGGGAAATGATGGAACCAACTCCCGTGTCACTGTTTTTTGCAATGGCTCTATAGGTCATGCATAGAACCTTATACCGTACTCGGTGTTCTACCGGTAGCCAGTGCAACGCTTTCCTGCCCGACGTGGCCGAGGAGCGTCTGGGAACATCCAGAACAAATCTGGCTGTGGCATTCTGAACTACCTGTAAGCGTCGCAGGAGGTGCTGCATTAAGAGCCTGGCTCTGTGCACATTATATTTTTTCTATACATATATGCATATCAACTTTTCTTTTGGCTCTTTAAAAATAGAAATAATTGTTTTTAGCATATCACTGTACAACACAGTGAATATAACCATTGAAGAAGAATTCTTAAACAGTCTATTAGTATTCCAAATAGAAGCATGTAGATAAAGTAAAGTAAAGCAGCAGCTCTCCACTTAAAACTTGAGAATTTCCCAGGGTTCTGTACATATTTTTTGCATAATTTATGTGGCTCTGTAAGCCTGTAGGAATAATTCTCTGACGTATACTGGGTGCTCCCTTGTGTGTGGCCAAAGCTGTGCCTCTCTGGTGAGCTCTAATGAGAGAGAAACATGTGTCAGGGACTGCTTTTTTCATTCTAGGTTGGTGTGGATTGTATTTTACCAATCTAAAACTGTAATACTGTGCCTGGAATGGTAAAGGCTTTTGTCATTGGCAGCTTGGATTGGATGAAATGAGCTAATCCTATGCTTAAAGACTTTGCTGCAAAAATTGGCAAATTTTGTCACTTTTCTGGCTCAGCATGCATGCCATTAAGCTAATCATATGCTTATAAACTCTGCAAGGAAATCAGACATTCAGGTGAGGAACTTTAGAGTATAAGTGGTGTTGTAGAGTGCTCCATGTAAAGGAGCAGCTCTCCACCTAAATCATGGGAATTACCCAAAGTACCCTAGTTTACACCCACACACAGACACACCCACACACACTCACACAAAGACAGACAGTCAGACACACACACACTGTTGGAAAATGGCCCACTCTCAAATGTCACCCCGACATTTGCCTTCCTCCTCCTCTATCTGACCTTCTTTTCCTTGGCTTTAAGACTCTGAGCACTTTAGCGCTGCAATGCAGGTCATTCTCCCCTAAACATGGTAACATAGTTGCATACCCAATTGGCCTATTTAGTTTACTTATAAAGTCCATGACAAGGGATATATCAAATACCCAGGGTCTGAAAATTAAATGCTACTTGTGGGCCTGCAGCACTGATTGTGCCACTCACACAAGTAGCCTTTCAAAACATGTCTCATGTTGGCAATTGCAAGGGCTGTGTGTGTGTGTGCAGTTTACTGCCCCTTCGACTTGGCATTTTAAGATCACTTGCCAAGCCCTAACCTACCTTTCTATTACCAATTGCACATAATTCACCCCAAGGTAGCTGTTGGTCACCCTAAGGGCAGTGTGCTGTCTAATTAGAAGGTAGGACATATACTGGGAAGTGTTGTAAGTCCTAGTACTGACAAACAGCTAAATTCATTTTCCACTACTGTGATACCTACTCCTCTAATAGGCTAGCATTGGGAATGACTTAATACACTTTTAAGCTGTAATTCCTGATTAAAAAGGAGTAGCTAAATCATGTTTCCTATCTTTGAAATGGTAAATATGAAACCTCTGTACTAGTGAAGTTGGTTTTAACAGTACTATTTTAGAAATTCCATTTTTAGAAAGTGGACATTTCTCTGCTCTTACTGCTCTGTGTGCCTTGCAGTCTGTCTCCAATATACGTCTGGGGTGGGGTAGAGCTGCAGTTTGTGAATTCCCTGCAGACAGCTACAAACACAGGAAGGGTGGGTGTGAGAGAGAGCTCGTCTGCATTCATTTGCATTCTGAGAGCTCTTCCTCGGCAGGAAGAGAGGGTGACTGACACACCTGACTAGGCAGTGTCCTGTTTCCCAAACAAAGGGCTGATTACCCCCTACTGGTAGTCTGGTGCCAGTACTGGGAAGAAAGGACCTGTGTGCACTTCAAAGTCTCTTCTTTAAAGTCACCCCCACTTCAAAGGCACAAATGGGCAGAAGTACTGGGCCTCTGACCCTACCAAGATAGCACATTACTGGACCTGTGAAGAACTCTGCCAGTAGAAAAGACTGCTGTGCTACAGGAATTGCCACTCTGCTTGACTGTTGCTCTGGGTGAACTGCTTTTCTGCTATGCTGTGCTGCCCTGCTGCCTGCTGATCTCTGCCCTGCTGAGGACAAGGACTGGACATATCTCACTTGAACCCATTGATTCGGGGACTTGCTGGTTTGCTCCCTGTTCTGATGTCTCAGGATCAACAAAGACTTCCTTCAAACCTGCAACAGCCTCTGTAATTTGCCATCTTTGATTCCTGCCCTGCAGAGTGGTGCAAATCCCATCCTGGGGTATTGAAAGGCAATTTCTGCTGTTCTGAACCATCAAAATCAATGCAATGATGACTTTGTGCCAATCGGAACCAACGCATTGCCCTCCGAAGCCCATGCAGAAGTCGATCAACGGCGCCGCTTCAACGTACTGCACGGCATGATGATGACAGCCAGCGTGGCTCAACGACGATGCAGCCCCTGCTTTGGAAAGGGGTATGCCAATGAAGCCTTCATCACTCGTGCTGATCTTCGATGTTGATGCTTGCTCCATCCAAGGTACTTTTACAGCGGGACCTGTGTGAGTTCAGTAGCCAGCCTGCCCTTTATCGCTGTCCAGTACGATTTCAAGTAACTAAAGCCTACCTTTTCCTACGGTTCTATTTATTGGATTTTTATAGTTTTGGTCTTGTTTTGCTCATTAAAATATAATCTAATTTACTATCATGTGTGGAGTATTTTTGTGGGGTATTCATTGTGTTACTGTGTGTGTTTTGTTCAAATACTTTACACATTGCCTCTTTAGATGAGTCTGACTGCTCTGTGTCAAGCTACCAGAGGATGAGCACAGGTTATCTTTTAGTGTGTATCTAGTTTACCCTGACTAGAGTGGTGGTTCCTTCTTGGACAGGGTGCATACCTCTGCCAACCAGAAGCCTCATTTGTAATACGCACACCCAGCAATCAAAGAGACTTAGCTTAGGTAAGAACTACAATTAGGTTACAGAGGGAAAAGAAAAATGTATAGTTCGCTATATGGGCAGCATTTAAAACCATGATTAATATATAACTGAAACTTTAGGGGAACTAAAGTTTACAGAATGTTAAATTGGCATTTGAAGTATACATCTTTCCACTGAAGCCAGAAGAATATGTTTAAAGTAAACATAAGGCTATTCACCTACATATACTCTTCCAAGTATTCAAATTACAAAGCATCACCGCACCACAATAAACATTAGCTTGTCAAGATGTTTAACATTGCCTGTACACTGACACCTGGATGCAGGTAAAAATCGATAATGGGCATCGCTTGACCCGGAAGATCAACACTGCCGACGATCTAAAGCAAGGCTGTGTTTTGGCCCCACATTTATTTAATCTATTCATGGGCGATCTAGCAGAAAGCTTGGACAAGGTAAATGCACATCCTCCTCGGTTAGGTATCCTCCGTGTAACGCACCTATCGTATGCAGACGATGTGGTACTGCTGAGCCAGACAAAAATTGGCCTTCAACGCCTATTGCACGATATGACCGCTTATATAAAAAAGAACTTGCTAACAATAAATATTAGGAAAACAAGGAAAATGATCATAACACGACGACACAAAACTCCACCAACTTTCCGAATAAACAATGACCAGTTGGAATCGGTAAATAGCTATAAATACTTAGGGGTATATCTAGACAAGCGCCTTAACTTCCAAGTGTATTTTAAGGACAAGGGAAAAAAGGAGTCTACTTTACTGCACACCTTTACTAGTTTGGCAACTGAGCTAAAAGGTCCTCTTGTCTCCCCTTTGCTAACCGCAATGAAAGCGAAACTATTACCCACAATAACATATGGGAGTGTACTACATCATGGGAAAAGCGCAACTCTCATAGACAAAATACAAACTAAAGTCTACAAACGGGTTTTCTCCTTACCCAACAGTTCTTCACCGCCGCAAGTACGACTTGAATTCGTGCTACAATCTCAAGTACTACTGAAAAAATATGAGGCCATCAAATTCTGGAGGAACAAGGAAAACAAAATAAACGGGGCATTGTGGGAAGCAATCGACACAAGCCCGAACTCTGAGTATGCAAAGTACCTAAAACTCTCATTAGACACAACTGAGCTGGGACCATTGTGGGAAACAAAATTGCCGGTTTCTTCATTTAAACAGGTGGTTAAGAGGATCGCTAAGAAGCACTCATTCCTCAATGACAAAATAACCTTAAGCGCCTGAACCCACACTTGGATGACTATCAAATCATACACAAGGCCCACACCAGCAGCTTATTTAGACATTGCATTCTCGCTCTACATTAAATGTAAATTTCTCCACTTAAGGCTGGGCAATCTTCCACCAAGACTGGACAAACCAAAATGGAGACCACAAGAAACAACAGAATGCGACCTTTGTGGTGCAGGCAAACATGACATTATTCATATAGTTTGCATATGTCCAGCTATGTACCAAGGTCGGCGGTACTGTTAAAAGACAAGCTCAATGGGGAAGGAGTACGCACCTGCAGGACTGCGATAGTCCAAATCCTATGTACAGCGGATCCACAACTGATTTGCAGATCAGTTAAATTCCTGGACAGCTTTGCGAAAAAACGAGGCCTATTGCCACAGGCCCGACCTTTATCTTGACTTAAGAACTCAGTTATTAAAGACAATCTTGTGCTCCGAACACGTCTACTGAAATTCACGACAGACTCTCGGTCACTGATTTTATTCTTTTTCTTTTTTATTGTAGCACTAAAAGCTTGTTTTAACTACTGTGAAATACTAAACATTTTAATGGTTTTAATTAACCAAACAATAAAGAATTACTACTTACTTACTTACTTAACATTGCCAAAAGAGATGTCATTAAAAGTATTTCAAGACCGGTCTTACACACCAATCTCACCCTATGGAACACTTCTTCACAAGAATGTGTCATTTTAGGGCAGGATCAGAACAGATATGGAAAGCTTGAACATGATTCACTATATCTAATTGTGTAGTTATTACTTGGTTAGACTGCTAGCTCAAGATGAAATGCCAAATACCATCACCAGACAATAATTAGTTTGACACAACATTGCATGGGAGCAAACTTGGAATGTTGCTGCAGAATAGTCAGTTGCTCAGAACCATGACTTGCATGTAACATCTTGAGACAGCTTGCCAAGACAGAATAGTCTAGCTCATGTAAAGTGCTTCACCAGTATGGGCATGGAGGTCAAATAACCTAACTCCCAAACCTTTCTGTAGAAAGAGATTATAATGCAGAGTCATAAACATCACATGTCTAGTTACCAGCAATTAAAATGCAGTGATCAATGGCCTCAGTCAAAGAATTAAAAAAATCTGCAACAACAAATATCTCAAACCTAACATCTCTGGTTTATAATAATAACGCAAATCTTAGAATCACAAAATATAGTAGCTTTACGTCACATTGGATATATGTTTCACATTGGGTTATGGTTCCTCCTCAAAAATGCAATCATTTTCATTGTGTAGTACCTCACGTTTAACTTTTAAAATATTCTGCAGTTCTGAGAATCCAACGTTAATTAAAACAAACATAGAGGGGGTCATTAGAATTATGGGCGAACTTTGTCCGCCCGCCATCCCATTGGGAAATGGGACCACACGTCATAAGGGCCGGGGTCCCGTGGGGGACATTAGGATGTGCCCGCCACAGTGGCGGGCGCATACTGCATTCCTGTCATTGTGGTCATTTTGGCGGGTGGTGCACTCAGCACTACCCACCACTATGCCAGGAAAGCATGTTGTGCACTTCCATGCACAAATGGTAGGCATCGTGCGGTGCCTGCCATGTTATGCATGGAACTGCAGGGGGGTACCATAGGTACCCCCCATGTGCACCCCCTCCCCCAGAGTCACTGGGGGCCTGCAACTGGCCCGCAAGCATTTACCGCATGCCCTTCAGTGGCTGCAATGCCGCCACAGAAGGGCATGTTTCCGCACACATGATAATATGGCTGGCGGTGTCTGACAGACACCGCCACCATATTAAACTCTTTTCCGCCCAGTGTACTTGTTGACCGGGTGGAAAAGCGGCGGATGGTCTTTCCGTCCGCTGCAATCCCCCCTGCCATAGTAATATGGCGGGGGAAATGAGTGGCAGGCGAGGATGGATCTTCGGCGGATCACCACCGCCATCCGGGCGGTGGCAATCTGCCGGAGATCCTAATGGGCCCCTTAGACTTGAAATTCCTACTCTTTTAAATAACAAGTGTGCACTGTTCCATATTATGCATAATGTGATTGTACAAATATAACACTTCACAGACAATGTAAATGTTCATTTAATTTCAGAGAATGTCTTATAGACTGAGGTGTGGAACACATTAAGAATTATTAATAACCATGGAATATACTGACTGGTAGACATGTGTTGGTATATTATAAATCTGTTTTTTGAAAGAAAATACATTCCTAATTCATTATCAATGAGACAGAAATCATAACTATTGGATCGGATATAATGCTGCTTTAGGAACCTGCAGTAGAAAACAAGAACTGGCAAGGCTAACAGGTCTAATTTAATGTGAAAGTGCATGTAAACACAAGCAAGCATAAATAATGTGTCCATGTGATAGTGCATTAACTCTAGAACTTTTAACTTTTTTCAGTGCTTGCTAGTGGCACTGGTAGCTGTAATAATGGGACCATAGAAATTCGTAGAAATAGTGGTATTTTGGTGGTGGAGTTGGTGGCAGTGTTATTGGTGCTGGTGGTATTGGTAATAACATTTGTTCTGGTATTAGTGGTCGTATTGGTGATGGCATTACAGGTGGTATTAGTACTGTGGTGGTAATATTTTTGGTCTTGGTTTTGAAGGTACTGGAAGCATATGTGGAGTGCTGGTGTCAGTGGCTTTGTTGTTACTGGTCGTATCATTAGTCATGGGTATTGGTGGCATTTGTGGTGGTGGTATGACATTAGCGGTGGTGGTTGCAGTATTGGTGGTGGGATTTCTGGTGTGATATTGGTGGTGGTAGATTTGGTGGGTTGTCTTATTGGTGGTGGTATGGTATTTGGGGAGATGGTGATGGTATTGGAGGTGATCATATTAGTAAGGGTGCTGTTGCAGACATTTGCGTTAGTATTGGGGGTGAAATGAAGGTGCTGGTGTGGTATGGGTGTTAGAATTGATGCTGTGTTGGTGATGCTGGTAGTGGTGATGGCTGTAGTATTAACATAAGTACATTCGTACATACTGTACATTCCTAATTGCTTTTGTATATCACATCATGATGGCATAACCCTAGGATAGCCATCCGATATGACAAAATAAAAAGCAACTGGAAGACGTATTGGAGTGTGGGTTGCACTTGCATCCTAACAAAAGCATAAAAATGCTGTTACAGTAAAAAAAAGAATGTTTAAAAAAAATGCATATATAAGATTAAGAAATGAATGTGTTAACAGTGTAATCGCTGAAAGAGGCTGGTCAATAAGTCAAAGATTGAAGGGGCTGATCTAAGCTCTTCTCTATGTTTATTATGTTCAAAAGGTCCCGTAGACAGCTTCACTGTCAAACTGACCTAATAAGTGAGTTCAGAAGAAATTGTGTTTAAAATGCCACTATTAATGATTTATTTTGAAAAACGTAACTTTCTTTAAGGTTTTTTATTAAGGCACTGACACAATGGAGGTCATTTACAGACTGCTAAATGCTGGGCATCCTACGAAAAGCACTGGATGCCTCGCTCTCTACACATTTCGATTTGCCCAATATATTTAAAACAGGGCGAAGTGCTGTCTGGGGATCCTTAGTCTGTCTCTGTTCATCAAAATGTCCACGCTATTTAGGGGAGTCCTGCATTTTTCCTGTTCGAGAGTGCCAGTTGAAAGCCTGGTGCTCTCAAATAGAAAATAAAAGAAAGGATCCCCATGTGCTGTAAAGAAACTCCCAGTGATTCAGGGCCATTGAGTTTTGTTTTGAAGAAATAGCTTCCCGTTTTGGGTATCATTGCTGATACCTATTTGTGGTCTCATAGCTAATTTTGCAAATACCTAAATATATGACACAATCTATCTCAGTGATAATAAAATTAATGAGTACTAATTTTGATAGGGTAGTTGTATTTGTAGAAAATAATTCTGTATCTGATATGCATTGGTGAATGCACTTTATAAATAAAGAAATAAAACACTATTAACTCCTAGCTTAATTTACAGATAAAGATTCCTTGTAAAGAGCTGGTAATTAAATCATACTGTATTGTTTACCCAGTAATAAAAGACAAATGAAGAAATGTTATACCTGAAGCTGCGACATCTGCGATTGGTCTGTGGGTGACATGGGCCATGAATCCAACAATGGAGAAGATGACGAAGCCAGCAAACATACTAGTGGCTGAATTTATGCAGCACACTATTATCGAATCCCTATATCAAAAGAAAAAAAGCAATATATTAATAAATTCGTACCTGTTCTCTTTAAATCCAGTCTATTTCTGCAATATTCTTAAATTCATTATCAAAAAAACAATGTGATGTGAGTCATGACAGGAAAGCGTTCAAGCAAGAAGTGGTGGCTTCAGTGGCGTACAAAAACTTGAGCCCCCCCCCCTGCAAAATACATAGAGGGGGCCCTCCCTGCCCGGCACACCATCTATCACTTTTTATGAGGAGGGTCCCGGAGACCACTGCACCATGGGGGCTGCAAGGGCTTTTGTTACAACACAGCTGGGAACCACTGATGGTCACTTAGTAAAGGCAGTTACTTCACTTGGACTTGTGTGGGAACAGTGAGTGCAGTGAGAGGGTTGGAGAGTCTTTCATTAAATCACATGAAGGAGCCATGTTGGACCTTACCAACAGACAGCCTTACAAATCTGAAACATCATTTTAGTCAAGAGTGGGAGACCTGGGGACTGAGGGGAAGTCTTTTCCGGTTTATGCCAAGTGGCCACTTTAGGACTTCTGACTCACTAACTGAAGACAGAAGGAGTGGAATCTAGGAAACAAGGAAACAGATCATGACATGCAGAGTGCTGTGTGGTAGAGGTGGGCGAGCCAACAAATTACCAAGGAGAGGTGAGCCAGATTCGAGTTGAGGGTCTGGCTTGGCTCTAAGAGCCCATGCATAAGCTGAGCACTGAAAATGTTTGCATGTGAACTGTGCAACAAATACCATGTAACACAGTGAATTACAAAAGCATTTCAACTTAGTACATCATCCCATATCACTGCTTTAAGACACTTATTAAAAGTAACAGTTTTCAAACATGAAACTAAAAACATGCATACTCCTCCCACCACTCGCCATGACAACAGTGCCATTAGTGAATTACAAGGCAAGTCAGTTGTCATGTGAACCTTGTATGTGGCATAGATTTTCCCACTGAGCAACACTGCAGCCTATTTAAATCAGACAGAAAAACGGTGATTGTAAGCGTACATCCCGAAATTGCATATTTTGAAGTGCTCAAATATTTGCCTAAGAACACACAGTTTGGGAAGCCAGGAAAAATCCAGAGCTTTCTGATTTACATTGTTACATTTAAACTTTAGATGGGTATTTTTTCCCTCTCATGTTTCACATCAAATGTTAATGTTTTCCTTTAATTCTTGGTGCATTAGTTTATAGCAAGGGTGGCTGGCAGAAGCCACATGAAAGCTTGGCTCGTCTTGGGCTTGAGGTTCCAAGAGGACCGTAAGCTTTTCCAGAGCCAGGCTTGAGCATTCAGTGGCTCACCCGCCTCTACTGTGTAGACGGATAGGCGGGTTCTGTTTGGAGAAGCTTGAATCGACTTGAAGAGTCCCCATCCGGAGTATGTCCCCTTACTAATTTCACTCTGGTTTTAGCAAGTGAGAGTTGTCTGTTATTGCTATTATTAGGCCTGGGTGAAAGTTTAATTATGGCTACCAAATTCATACAATTTCCAAATTGTGTTTTTATGCAACATTTCTCAAACGTTGTCAGCATGCAATTTTGTGTACTTTTGTGCAAGAAATGCCTCACTGTTGAATACATTCTGATTACACCAATCTCTTGCCAATATTTTTAAAGACTCTTTGATTGCAAAGTGTGCTGTTGTATGAAAAATAAATCTTGTGTGATACCTGCAAACCACATTTCTTTTAAAAAAAAGTGCAGTTTCACAAATATAATGATTTAATTTAAAGGCATTTTACAAAGAAATAGCACATTTTTGGATGGGATACTCTGTCACATTTGTGACAGAGTATCCCATCCCCCAAGATCGTAGTTAGGCCCTTTGTCTTTTCTGTAACACACTTATATTTTTTGCAAACTGGAAACTGAAAGTGAAGAAAATAAACGTTGCTCAGGGCCTCAGGTCATGTCAAAAGAATTCAGAAATGCTTGATGTCCTGTAGGCTTGATAAATCGTACTAGCAATTCAGTGCATGGAAATAAATATGTCATGTCGTGCTACATTAGATGCATTTATCCCTTCACCTCCTTCTATACCCATTGACTCTTTTGTTAAAGGTTTATGGATATTGTACATAGCTGTAAAAAAAGGTGTAAATTGCTAGCTTCATGTGATCATTCAAAACTGCCTAAAACTAATCTAATCAATATTTTGATGTGAATTATATGCTATACTCTTAAAATCACGTTCTTCTAACTTGAATATTACTTTAATTTTTTTTTAAATAAAATTATTTTAAAATGTTGTCTTTAAGGATTTTAACATTGTCAAAGAAGAACTGGAGACTTGCATGCTCATTTAAAGTATGGCAGATTCAAAATCACTCTTCCCCTTCCCCCTCTCCCATGGTTCCCAATGCCAGAGCCTCTGCTTGCTTCTCATGGCAAACCCTCGACTTGACAGCTAATCTGCAACTGGGCCACCAGCATCTAATAGTGTCAGTTGACCTGCCCTACAGGAGTATATGGCATGGCGACCCATTGGCAGCAAAATAAATTCATCAACCAAATAGTCAGGGGAAAACCACAGTACTCATCAAGGTTATGGATGTTTTTATTTTACAAGACCAAACTCCTGCTTTGCAAAGCTGGTGCAAAAAGGGCATGGTGGCTGCATTAAAGAATTTAGAAACAACCCTTATGCAGGTAGGTATCTCTAAATCATATGGATGGTCCAATGTTTAGAATGTGGAGTCCAGAGCTTTCGCTGATCATCAGCCTTTTTAAAAAAAAAAATAAGGTGCTTTCTTTGAAGACCTTTTGTGTTGATCACATCTTACAAAGTGATGGTGTAAAAAGTATTCTCAGTTTAGTTCACTGTATTCTTTTATAAGTGATTTTCTAGTCTCTTGGATAAAAAGAAGAGCAACACTTAATGGAATCTATTGGTCTTAATCTCATGTTAAGGAGGATTCCTCCTGCTGTTTGCATTTGAGGTGTTGGGTGCCTAACTAGTGTGGGACACATATTGGGGTGGTCCATGATCCTGAAAATGAGGATTTTGATAAACCAAAATATGAAGTATTCATTTGAAGAGTCACCTTCAGGGGCAGAAATTATAGAAGGCTGTGATTTATTCCCTCACTTGGAATAATACTTTGCCTGCTGATTCACTATGAATTATAGTGATCCTCGAATTAGAATACCATGAAGAAGCTCCCTTATTTATGAGGAGCACCCCTTTATTAATGAATTATTTTTATCTGCTTTGCAGAGGTGTCTAGGAGCAACTGATATAATTAAGGTGTGCACCAAATGTAACTCTAGGGACGGGTATGCGAGTTGGGTGTTACCTGTCACTTTTTATATTTGTTTGGGATACTAATGACAAAAGTGAATGTACTGGAAATTACATATCTACCACCAATATAGTGCATCGGTATCCTTCATCAACATGTATGTATCCCAAACTACCAAAGTCACATAGGGGAGAAAATATTACTTTTCCACATCTTCAGCATCTATTCCGAGTTATAGTTTCACCTATGAATACATATAAAAACATGATTTATGTAACTGTGTCCATTCATTTCATGGATAATGCACCCTGAAAGAGGTGTGGGATATATTCGGAAGGACAAAGAAAAAGTCAGTGTTAATCTAATATTTTTGAAGGAGACTTGTTTTGACTATGCTTACTGGTTCTATCTAAGACACTTGATTACCTCCACTACACCTTATAGAAGATGCAGAACTCACCTGAAAGTTTAAATTTGATGCTACATTGGAAACCATTTGACCAGATTACTACAGGTTTATTGGCTCTTGTCTTCCTCCGACTTGTTAGCTTTAACTCATTGAATGCTCTCTCCATACTCCACAGAGATTTGAATGGTTTTGCATTGGCCCTCTCTTGTAATAGACACACGTTACTATTTACCAAATTAGATTAAATGCTCTTGTAATAATCAATATCCTATTTACTAGAAACCCCAGATTATACATTCCTTGCTTTAAGTGCAATCTGTTGAATTTTACAGGTGTTTATTCAGAAAGACGCAAATCTCCCATCTTTTTTAAAGACTCATCAAAATGTGGATCTTTCTGCCATCTTGATTACAACTCATACTTGGCCACTCTAAATTCTATATATCAAAGGATCTAGATAAGATTTTGAATTGCCATCACCATAATAATTGACCTGGACTGGTCAGGCCCATGGAATATTGGACACTGCCTGTCATCTCTTCCATAATCACTAACTTCAGGGCTTTATGAAGGCTTGAAAAACAGGACTGTCTGAAAGTACTTGAATATTCCTTCTCCCAGCAAGCTTAACTTTCATCAGGACATCAGGGAAATAGAAAAATTGATTTCTTCCCTCTTTTTTATTCCAAGCCCTCAAACCTGGGCCATAAAATACATTTGTTGACCTCACCCTGCTCCACCAAGCTGGAACAAGACTATGGCTAATATGAACTATCACATTTTCCTATAGACACAAAATAGGTAAAACTCTTTGATACATCAGGCCCTATATTCCTAATCCTAAAGTGTCTCTCTTACCTTCTAGGCCAGAAAACCATATGAAGAATGAGACACAGGCCATTGAACGTTGTCTTTCCATATTGGCCAGAAAATGCAACTGTCATTAGGGTCATCCATGGAGTTTACCAGCCATCCAACACTGTATAATAATCAGGATCAAGGGTATATTCTTGAAGAACCTTATTTTTGTAGAATGTAATGATCAGTGTCTTACTTGATGTTCTGTAGTTCCAGCCACATCCAACAAACCCCTTCTGGTGGCCTAACCTAAGTTCACATTTTGCCAGATGCGCAGAGGTTGACCTGTCAGCCTTTGGGTGGCCTTTCCCCAAACCTTTTTGTCTTTACCAAAAGAGTCAATGGGTCATGATTGTTGGCATTAGGACGCAGAGCATTTTACCATGGTAACCAGTGCTAAAGTGTATATGCTCTCTCCTCTAAACATGTGAATATTTGCTCAAGCCCTATTGGCATATTTAATTTACGTATAAGTCCCTAATAAAGTGCATTACTTGTGCTCAGGGCCTGTAAATTAAATGCTACTAATGAAACCGCAGCACTGACTGTGCCACCCACTTGAGTAGCCCTTTAAGCATGTTCCATGCCTGCTATTGTAGAGTCTGTGTGTGCAGTTCAAACTGTTGTTTCAACATGGCAAACACACCTTTTGTCAGGCCCAAACCTTGATCTTTAATACATATGTCATCCCTAGGAGAGGACCTGGGGAGGGCAGGGTGCAATATATTTAAAAAGCATGCCCTCTACTTTTAAGTTTTACGTGTCCTGGAAGTGAAAAACTCTTAAATAAATTATTTTACTACTGAAAGGACTCCCATAGGATGCCAGTGGGATTGCCTTATTACATTTTATAAGTGCAATTTCTAAATGGGAAGACTGGTTCAAGTTTGGTATCTCTAGAGTCCTAATTTAAAATCCTAATTTATGGGGAAGTTGGATTTTAAATTATATTTCTGAAAATGCCACTTTTAGAAAATTGCCATTTTCTTGCCTTAACCATTTGGTTTCTGCAGCTTGTCTCTGGTCATGTGACTGGGTATAATTGGCAGTAGTACTATATGAAATCCTCCTAGATAGCCACACACAATGGGAGCTTAGATGTGACTGAATAGGCCATCATTGGCAGGAAGTGAGGGAAGAGCTGGGCCCAGGAAAACTTACACCTTAATAGGTTGTGCCCTGTTCCCACACAAAGAGCTGTATACCCCCTGTAGTTAGTCTGGATCCAGGACAGGGAAACCAGGGCATTTGTGCACTTTAAATGAATGCCTCTAGAAGCTATTCCCACTTCACAGGCACAACAGTGTATAAAAGAAGTACATCAGACGCAACCACTTCTGGACCTGTGGATACTCTGCCAGGGAGATGATCTGCTTTGCTGCTAAAGGACTGCCACTCTGCTGATCCCTGCTCTGCTGGACCTGTGGCCTGCTACTCTCTCGCCTTGGTGAGAAGGACTGGACCTGCATCTCTTGAACTCAGAATCTAGAGTGACTTTTGGCTGGCCTCCTGATCTGAAGCATCAGGGACTTAACAGGCTTCCAACCATCTTGCACCGGCACCTGGACTCTGCCATCTGTGATTCTGCCCTACCAAGTGGTTGCACCCCAGACCTATACCCTTGGAAGTGGGACCAAGGTGCTTGCCAGTGGAACAGATGCATCTTCTCTGCTGAGTGACGCATCCCCAAGCAGAACTGATGCATCTTCTTGGCTGAGCGGCACATTCCTAAGCAGAACTCAACCATCACCACTACTGCATGGATTGGACATACCACAGAACACCTGTATCACCCTACTGGTCCTGAGGACTGACTGGTCACCCTCGGCGAGCCTCATATGCAGTCCAGGTCCTCACATCTGTCGTAGACAACGGCCTAGATGCCATCAGACAGCTTTACAGCTCCTTGGAACAGACGCATCTTAAGTTGCACTTTGCATACCTGCTCCCAGGACTTCACATTGCAAGCCCCATTCATCGGATCTTTGATGTTGACACACCAGAACCTCGCACCTCAGCTTCGCTGCATCTCTGAACCAATGCATCTGCGTTTCTTCGACCAAGATCCATGCAATGCTCCCAACCAGGATTTAAGGTACTTTGTTCAGTGGGCCTAACTGAGTCCTTGTAGGCCGCCCACGTTCCATTGTGGTTGGCCTAAACTTCTGACTTTGTTCTGGTCCGGCACGACCAGCATAGGCGCTTTGTACTTATTGCTGCTATTTCTTACTATAAAATTACAAATTCAATGTCTCCAGTTCTACTTATTGGATCTTCCTCATTTTGGTCTTGTTTTATTGATTACAATTTAGTCTTTTTTCTAAGCCTGTGGTGGGCTCCTTTTGTGGTGTGTTTTCACTGTTTGAAGTGTTGCACAAATAGTTTACAACTTGTCTCTAAGTTAAGCCTGACTGCTCTGTGCTAAGCTACTAAAGGTGTGGGAACAGGTTAATTTGGGGTTTGCGTGTGCCTTATCCTGACAAGGAATTTGGTTGCTGCTTAACCAGGGCTTATTTCCTAGTCAATTAACAACACAGTTTCTTACACATCCTCAATTCACCAATTTTATTAATGAAATCAACAAAGCCTTCTATTAACCAGAAGTTATAATCAAGTCCTTACCAATATTGTCTCAATACTTTGCATGTGATT
The DNA here is from genome assembly GCF_964263255.1 of Lissotriton vulgaris. NCBI lineage: Eukaryota > Metazoa > Chordata > Amphibia > Caudata > Salamandridae > Lissotriton > Lissotriton vulgaris. Next base: position 1,038,407,445 of record NC_141697.1, read on the forward strand.
GCAACAGTCAGCATCTTAGCACACCAAATAAGAACATTGAATGCCTGTCTGCAAACCCTGCACCATTCAGAATTTTGACCCTGGTATGCACATCTTCAACAGGACCCTCTTTCAATTTGCAAGAAAATGTTATTTGATCTCTGGTACCAAAGCTTGGGATAATATATCAAACAACAATTGCAGGCACATCACAGTCATCAACACAATTCAATTACCTTACGCAATGGCAGCTGAAAATGGTCGAATCTTTCCCTTCAGTACTTTGTGCAAATGTGAGAATTACATTCAAATTCATCTAAACAGATGCAAACTTAAATTTTCCATCATGGTATAGAGTATGGAATGCTGGTCAGAAACATACGCCTGACATTGGCAAACTACAAACCAGGAATGCATGTTACAGTCTGAAACAGGAGCAGGAGAAATTCCTTTTATTGGCAATATCCTGGGGGGTAGGCCAATGGGCTCTGGGCAATGTGCTTCCTTCACTGACATGCCTCGGTAGTTCCTGCTCCATGAGCTCACCTCTGCTAGCCTATTCCACATGGGTATTAGCTGTCAGGAAATACCCGGAACATTAAAATATAATGTTTTGGACCTTTTTATGCACAAGGCAGGCTAGACAGAGTTAACTGGTGGCTGGCTGTGACTCTCGGGTGGGTAAGCCCGCAGCAGCTTTGTTTTCCCTAGAGGGACTGCCATAGTCTCACTCCATTACACTACATGGAACCAGCCACCTGCTACTGGCATAGCCGAGGAGGTGGAACCAGCATGACACGAAGTCAGTGGAAACCATGTTTTCAAGGCCTGCGTCCACAGCCCCAGCCTCCACCCACTCCCCAGCACTGGCAGGCCCTAGCTGGACTGAAAACATCTGCTGTGCATTGCCACATGTGTTTGGGGATGGGTGGGCAGTGGCACGCTGAGTGCAGGCACTGTCAGAATGTTTTTTAAATGGCAGACGCCTGGCAGGATCCTTTCAAAACTCTCCTTTGGGACGTCCCTGTATCCTGGGCTACTTGCCCTGTACACCTGCCCACCTGAACTCCCTGGCAGCTCCATGGCTGACTCCCAGCAACTACACTGTCTGAGAAATGGGCACTGCACCCCAGTTGGGAAGCTTGACACAGCCCTAGCAAATGAATATGCAAGAAGAAGCACATGAACAAATGACTGCAAGTAACAGTGCCTAGAAACGAAAGTGCTATCAGTATGGGACGGGGCGAAGCAGGAGAAGCTCAGAGTCCGTAGGTGAGAGTGGTGAAGGGGGGTGCCTGTCTGTCCTACCTTGTGCACATGATGAATCCCTTCGCTGCAGTCAGTGTGTTAATCAATTTTGAATGTATACTGTCCTACTGGGGATGCTTTATTTGACATTTTCCATAAATATGTTAGTTACTTGTATATGTTTGTAATGTGAGGGACTGTGTTGTTACATGCGTTAAGGTGTTACGTGAATTACATTGGTTATTTGTTTTATGAACCGTTCCACACATTTTATTATCGTACATTTCTGTAATGAGGTTCAATAATGACATGCAGCAGGTGTGCTCGATTAAACTCGTATTTATTGGCATACAAGAATATAGGTTCCGAGGAGCGCCGGCCGGCGCTCTGCTCCGTGCAGTTGTCAGCGCGCTAATGGATGCGCGCGCATCCAGCGCCAACATGGCCGCCGCACGTCACGTAAGCGTGACGTGCGTAGACTAGAACGCTACATATCTCCCCCTTTTTACCAATGTCTTAATTAGTCACTTACACGTCGTGGTCCAGTTCAAAGTCTCGAAATCTGGAGGGTCTTACCACCAGCCTTCCGCTTCTGGTTACTCTACCAGTGTTCTCTTGAGTGCCTTGCAACTGCGTTCCGGTTCCTTCCATATCTTCACTTACTGCTCCATCACCGTTCATATTTTCTCCCAACTGGTCCATCTCAGCTCCTCGATTCTCAATCACTTCTTCACCTTCTCGCGCCCTCGCTGCACTTGCTCCATTGCTTTGCTCACTTCCGCTTTGCCCACTTTCCACGTTCAATTCGTCCATGTCTTCACTTCCAGTTCCAAGTCGTTCCCACCTCAATATCTTGTTGCACCGGGCCATGCGGTCCTGCGACCACACATTACCGTCGCTCAGCAGAGCTGCTCGATCGTATACTTCCTTGACTTGCATCGGCTTGCTATACTTGCTGTCTCCTTTCTTTTGTAGAGTGGCTAGCTTTACTCTCACCCACTCTCCCTTTTCCAGGCCAGTCTCTTTCACATTCCTCCGTTTGTTGTAGTGGTTAGTGTAGATTGTTTGTGCTCTTTCCAGGTTGGCCCTTACTACTGCAGGGGACCACTCACTGGTTATCACCTTTTCCTTCCAGATCCTGTTGTCATGCGTGAAGGGTTCACGTCCTCTCAATATTTGAAACGGGCTGTACCCCGTGCCTGTGGGGGTTATTCTGTAGGCCCACACCATGTTCTCTAGTGCTTTTTCCCAGTCTTTGTTGCTGGATATGGCAGCTTGTATGGCTCCCATCACTACCCTATTAAATCGTTCTACTAGGCCATTTCCAGCTGGGTGGTAAATTGCTGTGTGTCTGATAGTGATGCCATTTCTTACCATAAATTGGTTCCATCTCTCCGACGTGAATTGTGGGCCATTGTCGCTTAAGATGGACTTGGGGATTCCTTCCCTTGTGAACGTTTCGGACAGGAACTTCAGGATGTTCTCGGTGTCCATGGACTCGTCCACCTTCAACTCTGGCCACTTGGAGTATCGATCTATGAGTACACACACGTACTTCTGCGTGCCCTGGTCATCTAGCACAGGTCCTAAAATGTCTATGGACAGCTCTTCCCACGGGTTGGAGGGAGATTCGAACTTCCCAAGAGCTGGACGTAGTGGTTTCAATGTTTTGTCGGCTCCTTGACATTGTGGACACTCCCTGACGTGCCTCTCTGCTCTTATGTCCATACCTGGCCACCAGTAATTTTGTTTCGATCGGGCCTTGAGTTTTCCTATGCCCAAATGGCCTTCATGTAGCAAGTCCAATAACTTGTTGATGAGGTTCCTTGGGGGAATCACCTTGTCTCCTCTGTAGATGAATATCCCCTTGTCTCCTACTGACAGTTCCTCCTTCACTTCGTAATATGGCCTCAGACTCGTCTTCACGTTTCTCTTGTCTGGCCATCCTTGTATGATGTGCGTCTTCACTTCCTTGATGTCGGTGTCTTCTTCATATGCTTCGGTCCATTCTTGTTGGCTGATTAGCCTCTCCTGGTCTTCTATGAGAGCTAACATCTCCCCTCTGTCTGCAGGGTCTTCCTCTCCAGGCTCCATGGCCGCTGCTCTACTCAAGTAGTCCGCTACTCGGTTCCGGTTCCCAGGGATGTCCTCCACGTCGTACCTGAATTCAAGCAACTTTAAGGACATTTTGGATATCCTGGGTGTGGCGCTGGCATGTCCGCACGATGTTAATACTTTTACCAACGGCTTGTGATCTGTCTTAAGCAGGAATCGGGTACCCCACAAGAATTGCCGGAACCTCGCCATGGCCCACACCACCGCTAGCATCTCTTTCTCGATAACGCTGTATTTGCTTTCGGTATCCGTCAATGCCCTGGATGCGAAGCTGATTGTCTCCATGTCCCCTCTTCCTCGGTCTTGCATGAGCACAGCGCCCAGCCTTTGTCACTTGCGTCGGTAGTGAGCACCGTGGTGCCCTGTGGATCGTACCCTTTGAGCGGTATGGCTCCTGTGACATCCTTTTTGATGGTTTCAAACTCTGCTTGGGCTTCCGGTGTCCACTGAAACGCCGTGCTCTCCCTGGTCAGCAACCTCATGTTGTAGGTCTTGGAGGCAAAGTGTACCACGAATTTACTATAGTACTCCGCCATTCCCAAGAACGACCTGACTTCTTCCTTGTTCTTGGGGGGCGGTGCTTCAGCGATGGCCTTTACGTTTTCCGCCTTTGGTGTGACCCCTTGTTGTCCAATTTCATGGCCTAGGTATGTCACCGATTGCAGGCCCAACCGACATTTCGACCATTCTGCTGTAAGGCCCTTGATTTCCAGTGTTTGTAGCACTTTCTCTAGCTTCCGGTCATGATCCCTCCTATCACACCCCATCACTAGGATGTCATCCTGGAAGTACTGGACACCCTCGCAGTCTCTGAATAGTTGGTGCATCATTTTTTGAAAGACTGCAGCCGACGAGGCCAGCCCGAACGGCATACGACAGAACCGGTAGCACCCGAACGGGGTGATGAAGGATGTGAGGCTTTTGCTGTCCGGATGCAATGCTATTTGGTGGTAGGCCGAGGTCAAGTCAATAGTGGAGTACCATCTTACTCCTCTGGTCTTGGCCAGCATCTCCTCGATTCTGGGAAGGGGAAATTTCTCCACTACGATGTTTTTATTCAGTTCTCTCAGGTCCACACAGAGCCTGACCTTCCCGTTGGGCTTCATCACGACCACCAAGGGTGCCAGCCATTCAGCGCAGGTGATTGGTTCTATTATGCCTTTCCTCCCCAATTCTTGGAGTTCCGTCTGGACAGCTTCTCTCACTGCTATTGGTACGTTTCTCACCTTGTGTGCAACTGGGATGGCTCCTTCCTTAAGCACGATTTTGTGTTGGAACTTCTCCATTCTCCCCACGGTGCCTCTGAACACCTTCGGGTAGATCTCCTTCCATCTGTTCATGTCCGGCCATTCCCCCTGTTCTGTGAGTAGAATTTGTTCCTTCCCTCCGGGGTCTAGTTTTATTGCCAGGTCGCCCAGGTCTAGCCATCCTAGGACGGAGGGTCCTTTTTCCGCGACGTATAGTTTGCACCATGCAGATCGCCCTCTAAACTCGAACAACAGGCGTCGGAATCCCAACATGGGAATGCGATCACCATTGTAGGTGACCGGCCGAATGTCTAATTTCTCCAATTCTGGGCCCAACTGGGGTTGGAACTCTACTTCCCATACTGCCCGTTGAATAATGGTAAATGGAGATCCGGTGTCTGCCACCACTGTGATGGTGATGCCGCCCATGGACATGTCTAGGACCGGTTTGGTCGACCTTTTCCCGTCCACGCTCAGTACCTGGTCGTATATGCATAAGACGGTGACCACTTCTTCTTCTGTGACTTCCTCCAGGTCTTCATCACCTTGCTCGACATATTTCACCATTCCCTTTTGCTGTTTCTTCCGACACACCTTCTCGTAGTGGCCTATGATGCCGCAGTGTAGGCATTTGGCCCGGAACGCCGGACATCTCCTATCATGTGCTTCATGGGACCAACTTCCACACCTGTAGCACGTTTTCTTGCTCTCGTTGTTCGCCTGTTTCCCTTGCCATCTGTTGGTTCCTTTGGCCCCTGGCGGCTTGCTTTTCTGGTCTCTGCGGTGTTCTTCTTCTTGTATTCTGTTCACCATGGTTGGGGTGGCCACTTCCTTCCTGGTTGCGTTTGCACACCTCCGTGCGAGTTCCGCCCTCTTTACAATGACCAGCACATCTTTGAGTGTGGTGTCGCCGCTCGCCCACAGCTTGTCTTGTACATTTGCGCTCGTGGTGTGCATGACAATCTGATCTTTGATGAACTCATCTTCCCACAGTGCGTATTTGCACGTAGCCGCCAGTTTCCTCAGGGCTGCTACATATTCTTCAATAGTTTCTCCCGCCTTTTGTTTCCTTTGCTGGAAATTGTATCTGTCCACCGAGACGCAGATGGTGGGACGATATCGTTCATCTAGGTCTTCCACTGCATGTGCATACACATCGTCGTCGGTGTCTTCTCTCTTTTTCGGTACCAAACTTTTGTAGATTCTGAGTCCCTCCGGACCCAGATTCAGCAACAGAATACGTTTCTTTCTTTGGGGGGTGAACTTTTCTTCATTTTCATCCTCCAGGACCCCTATGAAATTGTCTATGTATTCTTTCCAGTCCTCCCACTTCATCAGTGGTTCTCCGGGTTTCGGTAGGAATTGCACTGGAGCTATTGCATACCCCGCCGGTGTGCTCATCTTCACCTCCCTGGTGACTATTATGTCGGTGCTTTTGCCGGTGGGGCTGCCTGGGGTGTTGTCCTTGAACCCTGTGCTTGTATCTTCCTGGGGACTCTTGGTGCTGGTCCCCACCTCCTCCTCTTTGGTAGCCAGCGCTACACCTCCCTGGCGTCGGTTCTCAGGAATACAGTACGTGTGTCCTGTTGCCTGTAGTGTGGTTGCGCCGCTGCTCTGGCCTATTCGCCGCTTCTGTGCTTAGCTGTGGCACTGCCACGCTCCTCGGATTCCCCGTACCTCTAGTGTGTCCTGCCGTGTCTCGCTGTGTCAGCTGGGCAGTGCTAGGTGGATCTTGCTCGTGTCTGGGTGGGCTCAGTGACTGTGTCTGGGTCCGTCTGTGCCTCGTGGCTGCCACGTGGGGCCGACAATTTTTTTTTTCTTCTTTGTGGTCGTCTGGCTGTGCCTCCCGACCTCGTCGCCACTGTAATGAGGTTCAATAATGACATGCAGCAGGTGTGCTTGATTAAACTCGTATTTATTGGCATACAAGAATATAGGTTCCGAGGAGCGCCGGCCGGCGCTCTGCTCCGTGCAGTTGTCAGCGCGCTAATGGATGCGCGCGCATCCGGCGCCAACATGGCCGCCGCACGTCACGTAAGCGTGACGTGCGTAGACTAGAACGCTACAATTTCTGTAGCGCATTAAACAGCATGAGAGCTCTAGGCACATGTCATATGACATTGCTGCGGTTTTTTAAAAGAAAGAATGCAGACCTGCCACCCGTAGGCATGCAGTGGGACCCGCTGGAGTAAATGTTTGTTTTGTTTAAAAAAACTAAAATAATTTGCCATTGAAGTGCCCCAAAATGTAAATGTTTGTGCCGCTAAATTCCTGTTTTTGTGCTGCTAAAATTACAAACTAATTCCACAATATCCTGGCGTGTCTGTATAGTGGCACAGTGTGAAAAAAGTGATGGACTGGAATGTGGCCTTTGAAACTGCCAGTGAATTAGAGCAATTTCAGAATTTCATTTCTTGTGTTTTGTTTTTTGCCATCAAGGCCATTCTAATACGTTTTCTGAAAGATTTGCAAACGTAATATGAGGAAATTAATGACATTTACAGTTTATTCTAAACTAGTGACACATAAGATCTCTTTCGTGTTCATTTTAAGAAGTTTACCACTGCTTGATCAAATTTCTCTCATTTCCAGAAAATGGCACTGTCCCTTCATGCCTTTATTTGTTACTTTCTAAAATGTCTTCAGTTTTTGCCACAGCCGGAACACAGAGAACCTTAAAGGTATGCAACAGTAAATTGATTCTAAATAAGGATTCATTTTCTGTCTTCTCCAGTAGTACTCAGTATGTTGCACTTACCGAATTGTAAATAAATTCCGCAACAAAATTTCTCACATTAGCAAACCAAAATAATCTCTCGCTTGCTCTGGCTCAACAAGTGAGTCCTTCATTGCAATTCATTATGTAACTTGATATCTAGACTATATTCTGCTACTATCTGTAGAGGTGCCATTATCCAAAATTAAATTAAATCAATCAATGCAAAAAATCATTAATCATTGGTGAAAGGGCTTCTTCAGCTGTTGAAGACCTTTCTCTTTAAAAAAAACATGTACGTAAACACCCAACTCAACAATTTGTTCAATAACCATGATCTGGAGGAGCATAAATGATATAGGAATAACAGGACGGTTTTCATTTTGACAACCTTCAATACTGAAAACGAGGGCAAAATCTCTGTGTGCCATACATCATTTTCTATCATATGTGTGGAGAGCGAAGAGTATTCTTAAGAAGTAGTGGCAAAGCTAGTAAGTCTTGGCAGTCAAAAATATTGGTTTTACCAATACTTTTTGAGGTTCATAGCTTCTCTGAATGCGAGCATCCATCACAACCATATTTGAATGGGTTAGTTAAATATTACAGATTTTAAGGCAGACCAAGTACTTTATTTGGCCTTAGGGTAAAGAAAGAGAGCAGCTTCTCCCACCCCTGGTCAATGGGCTTCTTTCAACAGAGATCCAAGGACCAATGAGGTCAGAATTACTTGTTTTCTTCAGCATGGGAAAACATATTCATTTTCATACTCTACATTTGTTTGATGATGAGTTGGTTCAGTTAGAAAACATAAGGTGTAAAGATAGGATTGTATTGGAGTCTATTCTAAAAGAAATCCTTGCTGTCTATGCGAGTACCCACTTCTTCATTTGATATTTTGTCTATCCTAATCAGTAATTATATAAAGTATAAAATACCATCCCAAAATCATATTTTCAGTTAAGATGTGCGAATTAGTTTTTGATATTTAAAAGTTTAATTTCATATTGATAGCATGGATCTGGGGCAAAATTTAAATCATATGGCTCAACCTTTTTACTCACCTCCATATATTGGGTCAAGCCCTTTTGAAGCAGCAGAATTCCCCGTGAAGAGTAGCACATGAAACTCAGCCGAGTCTCAGCAATAGTTACAGACATAGCACGTGTGTAGCTTCTTGGGTCATAAGCCTCCATTGCCATAGGCATCAAACACAGTTTAACTTTCTAATATTAAATGTTTCATTGTGTGACCAATGAACTATGTTAAAGAAGAGAAACATTAACTCGCCAAATCACTGTTTAGTACTGAATTTCATCAAAATGAACAAGTATTACTGTTTTAAAATGTACAGGTATTCAATTCAAGCATTATGTGAAACATGGTGACAATAGGAAGTTTAGTCATTACAAATAATATGTTGTTTGGTAAAATAATACATTAAGTAAACTGAAACATTCTGCAGAAATGACAAACATTTAAAAGCATGTCACTTTAAGGTCAAGTTTCTGAATTGCATTGTGTATATTTCAGCAGTATTGAGTTGACTTGTAATTCTACGAATACATGTATTTAAGCATTCCTGAGGCCTACAGTGATAACTATGGCTGCCTAGTGCAGCCTGAACATTTAAAATCGTGTCATTTTCATCTCAATTTCATCTTTAAGTTTTACGTTATTCCATGCACACATACTTTTTATTTTAAAAAATGTTCATCTTTAATTAAATTAGCTTCTTCAATTTTATGAATTACTGTTAAACATTAAGGTTACAGCTACTACCGCTCAAACATGCATTGATTATGCAAGGTAATAGTAATTGATTTGCATTCCACAACAACAGTTTGCTCACACGTAAAGTGTCACCATGTCATCTCAAAGAGGACTGAGTTGTATGTGAAGATAAAGATGTTTTGAAATTAGCACATTGAGTCTGAAGCCTGTTAAGGAGGAAATATTGAGTGCACAATTCAAAAGTTCTTGGCTTCCACAATGAGAAGATTAGATTTCTTACACTTCATTGGGAATAATTATGCTTTGCAGTTGTAGCAAAGTGCTTGTTTAACACTATGCCTAACAACAATAGGGCAACACAATCTTCCCCAAGGAACTGGGTATAATCAATAACACAGAAGATGACCCTTGAGGAATCATTCACCTCATCACTTATTATTTAGAGGTTGTCACAATCGTGAACAAACTTTCTCAGAACACAAGACAAGTTTTTTTCTCAAAAATGCTTCTTTATATCATAAATTCAATTCAGTAAACTTTATCGAATACATTTTTATAAATTGATTTTTGTGAAGAACATACACATTATTCAAATCATATCATATCTGTAAACTTCATTACTACTGTTTTAGTTCCTACAGTATCCACAGTAGTATCTTACACCCTTTGTTCTCTAGTATGGACAATATGAGCGATTCTCCATACATTACAAACAGTTCATGATGTTCTCATAATTCATCATGTTTCCATTGATAACTTTGTAAAACACAAATGGTGTAAAAGTGTCGACGTTTCAGTCTCAAACAAAATCAATTCCACGAGATCCTCAGGACGGTAGACGTTGCACCTTTCTCCTTCACAGCTTCTAGTCTAATAATAATAATAAAATGTATAAAGCCCATGGTTACGCCATCTCGGCGTGTCCCCGCGCTAAGTGAGAGGGAGGTGACAGAATACCGATAACAGAAGACCACCTTGCGTTAAATAGTGAACAGGTGGGTTTTCAGCATCCTTCTAAATTTTGTTTCAGAGCATTCAAGCCTAAGTTTGATAGGGAGTCTATTCCAGTTCTGAGCAGCCATAAACCGGAAAGAACGACCTCCCATTTTGGCCTTCTTTACCTTGGGAATTACCATCTGCCCTGTCCCGCTGGATCTAAGAGACCTGCTAGGAACATGCTTAGTAACTAGGTCTCTTAGATAAGCCGGGACCACATTTTGCGATATACGATGACATGTAAGGAGCGCTTTGAACTCTCCTAGGCTGCATAAGAGCCAAACGAGCGGCGGCATTCTGTAGGACCTGTAGTCTCCCAAGACCCTTTGTGGTGGCTCCCAGATAGAGGATGTTCCCATAGTCAAGACGAGATGTAACCAATGCATGTATCATCGTCTTCCTAGCACCTAATGGGAGAAGATCCAGTTTTTTCCGCAGTTTTTTAATACCCCAAAACATTTCCCCACTACTCGTCTGATGTGTCCATCATATGAGAGAGTAGGATCAACCCAGATCCACAGATTTTTCGCCTCGGTACATGGGGTAGGGGTAGGACCCAGGCTCGGAGGCCACCATTCCGAGGTCCACCGGATTTATTAATGAAACCCAAGCATTTTATACGAATAATCATATCAATCAATGGAGAACTGATCTAAAATAGTGAAGATGGTGCAGTAAACCTGGACATAAATAGAACGATGTGACAACTAAAGATTAATATGCACAGCATTCTAATCGAATTTTTGGTGACAATCCTAGCAGCCTTATCATAGTTGTTGAGACAATAAGTCCTGCAATTACCAAAACATTTACACGATCATGTCTCAAATAGAAAGGAATAATTGAAATTGTGGGAGAAATTTACAGAAAAAGCACTCATTTCTGAAGCAGAGACCTGTAATTGACAAAGACACCTGTAACATCTAGGTCACACTATAGGTATTTTAACAAAACTATTAACCAATATAAATAAATAATAAATAACAATTTTTTTCCCCAGTACATTAATCCATGTTTACACAACTCTAAGCAGAGTTTAAAGGGTATGCTCTAACCCTGTCCATCCACATCCAGCCATGGTAATAGGTCCATGTAGGATTAGATGAAACATAACATGAAAAGACTTCCTAATATGGGGTCAATTTATAGAATGCAATATCAGACCTTTATATTGAAATAACTTTCAAGAAGAAGGAAAAAGTGTTCTTCTGGAAATCTATATTTTAGCTTCTTTTACAGAAAAGGAAGCAATTGCCACCTGCAATTATTTTTGGAGACCATAGCTCGTTTATCTTTGATTAAAAGCAAGACAGGCATAAAAGGTGACAAGTATGATGAAAAGAACTAATGAGAAAGTGACAAAACAGGGATTAAAAACTGGTTAGAGTAAAAAGAAAAGATGGTGTGTAGGGTGATGAAAGAAATAGGCATGAGGAGAAATTTAAGAAAAAGCAGATCTTTGGACTCTGCACTTGTTTATTTATTTTAACGAAACAGTTTTGACTTGTTTGAGAGTTACCGCCTGAAGTGTAAGCCAGCTGAGTTAAGTGAAACAAGAAACAGATCAGCGCACACTGCCTAATGCACTGCTGGGGGCATCCTCCAAAGGGCAGTGCAATGCCATTTCAGCATCCCTGCACCTCTGTTTGATTTCAAGACACTGCCTGAGGGCACAATGATTAATACTTCCTCTTTAACTTCAACGATCGAAAATGGTTCCACATGGTATATAAGTGATGCTGCTGTAACACATGCAAGCTGTTCACCAGGCAATTGGACCTCATTAGGACCACTATACTTCCTTGTAACACACACTGAAGCAATTACATGCTGTTTTATGATTTAAAGAACTACAGCTGGTCGCTGGTTATCAGAGGCTGCATATAACCTGTTTATAGATTTCAAAGCGAGTTGTTTTAGTTGTTGAGTTGACCTTGTACATCCCCTTCAAATCAGCTGTATTTCTTTATTGAAAAAATCTGAGGGAATTTTCTTTTTCCTGCATATTAGTTTCCTTTACGGATTAATCGATGACTTAGAGCTCTGTAGGCACAGTTCTTAAGAACTGAGCAAGATGGCATTTGAATTTGGAGTAGTGTGTTCATTTCAGAATAAGCTATTTAAACCTTAAAAATTAAGGCTTAGTGAGGATATTGCAGGTCATCAAATGTCACAGACTATGTTAGCGAAATATGCAATACTTGAAATCATGACTTTAGGGTCCAAAGAAAATATTCCACTTGCGTCTAGACACTTCATATGTGAGCCAATCATATTCTCTTAAATATCTTTACAAAAAGATGCTTCGTGATTCAAGCCTTTGCTAAAATATGGATTCTATAGAAATAATAATACAAATAAATGTTTTACATGGCAGGAGCAGGCATAGTGAAGAGACAGGACAGAAACCATTGTGGAAAATTAAAGGCAGTAAAGATTTCATCCTTGGTTTTGCATTAGCTTGATTTCGAATTAATTTTAAATCTACTATCTCTTTTCATTTACATAGATTTACATTTTAATGTTTAATCTACATAAATTATTTGTTTCAACAGCAGGCTGAGTTCTATGCACACAGAAGGTGAGATACAATGCGTGTACAGGCCAAAAGAAGAAAACTCTCCTGTAAAGCTTGAGAGCCATTAGTGATAATCGTAAACATGGGCTGATGTAGTGATTCACCTTGAGGTGCAGTGTAAGCAGAGCATTCAAATGAACAATTGCCTTTTATTATAATTTTTTTAACGAATTAGTATATACAAAATGAAAAAACCATAAAGTCATCATAGAACCATAAATAAATCAATTAACATTTAACATCAGCCATCGCATTCAGTCTGAATTTAGTATTCCATTGTCAACCTGCAGATTGCCTTTTCATTGCAGTATGCTCTTTATTGTTCTCCGAGTTTCTCCAATTTAATATTGTGTTTCATATCTTTTTTTTTTACTTTTACTTTTTCATAAATTCAAGATTTTCATCTCGTCTGGAAAACAGGACATCAAACTTGTAAACGCCCCACTGATCGTATATGCTAGGCTACCATATATGTTAATTCTCTTTTGAAAAGTGCTAAGTAACACAGAGACCGACATAGTGCTGGATGGATAATATAATCAGTTGGAATTTTGAAGAAAATCTAGTGGATGATGTTAAAACCATTACATAGCCCTTTGTCTTCTACGCTGATTAGAACGGGATGCTTGAACCTGTTAAAGGGTGAAAGCAGTAACAAAGTCTGAAACCTTTATTCTTTTGATAAAAGAGCTGCTCTGGGAGGCTATGTTTGAAGAGATTGACCTATTCGATGAATACACTATGTATGAATTAATGGGCTGGCTTAGGCCCTCTTTTAACTTTCACTGGCCCATTGATGACCTGAGTGCTGGGAAGACTATAAAAGAGACTTAAACATGGCACCCGTATAGGATGTGGAGAGCCTGCTGAACAAAGAGATGTGCCGGAACCCGTAAAAGGGTAAACGCATTAAGCTACTATCTGAATGCTTTAATCTTTGGCCCAAAAAGTTGCCATAAGGGTAGCTTTTGAAAGTAACGATTGATTTAAATAATGGATTATGCAGGGGCAGACTTTGTATGAACTAATGCAGTTTATTTGTGAAATGGAGTAGGAGACTATACCGACCAATAGTATAAAACCCCGGGCTGTCCAAAGAGGTTATATGCTTTGGCCGGCTCAATGTGAGGATTCAGTTATGTCTTAAGATAGATATTGGAAACTGATCGAGTAAGCAGTATGTGAATATTGCCCCTTTAATGTAGTCTCCCATATTGCACTCTGATGGGAAAGGTGGGATTTATTCAGATAATGTGTAGACATCGATTTGTGTTGGTCATTCTGGAGTGGTTACATGATTTAGAGGCTAAATGTGAGGATTCTGTTTGGCTTAAGATATATATTGAAACCTGATGGGGTATGTAGTATTTGAATATTCCCTCTTTGATGGAATCCGGGATATTATTCTCTAATGGGTTAAAAAATAAGACTTACTCCAGGAAAAATGCAGATGAGGGTTTAACTTGATCGTTTCTTTAATTACACGCTCAAGGAAAAAACATCTACAATGTAACACTATATGGATGTAACTTATGGTGAAAGTGTACTTCGCATCTGATAGAGAGTTTAAAGGTATTTTAAAATGATGCTGGTTTAGATAAGGGTGTATTTTAATGAGCCCCTTAAGGAACTAGGTATGGTCATGTGTATGGAATTAGTAATGATAAAAAACCTTGATAATCGATACTAATTATTGTGAAATTTATAATTTCAGCGAAAAATGACACGAGGGTGCATTTCACTAGAACATATAGGCTACGTGACAGATTTGTGAGTTGCATAATTATGCCTAATTTTTCAAAATGTTGTGTAATTACTTAGAAGCAAAAACATTAGGCAATTTTCACACACCCCTACTAAAAGCATGTTGCTGTGAATACATCCATGGACAGTGTATGCATGCATAGGCAGTGGGATTTTAGATCCATCCAGTTTAGCCACTGGTTTGCTTGGGCCAGTTGACACTGATTATTTTATTAGTCCTTCACATTCTGTTCTACCCACAGCTTTTTTCCTATGTATATATTTTGCAGCACCACTGACCTGCAGACAAAAGAGTTCATCACCATCCGGCTTCATAACAGGGCCCATGTTTGCCAGTCTGACCTCAGCTGCCAATAAAGGGGGTGTCACAATATCATGCTGAGCCTGAACAAGATGATTACCATGAGAGGTGAGGTGATACACATACTGTGGACTCTTCCCCTGTGATTCTCTGCTCCTTAGATGCTCAGCAAACGCAGGTGCTGTGACTGTAGGCATTAATTCACGCTGTCTGCTTGGGGGCGGTGTATTGCTTTATGGTTGGAAGGATGTGAATCTGGCCTGGAGACTCTGATGGTAGCAGGAAATGATTATTCATAAGTTGAATTTCTTGAAAAATTATTTTTATCAACAATGTCTTGTTAGCAATGTGATGTGATAAATTGCCAGGCTCTGTGTGGAACCATTTGAATTACTTGTGTTGCTTTGAAATTGATGTTTCAACATTCCAATGTGGTCGTCATATTGCAGAGCAATTGTGGAAGGTAGCAGGGGCAGCTGGTGACATTTGAAAGTGGTGGGGCGTAAAATGATTGGCATACTGCACCACAGCGAGCGAGTGTAGCTCACGAGCCCAAACAACCAAAGGGGGGTTCAGGGGTTGTCCCGCATGAAAATTTTGAAAAAAGAGTGAACAAATGGTGCATTTTCAAGCAAATTTGAGAAAGCAGGAAGGTTAATAAAGCAATTCTGAAAGTGCAGTTATTACATTAATAAAGAGATGGCATATAACAAAGGTAGCTGCTTAGTGAAGCTTTCGTTCACACCACAGTCCAGCAGGGTCTTGATACAAGACAGATAAGAGAAAAAGCACTGTAGGCCTCGAACAGGAAGACACTCATATCTTGTTCGTAAGAAGTCAAAGATTGGTCAAACTGAAAACATGAAATGCAATGCACAATCCAACCATTTGCAAGTACATCTCATCTATGTTCAACAAGCCATGTTTTACCCATGATTGAAATTGTGAATCACCAAATAAACTGAGCCACTGCAATCAAAAGCAGAGGGCCTCCTCAAAAAGTATGCCCTTAAGAGAGTTCTCTCATCTCAAGTCTTCTCTATATTTTCTCTGGAAGTTGAAAACTCATCACGGTCTACTGCACAAACCTGAACCCTTCTGCATATTCCAACACCAGAACTAATTCTTGGCCATTTAGTTTGGAGCCATTATACCAGGAATGCAGAAAAGACCTTTAAATCGAGTACAAGGTATTCCAAAACAAGGAGTGGTGAAATTTTGATTAAGATAAGATGTACACACTAAGTACTCGTTCGAGCCCTGACCCGCCGCCCTTTCCCAAGCAGGGAGCACCTGGAGACCAGTGTAACTGTGGAATGCCGAGTTCCCATGGCTCGTTGTAGAGAACGGTTGTAAATTTTCCAAAACAACTTTCTTTAGCCCGTGGGATGTCCAAATATAAATTGAAGACAAACATAGTGAGAGACAGTCAGAGCTCGCAGGGGGTGGGGTGTTGTGGGGGGGATCGCGCGGGGGTGAGGGCCCGGGGTGGGGGGAGTTTTAAACTAAAATAAAAATCCGAACTGAGCAGGTCTGCGCCGCCTCTGGTCTGTTCGTTGGCGTCTACAATTGAACAGCTGCATCACTGCTGGCAAGTGGCAACCTCTCTCAGCAAATCCTGAGGGCACGGTTACTCTCCGGCCACCTGTCCATTAGGAGACCGAGGTTTGAGCCTTTAACCTCGCTCTCCTAATGGGCATGCGCGAACAG
This sequence comes from Lissotriton vulgaris, assembly GCF_964263255.1. Classification (NCBI taxonomy): domain Eukaryota; kingdom Metazoa; phylum Chordata; class Amphibia; order Caudata; family Salamandridae; genus Lissotriton; species Lissotriton vulgaris. Next base: position 1,038,423,833 of record NC_141697.1, read on the forward strand.
AGCAGGCACAAGTGCGCATGACTGTGCATGGCGCAAAAATTCGCCCTCTGTCCCCACTCATGCGCACTTGTGCTGCTGCATGCTCCTGGTGACGTCTGACTGACAATGCATGTCCGTCAACATGACGCCGGACCGCCCACCCCCTTCAGGCCCTGAAGGGGTGGGCGGACCGACGTCATGCTGACTGATATGATTGTTAGTTCTCCCTCACCCCTCTGAACTTAAGTAAACTGAGAGTTTAGTTAAGTTCAGAGACGCAGAGGGAACAGCTGCGGGTGGGTGGGCAACGTCCCAACGCCCCAATGGACCTACCGCCCCCGGAAGGTAGATATGGAGAGTTGCATGCAACAGCAATTTATCTTTTGCACTAGTACTGGCTTTACTGTATTGACTGTTCCTTCTTGGATGCTCAGTTCATTAAAGGTAACTATTGATTTTGCCGTCAATTGTTTTTCTTTTGCTTCGATCATAGACAAATCTCAGACAGAAGAGATATATAGGATAAAGTACCCCCCTGATGTACATTATAAAGATATTGCAAGTTGCAGAGGAGTTATTTCATAAGGTCACAGAACTCCAAAGTGACTTAACATAACCGTTTAATACATGGCAGAAGGTTCTTTATTCTTCAAAGGACATGGACATATCACACAATCACTTATCCTACTAGTCACTTACATTCTTGGTGCTTTGCTCTTTTATATGAAAGAGACATAATTGTTACAGAAGTGGATAATAAAAGCACGATCTGAAGTGCAAAATTAAACAACCCAAAAGCAGTTAATAATATTTAGCGTAAAGATAATATGATCAGATTAAAATATGGTGTATTTCAAAATGTGCTGAAATATGGAGATAAATTATTTCTTTCCTATCATTACCTTTAGCATGAAAAAATAAATAGGTTGCCTCTTTTCTGCTGATCACTGTTTATTGTGTTTAGAAAAACAGATAAGAAGAATGAAAAGTCATTTCCGGTTTTTTGATCTGTGACCTACCTTTCATATAGGCTTCTGATTCTGGCAGGAATCATTATGACATCGCAACTCAACAGCTTTAACTTATTACAGATGAGAAGCAAGTCATTGGGTTTCGCCTGCACAGCGCTTGTGAAATATCTTGTATATATCATATCTTAAAAGGGGATCTTATCTATGGCCGAATTACTGTGTTCATTCGGTTTTGCATGGGACTTTTTTTGGTTAACTTACCCTGGTTGCACGCATTTAGGATACTTCTACTCAAGCTGTTGACACTGTTTGAGTCCCACTCACTGTCAAGATAAGATCTCTTCCCATGAAAAATATGATCTCTTCCCAGGGAAAAAGGCAGACAGCTCCAGACAGCATGCTGGAAAACCTGCTTTTTATAACTTAGCTGCTACAGCAGATGCTGTAGTCTTAGAATGTTTGTGTAATTTCCTATTTATGCCTCAGTACCCTTCGTTGCACTTTGTAGGCATTATCAGATTGTGTTTTTTCAACTTAATCTATAAATGTTGTTAGAAACATTGCACTGTAAAAATAAAGTCAACATACAAGAGCTATGCTATATTTTACTACTAAACACACAGCTGCAAGTGTATTTATCTTGCAGACAACATGGTCATGATTTGAATGGTGCAGCTGATACAGTAGCACCCGCCCAAAATTTGTCAGAACTCCTCTAGACACATAATTTTGCTATATCTGAATACTAAACAGGCAGTCACATTTGCAGTTGCCTTACAGTTAAGAAGGAATTGACTTGAATGGTGCAGAAGATGCAGTGGCACCGGGTCTAAAAGCTTTTGGGACCCCACTAAACCAGGATTATTGCTAAAATGTCAAACTAGGCAGGTGCAGTGCAGTTACCTTGCAGACAACAGGGTCATGATTTCATGATGCAGCAGGTGCAATGAAACCAGGACAAAAAACTTTATGCACCTCACTTAACACCTAAAATTGCTATATTTTACTGCTAAACAGGTAGTCACAAATGCAGTTACCTTGCAGACAACAGGGTCATTATTTGAATGGTGCATCATGTGTAGTGGCACAGGGCCCACAAGTTGTCAGGACTCTACACACCTACTCCTGCTATATTTTACTACTATAGAGACAGTTACAATGGCAGTTACCTTGCAGTTGAGAGGGTCATTATTTAAATGGTGCAGCAGGTGCAGTAGCACTGGGTCCACAAGTTGTCATAACTCCAATAAACACCAAATATTGCTATATTTGATCACTAAACAGACAGCCACAAGTGCAGTTATTTTGCAGGCAACAGGGTCATTATTTGAATGGTGCAGAAGGTGCAGTGGCACCGGGTCCAAAAGTTGTCAGAACTCATATTGCTATATTTGACTTCTAAACAGGCAGTCACAATTGCAATTAACAGGGACTTGGTTTGAATAGTGGTTCAGTGGCACTTTTTTTCCCCTTGAGTTTTATGTAGCACAAACTTGACCCAAAGGTATCAGAGCACTTTACATGAGCACCATTTACATTACAGATAGACAAATTCATTTTTGGTTAGGCACAGGGAGACTTAGTGATTTACCCAGAATCACAGGATGTTGAGCGGCCCTGCCAAGATTCAAATACAGTTTCCAAGAGTTGACGTTGACCACTCTAGCCGAAAGGCCACATTCTCTCCCAAATGCGTTACAGGGAGAGGCCCTGGGACCAATAGCTCTAGGGACCGAATAAGCCCCAGATTATTACTAAATTTTAATACTAAACAAGACAGTCATAAGTGCATTTAACTAGCCGGCAACAGGGTCAGGATTTTAATGGTGCAGGGGGTGCAGTAGCACCAGGACCAAAAGCTCGCGGCACCCCACTGAACAGCTAATATTGCTATATTTTACTACTAAACAGGCAGTCACAAGTGCAGTTTCCTTGCAGACAACAGGGTCATGATTTGAATGTTGCACCAGGTACAGTTGCACGATCCCAAAATTTGTCATGGCCTCCTCGAAACACCTCATATTGCTTTATTTTACTACTATACAGGAAGATGCAATGGCAATGAGCTTGCAGTTAAAATGGGCTTGAATTAAATGGTGCAGCAGCTGCAGTGGCGCAGCGCCAATAACTCTAGGGACCCCACTAAACGTAGAATATTAATAAACCTTACAATTAAACAGGCAGTCACACGTGCAGTTAACTTGCAGGCACAAGGGCTATGATTTCAATGGTGCTGCAGATTCAGTGGCACCGGAGCCAAAAGTTGGCCGAACTCCTCTAAACACCCAATATTGCTACATTTAACTGCTAAATAAGCAGTCACACGTGTAGTTACCTTGCAGGCACTAGCGTCATGATTTTATTGATGCAGCAGGTGCAGTGATACCAGGGACTAAAGCTCTAGGAACCCCTCTAAACACCAAATATTGCAATGTTTTACTACTAAACAGCCAGTCACACGTGATGTTACCCTACAGGCATCATGATTTGATTGGTGCAGCAGGTGCACTGCACAGGGGGCAAAAGTTCTCATAATTCCTATAAACACCAAATATTGCTAAGGTTTACTACTAAGCAGGCAGTCACCAATACAGTTATCTTGCAAGCATTATGGGCATGATTTGAATGGTGCAGCAGGTGCAGTGGCACCAGGCACAAAAGTTGTCACAACTCCTCTAAACAAATAATATTGCTATTACATCAATTAATTCTATTATTTCCCTCTTTCATTTCATTTTAAAAAAATGTTGCTATTACTTGCCCACACTAGTAACACTAGTAATAGAACAATACATTGCCTGTTTGAACATAAACAAGTAATAACACTTTAACAGACTTTCTGTAACTTATACTGTACAACTACTCAGTAAGCTTCAAATTACAACAAAAACCAGCTTATTATTAATTACCTAGGCGAAACCTAATGCATTTACCAATGAGTGTTTATTTTTATTACAGTGACTAGAGATGTGTACTAAGAAATTACTATGTAATAAGGAAATTAGAGAAAGGTTTTGATACAGGGATTCCATATTACTATGCATTATGTTTACTGTTCATGTTGAGTTTGCATTTAACTTCCTTTTCTCACTGTTACTGTGTTTTGTACTTAGATTCAGTTGGTCTTGAGGCTTCAGTGTTGTTGGTTGTGGGCTTCAACATAATGAATTTAACTTTATGAGTGCTCTGTATTTCAAATAATAAAATAATTATAATCATGATTTTGAGTTAATTAGTAAATCGGGTGCAGTAAAATCACTATTTTTACTGTCTTTACTGATACTGACTCTTAAAATTATCAGTGGGACCTTTAACACCTTAGCAGCTATGGAACGTCCAGCTCCAGTGCTGAACGTTCCATTGCGCAGGTGAGGTTCGAACGTCCAACGGCCGACGGCAGCACTCCTGAGGTAGTGGTGCCGTCGGCCGTTGGACTAGGCGCAGCACTTATGAGGTTAATCTCTCTCAATTATGAGTGTTTCTAGGGGTCCAATGGAAACAGTTATACTGAGTGCATTTTATTGCATGTAATGTAATTTCATACAATTTTCCTTGGTGCTAAACCTAATCAGAAAAACCGCATGTGTGGAAACCCCACGTCAACAGGAAATTACATTATCAAACAGGGGAGATGCCATTTAAAAGTGCCACCGTAACTGGAAGACCATAGGAAAGCATCCTGATTGTTTTACCTGCAGTTTAAAGGACCTACTTTCAATTCCATCTTCTTTATCTACACTATCAGCAATCCAAAGAACTCTTAGAAGTCATTTTGTGGACTTAGAACCCAACTCAATCCAGCACAACAAACACCCATCCTTCTCAATTTATATTCCTAATCAACACCAATCAATGGCTTGGTGAAAGAAGAGGCCCAGCTAATGGTACATTTGCTCCAAAAAACACAGAAAATACCAGATCCAAAATGTGGAAACAAGTTATTTAAGAAGTAAATGCAGTCTCATCCCACCCTAAGATAGTTGAAGAATGCAAGAACATTTTATTAGAGATTTACTGTTGAAGCACAGACATGGGTGCCTTGTTTTAGGAGAAGGTCCTGTCCCTGAACTGGAACTCAGAGGTTTGGGGGAATATGTCCACTTCATTCACCTCACCAGCTAAGATAGAATTAAATGTGGAACTGAAGCTGGAGGAGCAGACGATCCAGGTAAGTGTTACACAAATATGCACAACACATATCTAGATTCTATAATAGGCAATAGATTTGTATAAAAAAATCATAAGACATAACAGTTCAGCCAGTAATATATTGATGGCCTTTTCTAAACCATCTTCATTACATAAGGCCAAGTGAACTATTAGATATTGTAACAATGAATATAAATCTTTCCAATTTATTTTTATTTGAATTAAACACTCTTCCCTCATTATTAATGCAGAGAGCACAGTACTGGAGAAAGAAAACAGCCCTCAAACAGCTTTGCACCCCGCCATCAAAGAGACACCCAAAACACCCATCTCCAAAACAATCTACTCGTATTAGAGTGTCCAAATAAATATCCATAGCAGCACCTGTGTTAGACTTGTTAGCCTTAGGCTGGTCTTCCCCAAAACGGTTTGCCTGTTTGCCTCACTTTTTGCTGAACTTCTGTTGTTGGTTGTGGGACTCTTGGCACTTTACCACTGCTAACCAGTGCTAAAGTGCATGTGCTCACTCCCCTAAACATGGTGTCATTAGTTTGTCCATGGTTGGCATATTTAAATTACTTTTAAGTCCCTGGTAGAGTGCACTATATATGTCCAGGCCCTGTAAATTAAATACTACTAGTGGGCCTGCAGCACTGATTGTACCACCCACTTAAGTACATCTGTAAAACATGTCTTCAGCCTGCCACTGCAGAGCCTGTGTGTGCAGTTGCACAGGTATGTCGACTTGGCATTTAAAGCCCATTGCTAAGCCATAAACTCATCTTTTATTACATATAAGTCACCCTTAAGGTACACCCTAGGTAGCCCATAGGGCAGGTTGCTGTCTACCTAAAAGGTAGGACATGCACTTTTAAGTTAATGGTCTGTGTCCTGTCCCCACACAAAGGAGGAAGGACCATGTAGTGAGTCTGGAGCCGGGGCAGGAAGGGGAGGACCTCTGTGTACTTCAAAGCCCGTCTTTGAAGTGTCCCTCACTTAAGAGGCACAACTGGGTGTCAGTGCCGGACTTCTGCCACCACCAACTCAGTACACTTCTGGACCTGTGGATACCCTGCTAGTAAGAAGGACTGCTGTGCTGCTGAAGGACCACTTTTGGCCGCCATAAGTGTGGCAGGGTATGCTCAAACGTGAGTCCCTTGCTCACTTTGCCACTGGATTCAAGCAAGCCGGCTGAAGACGGCTGGAATGCCAGAAACCGGTCCTCGGAAGCTTGTTTCCGGTCCAGGGAAGACATGGCTTGGCAGTTCGGGCTGGACTGTTCCCATGAGGCACAGGGTCAGACTGATTTGCATATAGCCATGTCTGAACTGTGGTGGCAGAGTGGGCTAAAAAACGGTGATGGATTAAACCCAGAACTTTTGACTGGGTGTGAGTGTTTGATTGATTCAGATGCTCCATCCTTCACCACCTCCTTTTGTACCGCTTTTTGCCACCATAAGTGTGGCAGGGTATGCTCAGACGTGAGTCCCTTGCTCACTTGTCACTGGATTCAAGCAAGCCGGGCTGAAGACGGCTGGAATGCCAGAAACCGGTCCTCGGAAGCCTGTTTCCGGTCCAGGGAAGACATGGCTTGGCAGTTCAGGCTGGACTTTTCCAATGAGGCACAGGGTCAGACTGATTTGCATATAGCCATGTCTGAACTGGGGTGGCAGAGTGGGCTAAAGAACGGTGATGGATTAAACCCAGATCTTTTGACTGGGTGTGAGTGTTTGATTGATTCAGATGCTCCGTCCATCACCACCCCCTTTTGTACCACTTTTGGCCGCCATAAGTGTGGCAGGGTATGCTCAGACATGAGTCCCTTGCTCACTTTGCCACTGGATTCAAGCAAGCCGGGCTGAAGACGGCTGTAATGCGAGAAACCGGTCCTCGGAAGCTTGTTTCCGGTCCAGGGAAGACATGGCTTGGCAGTTCGGGCTGGACTGTTCCCATGAGGCACAGGGTCAGAGTGATTTGCACATAGCCATGTCTGAACTAGGGTGGCAGAGTGGGCTAAAGAACGGTGATGGATTAAACCCAAATCTTTTGACTGGGTGTGAGTGTTTGATTGATTCAGATGCTCCGTCCATCACCACCCCCTTTTGTACCGCTGAAGGACTGCTAGTCTGCTGCTCTGGAAGAACTGCTTTTCTGCTGTGCTAACATGCCTGCTGCCCTTCTTGCCTGGGTGAGAAGCACTGGACCAACTGAACCCAGAGTGACTCCAAAGGCTTGTCTGAGTGCCTCCTGTTCTGAAGTCTCAGGGGCATCAAAGACTTCCAACAACCCTGCTATAGCACCTGAACTATGTTATCTGTGAGTCCTGCTCTGCTAAGTTCTGCCAATCTAGTCCTAGCTATTTGGAACTGGGTATAAAGTCCTGCTCCAGCAGAAATTCATGCAGTGACTCCGCTACAGTGCTCAGAACTTGTGCATCTTCATCAATGCCAACTCATCGCTGCTGCTGCAAGGATCATGTGTATCACATCGCTGATGGTGCTGTGCATTGCCTCCATTCCCAACGCAGCTTCAACTTTTCAGAGCTCAAAGCCAACACATCACCTACATCCCAAAGATCGATGACGATGCATTGCCTCCTTTGCTTCTTGCATCCCTTCCTCAACATCAAAGCTACCATGAACCAAGGAACTGTTTTCAGCAGGCCAAGGCTGGTCCCTGTATCTGACCTGTGCTCTATAGCTGTCAGCCTGAACATTTGGATTTGATCGTGTCTAGCGCGACCTGATACCTCGGGTCGGCACTTTATGCTTATTAGCACTACTTTTCAAGATACTCTGTAAAAATTCATAACTCCGGTCCTACTTATTGCATTTCTGTTGTTTTGGTCTTGTTTTATTCTATAGGTAAAGTCCTATTTTCCTAACTAGGAGTGGTATCTTTTTGCGTGGTGTTTCCCTATTTTACTGTTTGAATTGTTACACAAATATTTCACACATTGCCTCTTAATTTAAGCTTGACTGGTCTGTTCCAAGCTACCAGGGGGTGAGCACAGGTTAAGTTAGGGTGCAAATCTGACTTACCCTGAATAGGATTGTGGAAACTGTGTGTACAAGGTGCATACCTCTGCCAACCAGAAACCCAATTTCTAACATTGGTGATCAGAGGTGAGAATAGGACTTGAGTTTGTGCAGTACCATACAGTACTTGGTGTACACTTCCATTGCATATCTAAAATCAATTCAAGTAAATTCTCCCTGATTGGCATTTTTGATTTTTCCAAATGTATCCTCCCTCAACCTGCCTGTTGGATCTGTGATTATTCCTGCAAAGATGGAGGTTGAGCTGGCCAACCTGGAGAGCTGCACTGTGGCCTAGATTAAGAGGTGTTGCTAGAGGAAGGGCTTACCTGACAAGAGGAGTATCAAGAAGGCAAAGCTCCGGATGGCTTGAATGGCGCGGGCAGAGGCCCATCAGACTCCCACAGACAATGAGAAAGAAGAGGATCTGGATGATGAGGAGGAATTGGAACAGACCCTAGAGAAGAGTCTTGGACTGCCACCAGCAGAAGAAGGGAGCAGCATCCTTCCAGGATTGGAGATTCTAGCCATAGTAGGGAGCCATGTGTCATCTAGAGGCCTGTTCCCAGAGGAACTGGTGGACAGGAGGAGAGAACGTTTAAAATGGAGCTTTCTACGCTGAAACAATAGCAGGCTTTGGAGGAAAAGAGAATGGAGACCAGCACCTATGGTGGCAGCACACCTGCAATGTCCACTGGAGAAGGGAATGGTTGCATCCCAAAGGATTTGGTACCCAGTTATGTGGTGGGGAATTACATTGATACGTGGTTCTCAGCCTATGAGGTGGCTCTAAGGGTGCACAAGGTTCTTGAATGGTACTGGGGGTTTAAATTGTGGAGGTATGTACCCAGTTCGGAGGGACACACTACTAACACTAGCAGTAGAGGACAATACGCACTATACCTCTATGAATACCAGCCTTATTAATAAGTTTGGGTTAACCCCTGAGAGTTATAGGCAGCGATTCAGGAGCAGCCACACATGTCCCACACTTCCTAGATTATTCCAGCAAAGCACTGAAAAGCTGAGTGAGGAACATCAAGCTAGACGATTTCACTGGGCTTTACAATCTCATTTTGAGGGAACACATGTTTAATATTTGTTTTCCAGAACTGCACCAGCACCGAGTGGAAGCAAGCTGACTGACCCCAGGCAGCTTGCTGAGGAGGTGGACTTCTGGGTGCACTCTAGAGTGTCAAAGAAGGTACTGCTAAAAGGGTGGTCAGGGTTCCCACCAGAAGAAGGAGGGGGATAAAAAAGTTCTCTCAATGCCCCAAAACAGTTCTCATGGGAAAGAGTGCCATTCTTAATCTGGCCATCAGAAAAAAAGAACTTCCCTGGCAAGCATGAGAACAAAGCCCCCAAGTGCTATAAGTGCTATTTTTATGGGCACAACAAGGGGGATCACCAGTGTTCCAAGAGGTTACTGCCTCCTACTGGAGGCAAGACACCAAGGGTGACAAGTATAGTGCTTTGGGAGGAATGTGTCCTACTGAATGAGGATGAAGTTAGTGAGGTTACTCTAGAGTCCCTGGTTGATGTGGAGATGGAGCCTAAAGCCTACATGCCTTCCAATACTTCAATGCATAGGCAGTGGGTTACCATTAATGGACAAGGTGTTGAGCCTTTGAGTAACATTTCAGTGGCATAATGAAACTTGAGGGGATGGGGGCGATGCTCTGGACCCAGTTTGGAGCTCTCAGGCCTGCCTGTGCACATTGCTGAAAAGGGCCCCTGGAATTGAGGGGTCCTCACAACACAGGGGGCTGCGAGGCTATTGCTACTCCATTATTTTTTTTTTGAACAAATTTTATTGGGTTTTAGTTGCACATATCATACAAATCAATTGCAGTTCTACGTTACCCAAGCCCGCTATATTGTGTCCCCTAATTGCATTCTCAGCAGCGAGCTAGGTCGCAATCCAGGCTATGCTCAAAAAGCCCCATTAAGGGCTGACCCCAACACGCCCTGTCACGATATACTGATGAACTCCCCCTTGTGCCCACCCCCCACCCTGGAGCCCCATCATCGATGCCTACATGTGGTGCCAGTCGGTGTGAAAAGTGTGCACAGGAATGATTAGGTAGTGTTCTGTATGATGTGCCTGTCACGTCTTGGGGAAAGACACCAGTCCCATTACTATTCCTCTTCATCCTCTTGTGTCCCGTGATCACACAGCGACTTCACTAGCGCATCCCACGCCTGTGCCTTTTCATTGCGTTGCCTGCGCGCATTTCGGAATCGTAAGTTGCTTTCGGCCCCAGCCCACTTGAGGAACTCGTTCTTCCATCTCAGACTACTGGGCCCCACTGCCGCTTTCCAATGTCATGTAATTTCGCGCTTTGCCAGTATTAGCCCTATGTCAATAAATTTACTCGTGATCTTGTGTTTGGGGGTATGGGGGAACCAGTACGAACACCCACGGCCATATCGAATTCCAAGTCCCTGTCTGTCACCGCATTGAGAGTGTCTCCCACCTCCTTCCAATATAGCTCCAGCATTGGGCACGTCCACAACATATGATCCAATTCTGCTCCAGGTCTCGCACACCTGGGGCACGCTGCGGACTCCACGTCAAAGTATTTCTTGATCTTCCCCAGATACGCTCGATGGAGGATATTGAAATGCACTAGCTGGAATCGCGCGTTCCGTGTGCTGTTCCAGGCCCTCCGCACTATTGGCACCCATGCCCCTTCGGGGATTTCCTTTCCTATGTCTGTTTCCCATTTCCCCTTCAGCGTCTCCAGGGGCGGTAGCCCTTTATTGATCATTCTGGAGTAGAGGCACGTGACCGCCTTAAAAGTTCCCAACCCCATCATAGCGTATTAGCAAACCATTGTTGTTCTTGGTTCCGTCATCCCCTCCTTCCAATGCACCTGAATAGCTCGTATCAGTGCTGCATGCAGCAGAAAACCCCCTCTCGGCAGGTCAGACCTCTCTGAGAGTGTCGGGTATGGCAACAGTGTTCCATCTCCATACAGGTCCCTCAGCACCTGGACTCCCGTCTCTTCCCAATCTTGGAGCTGCGGCCAGTCGCTACCATGTGGCAGTGCCGTTAGCATCCCTATCGGGATTTCGGGGGCATACTGGTGAAGTACGTCCGCTCTACGCTGTGAGCGGTTCCAGCACAGTCTGATTGTTCTTTCTTCCTGCGTTAGCTCTCTGAGGTCTAGCCTCTGCTGCAGCGCTATGAAAGAAATAACGTGGCGAGGCATACCCCGGCCCCTTTCATGCTCCGGTCCCCTGAATTTGCACGCTATTTCCTGCATATAGATCTGGAGCTGAGCAGCTAGGTAGTATAGCTCAAAGTCTGGTACCTGGCCAACGTTGCCTGTGCCACTCGTCGGCGCCCCGTCCCCCAGAGGAAGGACACTATCATTGACTTTAATAATTTGAAGGTAGCGACAGGTACCCACACTGGCAGCGTCCTAAAGTAGTACAAAAGCCTTGGAAGCGCCACCATCTTTAGGAGCGCTATTCGGCCTGCGCGCGATAGTGGGAGAGTAGCCCAGAATGCCATACTGCCCTTCATCGCCCTTATACAGCGGCCAATGTTACCCTCCAACAAGTCAGCCACCGTGTGGTAGATGTATACGCCCAAGTACTACATGCAGGTGGGTTACAATCTCACCTCTCAGGTCACGGAGGGTTGGGCCACCTCACGTCACACCAGGAACAAGTACGTTTTGGACCAGTTCACGTATAAGCCAGATATTTCACCGAAGCCCGTGAGCAAACATTCGGCTCCCATCCATGCCTCGTCAGCGTCTTCAAGGAAAAGTAGGAGGTCATCCGCATATAATGAGATATATTGTTGACCATCCCCACTACGCAGTCCCCCATAGTGGACTCCCGACCGGATCAACATCGCGAGAGGCTCCACTGCCAATGCAAACAGCAATGGAGACAATGAACAGCCCTGCCTCGTACCTCTTTCCACTCGGTACTTGGGCGATATCAGCGTGCCCGTTCTCACTCTGGCTACCGCCGATGCATAAAGCACCGCCGTCCACTTCAGGTAGCCTTCTCCCACTCCGAAACATTCCATCACCCTGTAAAGATATTCCCATTCAAGGCTATCGAAAGCTTTCTCTATGTCTATCGATAGTATCATCGGTTGCCGAGCCTCTACATGGTCCCCCTCTAGCAACCGCATCAACCGGCGTATGTTTGTGGTCGTATTACGCGTCGGAATGAAGCCAGCTTGGTCCTCATGGACCAATGTGGTCATGAATGGCAGTAGTCGAGATGCCAGGATGCTACTCAGGAGCTTATAATCAGTGGTCAGCATCGACAGTGGCCTGTAGGACGCTACGTCTTCGCACTCTCTCCCTGGTTTTAACAATGGGATTACCAAAGCTTCTCACATAGATTGTGGCAACTCCCTAAGGGGTTAGCTTCCTTATAAACCTCCAGCAGTCTGGGCACTAGTATGTCAGCGTACGTCCCATAGAATTCTACGGGCAATTCGTCCAGACCCGGGGTTTTATTGTGTGCCATGCTTTTTATGGCGCTGCTTATCTCCCCCAACTCTATGTACCTACCCAGTGACTTCGCTTGTTCGTGATCCAATTCGGGGAAGCAGAGCCCCTCTAGGAAGAGTTCCATGGCCGGGACGTCAGCCGCTAACTTACTTGTATACAAGCGTTCATAGTATCTCACAAAACACTGAGATATCTCATCCTGGGTATAGACCTCTTCATCACTCTCTGTACGCATGGACACTATGGGGGAGCCCTTCCTTGCAGGATTGGCAAGCCAAGCCAATAGGGTCCCTGCATTGTCGCCCTCTGTGAGGGTACTCGCCGTGTATTCTTTGTAGTCAAAGCTATGTAAGCGTTCTGTTTCCGCCGCCACTGCCTCTTTCGCGGCGCTAACCTTCTCTTGTAGCTCAGGGTGACCAGGTCTCAAGAGTTCTACTTCGCAGAGTGCCTTGTCAGCCTTGTCTATATCACCTAGGAGCACCCTCCGTATTCCCACATGCTTCCCTATATAAAACCCTCTTATGATCACATTGAAGGCGTCCCATTCCGTAGCTCTGGCCGCAGTCGTACCAGCATTTTCCTCGAAATATTGTACAATCTGCTCTTTCAGAGCATCATGAAAAAGGGGATCTTCCAACGATTCTGGGCGCAGTCTCCAAGTGGGTGCAGCCGAAACACTAGGCTGCCACTGCAAAGCGAGTAAGAGAGGATTATGATCCGATACTGTCCTCGCCAGATACTCAGTCCACACCACTGCCGGCATCAGTAACGGGGAACACAACAGTGCGTCCATCCGTACATGAAGCTCATGCATACTTGAGAAATAAGAGTAATCACGATCATGCGGATGTTGTGCGCGCCAGGCGTCCAACAGGCCCCATCTTGTTTGCCAGTCTAATCTGCCTTTGGCCGTGCAGCATGTCGGGGAGTCCGCCAAAGGAGGGTGCGATCTATCAAGGGAGACGTCAGTCACCAAATTAAAGTCACCGCCCATCAGCAATGGTCCGGCGAGAAAATGTGCCAGGGACCCTGATAACTTCGCTAGAAAGGTCAGCTGATCAACATTGGGCGAGTACACACTACAGAAAGCAAAGTCCCTACCACATAGTTTCCCCTCTATGACTACAAACCTGCCATCCGGATCTATGACCTGCTTGGCTACTTGAAATGGGATCCCCACTCTAATCCAGATCAGCGTGTACCTAGCAAACGCCGAGTATGTAGTATTGTAAACTTGACCCCTCCATCTACGCTGCAATGCTAGCCCTTCAGCTTTCGTCAAGTGTGTTTCCTGAAGTAATGCGACCTGCACCCACCTACGCACTAGGTAAGCATGGATTTTGTGGCGTCGTGTCATGGTATGCAGCCCCCTCACATTCCAGGTTATACATCTCAAATTAGCGAAATCACCCATTGTCCCATAATGTCCCGTGCACCGCCCTCCAACCGCTCTCTAGGCCTCGTAAGCGTGTCAGTATGTCAACATCGATGATGCGCCCCCCATTTGAACCCCCAAACACCCCCAACCCCACCTTCCCCCAGAACAGGTCCTAGTGCTCTCCGGCTAGTTCCCATCCAAACCCACTCAAATACCAACTTTTGACTAACCCAACAGTGGTCACTGTGGGAGTGCCTTAAGGGCACCGAGGAAGGGTTGGTCACCAACGGGCAGCCGCCCAATCCCCAAACTCCTCGGTGTTTGATCGAGCCCTAAATAAGAAACATTGCCATGACCACCCATCCATACCCAGGCTCTTCCCCCCAGAGTTCACAGTAGGTAGTCCGCCCCAGTCCTTATAGCAACCAGACACAGCTCACCGGGTGCTTCTATCCTTCATCCAACATTTCCTCCGGGCACACTGTCCGTTTTGGAACCCACAGTGTCCGAGCGATAGTCGCCTTTGTCCGACTCCCCCTTGTCCTGTGATGGGGAGTTGTGTGCACCTGACAGGGCCATCACCACCTTCAGTACCTCTCTCCGTTCCGCTGCTGTCTCCGATAGTGAAGGCCTTCTCAGTCCCCTCCATCGGTTGCGGATCCGTCATGATTTTCTCCGTGGTAAGCCTTCGGAGCTCATACCTGGGTAACGTTCCGGGACAGTCGTGCCTGATTTATAAAGTTCGAGCCAGGCACAGGCGTCGTCCGGTGTGTCGAAGAAGCTAGTTTTGCCATCCAGTATCACTTGTAGCCTAGCCGGGAAGAGAAGGGAGTATTGTAGACCCTCAGCCCTTAGTTCTCTCTTTATAGCCAGGAAGGAGGTCCGCCGTTGTTGCGTTTCATACGTGTAATCAGGGAAAATATTGACTCTATTATTCTCCACCTGATAGGGACCGTTCGCTCGTGCTTGCTGGAGCAGTAGGTCTCTGTCCTGGTAATGCAACAATCGGGCCACCACCGGGCGTGGGGGCCGACTCTGTGGCGGGTGGCGAGCCGGAACCCTATGCGCTCGCTCCAGAGTGTAAAACATGGAGAGACCTTCTGGGGCCACCACCACCGTGAGCCAGTTTTCGAGGTAGCATACCATGTCCTGCCCTTCCACCTTCTCCGGCAGACGGACTATCCGTATGTTGTTCCACCGATTGCGCCCTTCGGCCTCCTCCGCTCTTCTCTCAAGTGCTTCCATACGGTCTAGCACATTGGTCATGGTGGCTTTGAGGTCTATGTGTTCCGGTTTGAGAGATTGGATCGTGTCCTCCACCACCTTGACCCTATCAGAGAGTTTCCTATGGTCGGCCCTCAGTAATCCCAGTCCCGTGGCCACTTGTGCAATGTCTTGTTGTAACGCTGTGCGGGTGTCTGCAAGCGCGGTCAAGATGCGATCTAGGTGTAGTTGCAATTGGGGGTCTCGCAACTGTCCGGATCCAGATGGGTCCCCCTTATCGGGAGCCTCGGTGTCCGACAGTGACTGGGCGCCACCTTTGTTCCCCTTAGGCTTTCCCAAATTGGCGGGTCATCGATCAATTCACCGCTGGTGGAGAAGCCAATGGTGTCCCAACTCCAGAAACTCCACCCAATTAGGCGGTCAACAGTTCTCCCCCTCCTCTGCTAATCAAGTGACAGTTCTGGCGCTATGAAATTAGGGGGCCAACAGTAGTATCACAGTGCACCGACCCTAGCTGGGGCTAGTCAAAGGCGTCTGTCGACCGCGTGCTCCCTCCGTAACATCTGCAGTCTGGCCCCTCTCCAGTTCTTCATACAGGGACGTCACTCCAGGGCACTCTCTCGCCTCCAGCTCCCCATGCCCCACTCCAACATCCAAGTCTCTTAGGGCGCTCTCCGTTCCTCGCCCTTTTGCGTTCCGCCTACTCATGGCGCACCTCCACGGAACCCCCTGCGGCCACCGTCCATCAGCCGTGTTGTGGCGCCATGTGGGACCCACGCCCTACCGCTCCCTGATGACCTATCAACAGTCTCCGTAGCACTCCGCCAGTCACAGAGTGCCTCCCCCACAAGATGTGCTTCTCACTCCCGGTGCAGGATCCAAGGGGGAGCTAGGAGAATCACCACGTCCCGGTCAAAGCCCAGCGCCCTGGGCTCCGCTGGTGCAGTGCAACTGCACCAGATCTGACCCTCCAGGGGGCCCACCGGGGCCAGCAAGTAGTCAGGGGGTTTAGGGAGGCCCCTCACAATGCTGCGTTGTGTCACTGCCCCGGGCCGCACACCCCAGTCGTGGGGGGGCCAGGGAGCAGACGTTCGGCATTCAGGTGGGGCCCAGGCACCCCGGGGGTAAACTCGCACCGCACTACAGGTGCTCCTCGGCAGCAGCGCCACCGCCTGTGATGGGCTCCGGGGGGGACAGTCCCGGTGGTGAAACGTCACCCACCCTCGCTCTGCCGAGCACCAGTGCGACTCCTCCAAGGTCTCGCCGGTCCGCCACCAAGGCCAGTGAGCTCCGGTGCCGTCGGTGGGGAAATCAGGGCTCCGTAGGCCCACACGCAGGTTCAGCTGCTCGGGGTTTCAAAACCTTCCCCTAGGCGCCATCTTGGACACGGCTCTGAAGGCACCCCGGTCACTGCGCCATCGACCCTTCTCTGGTCCCCAAGGTCGCCAAAGCAGCGTCCCAGCGCTCCGAGGCAGGGGAACCCCGTCACCCGACTTTCAAGGGGAGACCGGGATTCAAAGGCGAAGCGGATCAGGATAATTGGAGGCTCGATCGCGGAGCTCGGCGCTCAGGCGACCTCCTCCATCGGCGCCAAGCCACGCCCCGCTATTGCTACTCCATTGGGACACAGGAGCCAGCATGACTATCACACAGAGTCAACTGGTGGCACTTGAGCAGATTCTACTAAATTCATTCCACCAGGTTGTACTTTCTGACAACCATAAGGGCCATTATCCAGTGGCTCTTGTTCCATTTGAGAGTAGGGGTGGTCTCAGGTCTTATGAAAATAGCAGTGAGCCCTTCCATGCCTGTGGATTGTGTGTTAGGCAATGACCTGAAGAAAACTACCCGGAAAGAAGTGGGTCTCAGGTCACACCTGGAAATATTGGAGTCACCTGAGTGAGTGTGTGCAAACATCAGGTCCATGGCTGCCCAAAAAGGGACTCAAGAAACTCTGGAGCATGAACAAAAATGGCCCAGGTTGCTGCCAAGAGAGGGAAGGACAAGGGCCATGGGAAACCAACCCCTTAAAGTCTCCCAGATACGATGGATGGGGCAAAAG
Organism: Lissotriton vulgaris; assembly: GCF_964263255.1. Lineage (NCBI taxonomy): Eukaryota > Metazoa > Chordata > Amphibia > Caudata > Salamandridae > Lissotriton > Lissotriton vulgaris. The sequence goes on from NC_141697.1 coordinate 1,038,441,118, forward strand.
AAGAGGTTGGCCCGCAGCCCACTGAGGAGGACATTGCCTCCTTCTGTGACCTTTCTGAACTTGGATGGCAAGTGGGGAGAACCACCATGGAGGTGTTCTGCAAGGCACAGAAGTAGTGCTCAACCTTGAAGGGCATGAGGCAACTGTCTAAAGCCCAGGCAGCTGGTGATGCCTCTGGTAATCACTAGGGGTGGACAGTAAATTCTGCTCCGCCGGCAGAGTTCATAACGTTTTGCTGACTCTACGCTCCACGTGTGGTGCAGAGTTCACCTTGAGAAAGCTGCTGCTCCAGTAGAAAATCTACACCAGCAGAAGAAAGAAGCCGTACCATCTGGAACAGCACGTGTTGCCATTCCTGTTGATTCTACAGTACAGACCAAGCTCCCGGCACTACGTATCAGCGCAAGCAGCGCAACATACCAATAAATCTGCCACTCGCCGCACTCAGCAGAATCTTGCAGAGTTTTTATGTAACTCCACGCGAATTCCGCCCACCCCTTGCTATCAACACATCTACTGGAAGAGAGACCTCTGGTATAGTGAGCCTAGTTACAGGGCCTTCCTACTGTGGCTGCCTCATGAGATACCCATGGCAGGACATCTGGGGCAGGACAAGACCTTTGCCAGGCTTGTCCCCTACTTTGGTTGGCCCCGAATGAAGATTTCTTCACACACATTCTGTAGGTCTTACTTGACCTGTCAGGACAGTGGGAAAACAGAGCAGAAGCTGAAAGCTCTCCTGAATCCCTTGCCTGTCATTAGCTCCCCCTCTGAGAGGGTGGGCATTGACATCATAAGGCCCATGGATCCCCAGATCACCTCTGGTCACAGGTTTTTCCTGGTTCTTGTGGTTCATGCCACAAGAAACCCAGAGGCCATACCTCTGAGGTCTACAACTGCATCTGTAGTGTCTAGGGCATTTTTACCGGAGTGGATTTCCTCAAGAAAGTGGTGTCTGAGAGGGGCACCAACTTCATGTCTGCTTATATGCAGTCAATGTGTAAGAAGTGTGGTGTTACCTATAGGTGTTCCACAGCTTAGCATTCACAAACCAATAGGCTTGTTGAAAAGTTCAACAAGATTGTCAAAGGCATAAGTGGGATGTCCTCTTACCATGCCTACTTTTTGCTTACAGGGGGTACCACAAATCAGAGTAGGTGTTAGCCCCTTGAAGCTTCTGTTTAACATCTTGTGAGGGGACCACTCAGTCTGGGGAAGGAGGAGTGGGAGCAAGCTCCCAGGAATCCTCCTCTGGATGTGGCTAGAAACTAGGTGACACTCTAGTGTGAAGTGGCTAGGTTTCGGAAGTAAGCTTCTGAAAACTTGGAAGCCAGCCAGGAGGTGATAAAGCAGTGGTACAACAAGAAGGATACCGCTGTGAAATTTCAGCCTGGTCAGAAAGTGTTGGTGGTGGAGCCCATGGAGCTAAGACCCTCCCAGACTGTTTGACTGGGCCCTATGATATTGTTGAGAGGAAGGGGTAGGCCACCTTCTCGGTGGACATCAAGACCCCCAGACACCCCCTAAGTATTCTCCATGTAAACTGTCTAACGCCCTACTTTGAGAGGTCGGAGGTCAATATGTTGTTGGTGGCAGGTGGTAGGAAGGAAGAGGACAATGAACCACTCCCTGACCTCCTAGCCTCAAAAGCGAAGGATGGTCAGTGGAAAGTGTAAACCTTTTTCCTATCCTGACTTCAGAACAGCAGAGGGACTGTCACCAGTTGTTCGGACAATTCTCGTCTTTGTATTTCCTTACTCCTAGGGTTACACTCTTGTGTACCCATGACACTGACACAGGAGACAGCGTTCCTGTCAAGAATAAAATTGTTAGGCTGTCTGACAAAGTGAGGGCCAGCATCAAAGATGAGTTGTCCAAGATGTTGGAGTTGGGGATGATCGAACCCTTCGGTAGAGCCTGGTCCAACCCTGTGGAGCTGATACAAAAAGCAGCCCCACAGAGCACTACATCAGAACTCAGGTTCTCTGTAGATTGCATGGGGGCTTAATGAAGTCACCAAGGCTGATGCTCATCCCATCCCCAGCTCATGAGCTGATTGGCAGATTAGGGGAAGCCCAGTTCCAGAGTACTTTGACCTTAATTCAGGATACTGGCAGATTGTCCTAACTGAAGAAGCCAAGGAGAGGTCAGCGTTCTCCAATCCAGAGAAACCCTACCAATTTTAACTGATGCCCTTTGGACTCAGGAATGCCCCTGCCACCTTCCAGAGGCTAGTGGACCAGGTATTGGCTGGTATGGGGACCTTCAGTACTGCTTACCTAGATGACATAGCTGTCTTCAGTAACATCTAGAAGGACCACCTCTATCAACTGCAGGAAGTACTTCAGGTCCTGCAAAACACATGTCTGACTATCAAGGCCAGTAAGTGCCAGATAGGGCAGGGGTATGTGGGGTAGTTGGGACAGCTGGTGGGCAGGGGTAAGCTGCAGCCCCTCCAGGCCAAGATAGAGACCATCATGACCTGCGAGCCCCCAAAAACCAAAACGGAGTGGAGAGCCTTCCTAGGCCTCAAAGGACATTACAGGAGGTTTGACAAGGGGTATGGCAACATTGTTGCCCCCTTGACTTAACTGACCTCAAAGAAGCTACCCAGAATGATGATAAGGACAAAGGCATCCCAGAAAGCATTTGACTCCCTAAAGCAGGCCTTGTGCACAGCCCATGAATTTTCCGGGCAACTCATTGTTCAAACCTCAAGCAGGAGTCTCCAAACTAAGGCCCGCAGGCCACATCTGTCCTGCTAGCATTAGTTGGCTATAATGTAATTTCCCTGTTATGTTCCAAATTCTCGGATTCTAAAAATCAAAGGGAAATAAATATCCAACTCTTTTGGTAGCCTGATGGTGGCAGAAGAGCCTTTTGAATCTTTACTATTGTATATTTAAGACCAGCAATGTCGTGTATGCCAGATCTTTGAAAAATGCAAGTTCCTAGTGCAGATAGCCCACGCTGTAGAACGCTGCAGACTGAGCACGTTTCCTTTACAGTGCAACCTATAACATGGACACTCTGGGATTCATTTTCCACAGATATTTTGACTTTGCTTTCAATCTGGCTCACACACATAGGTCTGTAAACAAAGAATGAAAACTTGCCTTTTTAGACTCTTAAAAACATTTTCAAAACTGAATTATGTCAAGTCCAAATATCGAGCAAATTTATCTGAAGTCCATTCTAATAATTGGCTCCTAAAGCATGAAACCTCAGTGCAGTGATATTTTGAAGTAATTAAAAAATCTGTCCCATCATTCCCATTAATCTTGCGCTTAATGTTATGTTGTTTATGATTGAAAACTCCAATTGCTAGAATTGTGTAGAAATGTGCAGACTAAATTTATTTGGTTCAACCTTGAATAATGGCTTTCATTTATTTTGACTTTGTTTGCTATGTTTTACTGACGTTTCTTCTTGGAGTGTGCTTATTTTTCTTATTGGGTGCCACAAAATTGACAAAATTCTCATTTCATCGAAATGTATACATTTTAAGTCTTTAAAATTAATAAAAGAATTAATAGCATGCTTTTCTTATCTACAGTTAAGTAAGTGATTATTTTGTCAGAGCATTTTGTTAATGTTTGACATATTCACTCATTATATATAACTTCTCAGTTTAAGCATCACATTGTTCCTTTGTAATTGTCACATTTCTCTTTTGTTCTGAATCACATCATTCTGATTGCAAAAAAGATCCAAGCAAACCATATTTATCATTTCAATAGTATTCACTCATTTATAAAACTGACTAGTTCTAAATGATACCATTTGACCCTTGTACTGAAAAGTTTGGAAACCCCTGCCTTAGAGCATGGCATAGGGGCAGTACTTTCACAACTTAATGAAGAAGGCCTGGACCAACCAGTAGATTTAATCTCTAGGAGGCTACTTCCCAGGGAACAGAGGCGGAGTGCTTGCCATTATCTATACTACTATTATAAAGAGAGAACTTGCACCTTTAGGCAAGGTAAACTCGGGAACTACAGCGCCAATCCACACACCCAAGACATCTTAGAAAACCTCAGGGCAAGCAGAAGGACATAGGCTACATAAAAATAAAAATAAAACGTTTTTTAAAATATTAATAAATTTAAAAAAGTAGTCCCTTGCAACTAGCGCCGGCCGCGGCGTCTGCGTGAGGGGAGGAGCGGCGACGACATGAGCGATGTGAGGGGAGGAGCGGTGCCAGAACCAGGAAGAGCGGAGGACAATAGCGCCGGTAGGAGCTGCAAGAACCGGAGGAGCAGTGGCAGTGAGAGGTACGTTGCTGAGGCGGGAGGCGGGAGGCGGGAGGCGGGAGGGAGTCGGCGGGTGCCCAGCGCGGGCTTTAATGTGCAGTGGCAGTGAGAGGTACGTTGCTGGGGCGGGAGACGGGAGGGGGGAGGGAGTCGGCGGGTGCCCAGCGCGGGCTTTAATGGTTATGGAGTCCGGGCGGGAGGCGGGAGGCGGGAGGCGGGGCGGGGGGGGTTGCTACTACTTAACTTAATTCGAGTCCGGGCGGGAGGCGGGCGGGGCGGGCGGCGGCGGCGGGGGGGGGGGGAGTCGGAGAACATGCTGCCCCAGCCACCTTCTACCCCGGGGTAATAATGCAGCCCCCAGCCCCCTTCTGCCCCAAGCAACGTTGGGGCGGGCTGCTAGTTAAATAATATAATGGAATCTTTGATCAATTTTTTTGCTAAAATAAATAGTTCCATCACTCGCTTTTAATTGCTGTTGTTACCTGTCATATCTAAAATGCTAAAAACAAATCTTTGCAAAATTTTCAACACTAATGGCGCACTCACTTTAGCTGCTGTCTTGATAATTTCGGGGTGCTTCGTCATGCGGGGGCCGATAAAAAGGGGGGGTCACAAAACATTTTTTCTCCATGTTAATTTCCGTAGGAAACTGTTGATGAAGTGCTGAAAGGAATTACACAAACTTTGGCAGAAAGGTAGCTCTTAGTCCAGAGTGTACTCTTTTTGTTAACGGGTGTAAATCCATTCAGTAGTTCCTGAGAAATGTAAACATTTCTCAGATATAGAGATATGGCAGCGCAGGATCCGCGAACCCTCCCGATCTCATGCCGTAGATCTGATTGGCTGCAAGCACTTCAGATCAGGAAGTGTTGATGGCCAAAAAAGGTTACAAATTAAGAAAAAGGGGAAGGGTAGAAACACCCTGACCCCCTAGGCTTGCTCAGGGGGTCCTACGGAGACACACAGGGCACAAAAAATATATATTTTTTAAAACATATTCAGCGGGATTTGTGTCGGATGCGCAAATCCTGCCGAAATGTTTAAAAAAAATTAAGCACGGGCTCCAGCGCTTCGTTTAATTAGGCCCCCGGGTGGGCCAGCTCCAGGAGACAATGATCAAAATACATGCGGGGTGCCGCTCAGGCCCCGCAGGCCTGGGACCGCTACCTTCCACGAGCTATGTTTATTAAATACGGGGAAGGACACGCGGGCTCCCCGCAGCCTCTACGACAGCCACCTCCCTGGAGCTAATTTGAAAAGATGTGTGTGGGGCTTCAGCCCTACCAAGGAGCCCTGGGGCTATATTAATAAATGAAGTGTGGTGGGACTTGAGCCCACCCACACAACCTTGGGACCGCCCCCTCCCTGGGGCTTTAGTATTGTTGTGGGGAGGCAAGGTGGCCCTCCTCATAGAGCCGTAAATAGCCCTTGGGACCACCACAGGGCTGGCTCCAGCAATGTCCCGGAGTGCCCACACCCAGGGCACTGAAGTTTGCTAAGGTATGGCAGGAGCAACTCTGTTTCAGTTCTTGGAAGCAAGATCACTGAAAATGCTCTCGCTTCCAAGAATGAAGCAGAATTGCTTTTGGGCAGAGGGAACTGATTGTTTGCAGCTCCCTCTGTCCAAAATACCGGTTCTCGCAGGAGGCGGGGAACTGGCAGGGACCACGGGGGCCTTGAGGATGGGGTCTCCGGGGCTAGAAATGACCAGGGTATGGGCGTCATGAAGGCTCCCTCCCCATTTTTGTTTCAATATAAGGATGTAGCCATGCCCTGGGGGCTGGGTTCCCCATGACTATATTAACCTCAGAAGGGGCTGCCCTTCAGAAATGGAAAAAATAAATAAATAGTGCTGACCACGGGGGATGAGGTCCCCAGGGCCAAACCTAGCCCAGGGAAGGGGGATCAAATGGCCCTCCTTCCTTAAAAATATATATAAATCCCATTTAAAGAAAAGAAATAGAAGAGGCCCAGTACCGAAGGATGGGTTATATGGGGCAAAAGGGAGCCTAGGGCCCCCCTCCTGTTTTTTTACAAAAGAAAAATGGGTCAGGCTCCGGGGGATGCGGTCACCAGGGCCCAAAAGCATCAAGAGAATGGTGGCACACAGCCCCTCTTTCTAGAATAAAAAAAACAGAAGCCGGCAACTCGCTAAGGTCCTGCTCCCTTTCTTCACTACCCTGAAAACGCTCCTACTGGTGAGTTCTTTGTTGGAGGATGAAGTTCCTTTCGTTTCTAAGGGTTCTTAGGGGCCAACTAGCCCACCTGTTACCTCCAGTAAGCCCCAGACAGCTAGATTGCTGAGAGGTGGTTGGAAGCCACGCCCCATTTTCCACCACTCTGCAAACCCCCTCCTGGGGCACTGCTGGTGGGGTGATGAAGTCCCCTTGCCTTTTGAGGGCCTCAGGAGTGAAGTAGACTTCATCCTCCAAGCAGCCATGCACCCGGAGGTGCCTTTACAAAGTGGTGGAAAAAGAGGGAGTGGCCTCTAATCACCTCTCAGCAATCCAGCTGTGTGGCACTTACTGGAGGTAACTGGAGGGCTAGTTGGCCCCCAGAGATCCTCAAGAGGCAAGGGGACTTCATCCTCCAACAAAGGGCGCACCAGGAGATGCATTTGCAGAGTGGTGGAGAAAGGGGTCGTAGCCTGCGACCACCTCTCTGCAATCCCACTGTGTGGGGCTTACTGGAGGTAACAGGTAGGGCTAGTTGGCCCCAAAGGACCCCCTCGAGCAAAGGGGACACCCCCATCCAAGAGCACAACAGGAGGCGCGTTTGCAGAGTGGTGGACAAAGGAAGTCTACGCCCCCTTTCTCCACCGCTCAGCAAATATGCCTCCTGGCAAACTACTGGATGGTGGATGAAGTCCACTTTACTCCTGAGGGCCCTTGGGGGCCAAGAATTCCTCTTGGTACATCCTGTAAGTCCTACACAGTGGAATTCCTGACTGCTTGTTGGAGGCCCAGCCCCCTTTCTCCACCATTCTGCAAACATGACTACTAGTTAAAAAAACATAGAAATTCACTGAAAATAACACAGGTTTCAGGGATGTTATAGTTAGAAATTAGCATATAAAACACCTTAGAGTGTGTGAGCACCTGTGTAGCTGTATGAGTGGATAAGTCAATGGCTATATTAGTGAGTGAGTGGGTCTTTGAGTGGAAGTATGGGTGAGCAAATGGATGTGCGTATAGATTAATGAATCAGTGATTGGAGGTGTAAGTGCTGGTATGGCTCTGTGAATGGGTTTGTACATTTCTTTAATTTGTATGTAGCATAGCTCCATTCTAGTGGTGTTGTAGTACTGATGTCTTTCATTATCTAAATGGTTTAAGCATGCCAATGAACAATTGAATTAATCAGAGAGACAGTGTATGACCAAAGTGTGGCAGCTGAACCCCAATAAACTAGAAATCCCAGATTTTACCTTCGGCACTTTGGCTCCACAGCTTCTGTTGATCGAGCAGCTAGAGACACCAACCTCTTTTATCAAACTACCCAAATTGGTAGAGTACATTTCAAATAATGAAATAGTAACTGGGAACACTCAATCATTGATTTCTAGATCAGGCAACAAAGATTTCAGAATGTATTATGGAAATCTTAGTATAGGCATTACAGAACAATGCAGGTAATATCATGAAGATCCAGATCCAGAATAGAAATCAGAACAATAATGCCTATATATGTCAAACTCATAAAGAGAACTAAAAGAATTCTCAAGGGAAAGGGGGAATTAAATCTCAAGCAAATTGAACAAAGTCCTGGAAGGAAAATGAAAAGTCTTCCCAAATCCTTCAAAACCAGAGATTTTTTTTAATACACATTCTATGTGTTAGCAAAAACTGCAAATCTCGCACAACATGATCATGGTTAGTTTACTTTGGGCAAATCATGAGCAAAATGGTAATAGTTAAGACCGTTAGCAATAATCCATATCTTAAGGTAAAATAAATATTTCCTTTGCTTGCAAAATGCAATATGAAACATTTTAAAATAAAGGCATATACAAATAATGTTCTTCTGCAGTCCTACATCAGAACTTCTAGGGAAAATCCTCCAAAACTATACAAAGGGAACACAGTGGACAGTTCAATTTACAATACATGCTTTCTAAGAATAGTTATTAACTACATCATTGCACTTAGTGCTCCTCGGAAACTGTGAGGACAGACATATTTCAACAGGTCACTGATTCAGAGGGTGGAATGAGCAGGAGCAAATTGACTAGATCACTGGAATAAAAAATAATGATTTCTCACACAAAAATGTGGCATAACTAATCTACATTATTTGTCATAAATCAAAACAATAACATTAAGTAGTTTCAAGTGTGACAACTTTAATCAGTTATGACCATAAGCAACAAAAAATGATTAATTTGCATAAATAACGTTTTCACCTAAAATTGCAAATCAGAAAAAGTTTTAACAAAAGCATGGTACATTATGACTTGGCTTGAGTTGAGCACACTGCCACTTTCAATACACACGGGTATACAGGGAAGTTTTCACATGAAGCTGATTTGTCAATACAGACCTTACAAATCGGTTAATATTTTAGAATCAATACTAGCTCTGTAAAGGTACTTTAATTATGAGGTCCCACCAAAAGTGATGTTATTTTTGAAAAACAGTAGGGTCAATTTAGAGCTTGGTGACATTTTGCGAAAAACTGTTGGTGAGTTATTGCTTTGGCTAGACTTATGTACAAAAATGCATTGTTTTTAGACTTCAGTGTTTGGCAAAGGTAGAGAGCCCAAGGGGTAAGTATGCTTTTTAAACTTCTTCAAATAAAGTTGTATTATAGCATGTCAAAAAGTCTTCTGCTTTCGTATTTGCAAAATCCACATTTCCATCTGGCTGCAGCAAATATTTCTCAACTCCTGCTGACATGCTGAAGTGGCAATTTAGTACTTGTTGTCATAGTTTGATCAGAGTGAGCCCAGATGACAACTCATGTTAATATAATGTTTACACTGCTATGACATGTGTTCTCTTAAATCAGCAATCAAATACATATAAGTCAACCCGCATCAAAACAACTAAACCCAATTCAAAGTGTTTTTTTCTTCAGCCAGCATTGGTAGGCTGAGGGATGACATGGAAAATCAATGCTGAACACAAATTTAGAACAATCACTAAAGCAATATTTTAGAGATTTACTCTGGTTAAAACATGAAGAGTTTTTATTTTGTTCTACAGAGTCAGTTTATATATTCTCTTCTCTGATCCTGAGCAAACATTGAATGACTTATATCTTCAAGTCTATTTACACTCTGATCCTGCATCCAAATTAGTTATTCCAGATATATTTATTCCAAAACCTTTTGATATTGAAATTGAGGTGTGTGGCCTGGATGATGATGATGGGAATAGCTTTCAAGAGCTAACTTAATTTTTGCCTCCAGACTAATATCAATGTTTTCTCACTCAGTGCATTTAGTTGTAAGGAACAACTTCTTGACTGATACTTGCAGATACTTAACAATGGAAAGAGCAAAGCTGTAAATCCTCTCACATTTTAGAGATGGATATCATTGAGTTGCGAGTAACAATCCTAATCATCCTCACTGAATCGCATACCCATAGCAATTGGTAATTAATAAGTGCAACTTTAAAAATGATGCTTATACATACAACAGAGAAACTGGATTGAAAAATGGGAGACAGAAATGTCAGTCTAGATATGAGCTGTTATGGAGTTAATAAGATAAATATTCAACAGGCAAGTGGGTAAAAATCGGTTTCTGTTTGAAATCTTGGCCTTCCTGTTGCCAACAGAAACTTCCATCAGAGAAAGTTTGTGAAAACAGCAGCACCAAAATAGCAATACAGTTAAAACAAATTAACCCGCACTGTGAGAAAGTGGATCACTACTTAGGGTGCATGGTAGTACACAACAAGTAATAAGGTCACTATTCCTGTTAGGTTCAGTAAAATTTTCAGAAAATTTATACCTGACCTCAACCACTGGTAGCTATGGCACAGAGCAGAGGGGCTTTATTTAAGTAAATAAGTACAGCATTTAGTAGTATCAAAACAGTTAAAGTAGGAAACACAAAACAATGAAAATCCAGGCCTAATTTACAAAAATAGAGAATAGTTTAATGAACAAAATTATGCCAAAACAACAAATATCCCTTAAGAGAAAACTGGAGATAAGAATTTTTAATGCTATAGCTAATATGCGCACCAAAAATCACAAAACGTCAACCACGGACAACTGGTCGTGCTAGCCTGGGAAAAGGGAAAGAGTTAAGGTTGACCTTGATGGAGGGTGGGTCTGAGTCTGATACAGATGGTGAGAAGTTTTGCCTTCTGACCTAATCTCTGAAATGGAAGGCAAAAATCCTCAGCAGGGTAAGGCAGCAGGCTGTGGCCGGATAGCCATTGGATGAAGGCCGCGTGAAGCCATAGACATTTAGCAGGAGAGCTCTGAGTGGGAGAAATGCAAACATTTTTGCCCAGGTAAGTTACCTAACCAGCTGGATACTTTTGGCTGCCTCACCTGGTCAAGATTTCAACCCTTAAATGTAGTTACTTTTGTGGAGCTCGAATTTTACCAGCTAGGCAATGCTGCAAGTTGTAGACAAACAATGACCCCTTAGGCTGAATACCTTCTCTGCAAATTCCTGCTGAAATGGATTTGACACTGTTGAAACTCAAAGCAGAAGCAACCTGAATCTTTGGACCAGGAGCAACACACTTTTGTCAGATTAGCCTGGCTGGTTGGTCCCTGTCTTATGTGGGTTCTCCAGGCAAAACTCCTTGAAAACATGTAACTTAGAAAAAATCCACTCCATTCCAGGAAAAGCCACCATCAGGGTCAAGTTCTGGTCCAATTGATGCTGGTCAGTGTGGCTCTTTAGGAAAGTGGGGTTGTTGCAGCTTTTGTGTCCCTGTAGCATAGCAAGAGGACTTCTAGAGTCCATTTCTCAGTTGCTGGTAAGAGTATGAGCTGGTCCAGCTGTTGTACGTCTCCACACAGATCACAACAGCAGGTGCAGCCAATCTTCGGTCTTCCACATTTCTGGGGGTGTTCTGAAAAAGGTACTGTGAGAGCTACATTTCTGCTCAATACAAGACTAAAGAGTTGGAGAAACTCCTGACCACTCTCTAACCAATAAGATAAGATTCCCCTGCCTGCTTTTGTAGTACCTACTGTAGGTTTTTCTGTAAACTATCCCATGGTGTCCCTCTTTACCTAAAACCAACTTGTCAGAACCTTTGTATCTCTGTGCAGAGCTCTATGTGCCCATAGGCGTGGCTATGATAATACATAAATGGTGTGGTCACTCAAAACCAGTTCTGCAGGCAGCCCTTCTCCGAATGGGAGGGGACAGGCTCAGGTGTGAGCTACATCTACCTGTGATAGAATAGGCACTCTTTGAAATTAATTAGGTTACTATGCACAGCTCAGATGGATATGCTGTCAGGGAGAAAAACATCTCCCCACAACCACGCCATTTTTCCACTACCTGGGAGCAATTCACCACAAGTGAGCCATCAATAGTCTGCTGACACTGAACACTGGCAAAACGGCACACTTGTCTGAGACCAGTAAATAACACATTTCTAAAAGGGTTGTTTACAAAACAGTTATTGTATACCTGAGTTGACCATTAGGTTGGATTTTAAATTACCATGAATCAAATAAATGAATCATTGAATCATTTTTATAGCTATTCCCAAACTAAAGTTAAACATTCAAAGGTGCTTTAAAATGACCCAGAGTTTTCCTAAGGGTGAGCCAGCCTTAGCACAGTAAAAAATAACACTAGAATATGTTCACTGCCAGATCACATAATAGATGAGTACTACATTTTAAAACAATGCACCCTGACCTGTGGGCATGTAGAGCCTACATTAGGGGTGACTTATAAGTATTAAGAAGAAAGGTTTAGACCTGTCAAAAGGTTTATTATGCCAGGTCGAATTGCTGGTTTTGAAACTATCTACCCAGGCTGCAGAGGCAGTCCTGGAGCTATGATTGATTGTCACCTTAGTGTGCCAAACATGTACTGCGATCCACTAGTAGCATTTACCTTATAGGCCCTGGGTACACCTTAGTACCACATACTGGGGACCTATAGGTAAGTTTAAAATGCCAATCAGGAGTGTAGACATTTTTGACAAGTTTTAGGAGGTAGAACAGATGCACTGGGGTCTGCTTAGCAGTGCCCTACTGTGAAGTCAAATAACTAGCAACATTAGTCCAGAGAAAATAGCAGTGACCATAGAAAAAGGGATATTTTTCATGCTCAAATATCCCAAATCCATTTTGTCAAAGGTAGACAAAAGCAACAGTTAAAATAACACCGAAACAATGAAAATCGCTTAATGGCACAAGGAGGAATTAATGTTTTAGGAACAAATAAAAAGCATGAACAGAATACAATGGAGAAGTGAAGAGTCAGTTTTAATCTATGCGATGTTGGAGACAAGATCTTGTGGTGTATTTTCATGTTGACTGCAATCAAGCATGAGCTGTGTTCACCTTCTTAATTAGTCTATTTTTGAGAATTGAAAAACCACCAGCAGGGAAATTCTGGATGTTGTGGCTAAGATAAACTCTATATATTACATATAAGTTGAAATTGTGATTCCGCTGAAACCTTGAAATTTTTCATCAAGGTTTGAGGAATGTCGAACTTCAATATAGTAGCCACTGAGGATGCTTCAACATTGAAGTCACTTCGTGGCCTATTCCAGTCCTTGGGCTGCCTATTGGAACCTAGTCAATTTTCTCTCAACTCAAAATCCTTCATTACAGCAAGTATGGGGGAATCTACTAAATAGGATAACATAAGGTCACATGCTTTATTTTTCCAGAGACACAAAAGTATCTTAGATTCCATTGCAAAACGCTCGGAGTAAGATTAGTCAGGAGTTTTTGCCTACTGAGTATATCTAGTTCACATAGGCTTTGAACCCTGCCTCAGTCCTGTAACAGTGAAATATTTTCAAAGCCCTAACTTGACTGAAAGCTAAATATATTCTTCCTGGTCACTACTACAGGTCTGAAACATTCACGAACACTTCCAAAAATGCCAGGCCAAAACATAGCAGTGGGAGACAGGCTTCTCAACTGCTCTTCCTAGTGAGGAAATCTGCCAAAGTCCAGCCCCACTAGTGTACTGGCTCTTCTTCTAAGAACCTCTTATGGACAATTGATAAGCCAAATTCTATATCTTGAAAGAGCTCTTAGCTCTGCAGATTCATGTGGAAGCTGGAGTTTTTCTATTATTAATTGAGTGACAGGAATACACTTTCTGTTTCCTCTTTTGGTCTTTTTCAGGTTAAAGCAGCATTCTGAGTTCAGGGAGTCTCAGTTCATAGGTTACCACAGCAGTGGCTGATGTTTATCCCTGAACCTATCTTTGAAATGTTTCCAATTTGCACCACTTCTCTGACTTAAGGCTAACACGATCCCAGAAACCACATTCTCTACATTTCTCAAGATTATTGAAGGGAGAGACAGGCCATCTCAAATCTGTGGTCACCTCTAGTCCACCCTTAGACATACCAATTATTATCATTTCCACTCTGGAAAAAAACTTGTATCCCACTTATACCCAATGCTCATTAAATCATTTCCACTCTAGGAGAAACATTTCTCAATCTGGCCCTCTTTCTTTTGTACCTATCTGAGAGAGAGGTGTCAGCAAGTCTTTGGGAAGGTCCGAGTCAAAGGCACTTCTCAACTTGTGTCCCGTCTGCCACATGGGAATCAAAAATCCAAAAGACTTGATTGTCTTTGTGTGGGGCAGTCGTTTCATTTTCCCCTTGTTCACAAGAACTACCCAGTGAGTACCCAGTGGTATTTTCTGGGAGTGTGAACTTCTGCAATTGCATTTCCCTTCTCTCGCTCATAGTAAGGTTTAAAAAGGACTGCTGCACCAAAATAGCCATAGTCATCCAGGCAGAGTACTTAACAGCTATTATTCTCACATTTCGAGGCAGATGTCTGGGTTAGCTGAAATCTCCTTAGTAGAATGCCGCATAAATGACATTTCTAAGTTGTTCTAAGTTTAGTTAAATACTTGTTTGTGTTTATAACAGCACTATTTCCTTTACTCGCACAGTATATAGTGTGTAACAGCTATCTCATTGACGAAACAGAAAGGTAACATGGTTTTCATGTTTAACTTCTAATATTACCTTATTGGACCTTGCTGGCTCTTCAAAGGTATAGTTAACTGATATAATATTAGGAGTTTGTTTAAATATGCGAATGCTGTTAAATTTGACATGCTAATACCAAAGATTTGCCTGCAGTGTCGCACAGCTTATTACCAGTCCCCTAGCAATATTTTCCAAAGTCTCACATCAAGATGATTAAAGGTGACATCGCACAACATTTGGAATTTTCACTGTTATGCCCCGTGCAGATTTTATTTTTAAGCAATTCAAGCTCAATAAAATAAATAAGTTAAATTAAATCAACAGATTCAGATTCCTACACAAGCCTCTTTCAACCAAATGAATAAAAATCCTAACTTTGAGTTTGGTAGATTTATTTGCAAAGAAGGTAGAACAGGCACAATACATTGACTTGACGCTGACATTTTTGTATTCTGCATCGCACTAGACCTACCAGTATCGCTCTGTCCGGTTCAACTCCCATCTCTAACCCTATCTATGGAAAATCTAGCAGCTTGTCAGGCACACCATTTATGGAGATAACAACCTTAGCCTTCCCCATAGATTCATCCAATATAGTGATAGCTACTTCCATAGTGAATCAGGATATGTGGCCCAGCTTCCCTCCTTTACATACACACACGCACACAGACTCAAACATCCACAGAATACACACTGGATGCCACAAAACTTTCCACAATATGCAGGAACTGCACTAATCTTCTGTCCTCAAAGGACACGTGGTGAAAATTGAGTGTCAGCTATCCAGTCCATTCTGTTCATTAACAGATGTGCCTCACACTGTCTGTGGTAACTTCATAGCAACAAATTATGACAAGGAAATCAATCCACCCCTTCATAATTATAAGGCATGTTAACATTATTTGGCATAAAGTAAGCTTGCCATCCAGTTAATAACACTGTAAATATAAAATGTAATCACATTTCAGAGCAGTGTGTCAGAACAATTACATTTACTCAGACATACAATAGAATTAAGTTATGCATGTACAGTATATACCAGCAATGGCAGTATGCCAGAACCACCAATAAAAAAGTCTGGGAATCATGCAAAATATCAAATTACTACACATGTCACTTAATGCAGATAAAAATTACTTTTTCTCTTGGTATATTTCTATGCTGACTGTGGAAGAACAGATAATATCCATTGACTGTGCATTGGAGCTTGTCCGCTCTATTCTATGCCTTGTTGGAAATACCATAACCACTGTCCACATCCACTCCCATCACTAACCCTGTTGATGGGGACCTCAAAAATCTTATTTATTGTCTCCACCCATGAGGAGAAAACCCCTAAACCCATTGTTTACTAATAAGTTAAATCCTTAAAGGGATAGTTACTAACATGGTCAACCATGGTAATAGGCCCTCTTTGTCTTCTGTATTATGGCACACACATATGCACAGAGACTAGGAAGCAACCAAATTCCTACAGCACACAGAGTTTGCAGTATGTTTCTGCTCATGATGCACATATTGGGGCTTAAACATGAAGTCTATCTGTTAATACCAGGATCTGCCTCACGTTGTCTAGCAACCTTACAGAAACACTGTCCTGATTCTGTGACTTTTACTTCAATTCACAAAAATCTACAACCTGTCTTAAAGACACCAAACATCTCCTCAATCTCATCAAGGACATACAATAGGACCCGCACACATAGCTCTAGGTGGGCCTCAACATAGAGAGCCTCTATACCAGCCTCTCCAGGATGAGACTTTACGGGTAATAGAACATATGTTGGAAGTAACAACATGGGAGTTTAACATACCAAGGGAATTTATCCTGCAATGAGGCCCCCTTGCCCTTCAAGAGAATTATTTTGAATTTGAGGGGGACTTTTTTCTCTAAACGGAACGTCAATGGGCAGTACTTTTGCCCCTAGCATGGCCGGCATGTACGTGTACCATTTTGAGACCACACACATATTGCTCCCTGAAAATCCATTCTTTGCCAACATAAAATTCTGGTGCCGTTATATTGACGATATCTTCATGATCTGGACAGGGAAGGAGGATTCCCTAGCAAACTTTATGACATGGCTGAACACCCATGACCCATATCTGAGGTTCACCAGCACATGGGATGACACAAAACTGGCTTTTCTGGACCAGACAATCAAAGCTCAGGAGGGATCTCTTCAGACAACCACCTTCTACAAACCAACGGCCAGAAACTCACTACTCAAGTTCGATAGCTTCCACCCGTGCCCACTCAGAGAGAATCTACCCTACGGTCAATTCCTCCGCATCAGGAGGAATTGCAGCAGGATTGAAGACTTCCAAAAATAATCAACCGATCTGGCTTAGAAACTCAACCAACGAGGTTACCCAGACAGAATCATACGCTCCACAAAAAAGCGCCGAACCAAAACAGGAAGGCTCTACTGAAAGACGCTCATAGAGTGGATAACACTATTCCCCTAACATGTGTCACCATGTACAAACCAGTCTCTAAGAGTAGCCAAAATCATTCGAAAAAACTGGCGAATCCTCAACACAGGAAAACTGAAATGGGAGCAACCCCTTTTCTCTTATAAAAGAGCAGGCAGTCTGAAGGACCGTTGGTCTCAACACGCCCGAAACAGCTACACACCCCGGGGGACAGCACTGTCCTCAACGCATGGGGCCTTCCCAGCATAGTGGGTTATTACCCATGTGGTTACTGCTGCATCTGCCAGCTCACCCTAACCACAAAGTCTCTTGACTTAGAAGAGGACAAGACATGGCACCTCAGAAAGCACACTAACTGTAACTCTAGACACGTTGTATACCTGATTGAGTGCCCTTGTGTCCTCCACCACATTGGTATGACCAGCAGAAAAATTAAGACCAGGATCGAAGAACATCGGAGTAACATACGCTGCAAAAAGGAACACCACAAGGATGACGGAGCACTATATCTTGAGTGGACTGGACACACACCCAATGACCTGATTTGGGTCATGCTAGAGCAAATCAAAACCACCCAGACGACAGATGAGAATCTCCTATTAGAAAAAGAGCATCGCTGGATTCACCGCTTATCAACCCATAAAACCGGGTTAAATGACAACATTCCTTGGAATTCTTTGAACAACCGCTAACCCTGCATATGACGTGAGATTTATGAACACACTCAGTACCCCTACTAACAAAGAGCCGGACGTTATACCCCTGCCATTCCAGACGTTATACCCCTGCCATTCCAGATAAAATCCCACGGCTGCCCCATATTCCTATACTCAATGAATCATCCAGTGGGCTTAAAGCGCGCTACTTACCCGTAAGGGTCTCAAGGCGCTAGGGGGAGAGGAGATTCCCTGCCCCGTGTCACTTGAAGAGCCAGGTCTTGAGGTATTTCCTGAAGGTTTCTAGGTTAGGGGAGCGTCCGATGCTCACAGGGAAGGGTGTTCCATGTCTTCGCCGCGATGAAGGAGAAAGCCCTCCCGCCTGTTCTGGTTCTGCGGATGCGAGGGACTTCTGCCAGGGCGAGGTACTTTGACCGGAGGTTTCTTTCAGGCACGTGGAAGAAGAGTCGTTCGTTGAGGTATGTTGGGCCGGCATCGTTGAGGCTCTTGTATGCGTGGGTGAGGAGCTTGAAAGTGATCCTATCTTCCACGGGCAGCCAGTGGAGTGTGTGAAGGTGTGGGGTAATGTGTTCACGACGGTGCGCACCCAGCACTAGTCTGGCAGTGGCGTTCTGGATGGTTTGTAGTTTGTGGATCAGGGTTTTGTTAGTCCCGGCGTAAAGTGCATTGCTGTAGTCCAGTCTGCTGGTGACAAGTGCATGGGTGACGGTCTTCCTGCAGTCCGCGGAAATCCACTTGAAAGTCTTACGGAGGATGTGAAGACAGTTGAAGGTGGTGGAGGCCACGGAGTTAATTTGGCGACGCATGGAGAGGGAGGAGTCGAGGATGATGCCTAGGTTTTGAGCGTGGTTGGTGGGGGTGGGCGGCGTGCCGAGGGAGGCGGGCCACCAGGTGTGGTCCCAGGCTGACTGGCAGGGTCCGAGGATGAGGATCTCGGTCTTGTCAGAGTTCAGTTTCAGGCAGTTGTCCTTCATCCATTCAGCCACGTTCCTCATTCCTTCTTGGAAATTGCGTCTGGTGTTCTCGGGGTTATGTGTGAGGGAGAGGATAAGCTGAATATATACCATCAATAGGGCCATCTCCTCCATGAATACACCTGAATATACCCAGTAGGTGGCCTCGTGATTTGGGAGCACATACTTGGACTTTTTTCACGTCCATACACTTTTCATACATTTCTCACTACCATATAAGCAATGTTAACAACTTTTACCACATGTATACCTATCAAAGCAGGGCCCTCACGGAAAACACATTCCTGGCCCTCTTCTGCGAGATTGGTTGAGAGCCAGGCCCCGTTATCATTGCGTACCACGAGCTTGAACTTACACACATAATTCCAATACCTCACCCTGCATATGAATTAATATGTGTCTTACACTTTTTAACAATTTGAAGAACAGGATATACATCCCATCATTTTCATATATATATAGGGGTCCCCTTCTCATCACGAGACAGGAACTGCATAGTCTGCCTTCACTGTCTACACCACTCTCCCGTTTGACGACACGACGCCCTGCGCTATGACTCACAAATTAACAATCAAGACCGCTCTCTGGTGGGAGAATACAGACTTAAAAGCTGGCTCTCGCAAGTCCATCCGCATCCATGGATTTCCCAACAGCAGGCCGAAGCAGGTATGGGAAGCAGGCAGACGTCCATGAAGAAGTAAGTAGGGCCCTGGGGTCCGGAAACTCGATCTTAGCTTGGAGAATGCCAGTGGGGCTGGGAACGCTTTCAGTAATGAGTTTCTTTTTCTTTTCCATCACACTCTATGTGTGTGACTATAGGTCCTGCCCCCTCAATGGATTCATGTTGCCCCTGATGGCAGTTTCATCATAAGCATTCCGCCGCATAATTTAATAAGACAACCTTAGCTATGGATATTCTCACTGTAGCGCATAGAAATTTGGTGTTTGAAAACAGTCATGCACAAGCGCCACCTTCCACTTCACTGTGAAAACAAGCATATTTTTCTATCAAATGTTGCTTTTATTTTTGGCAAACAAACTCAATTTTCCAAATTTCAGTCCCGATTCACAACTTTACTAATCCTAAATGCCTTTTGTGAAGGCCAAAAGTTGTAAAGTTAGGATTTTGTCTCAGAATACTTTTGTTAAACGGGCCCTCTTTTTCTAAAAATGTCTGATTTTTCACCTTTAAAATACAATTTTTATTTTTAGTAAAAATACACCCTCAAACATAAGCTTCTTATTTTCATCATGTACTCATTTGTATAAATGCTTCACATGGACAGAATCTGCTTCACATGTCTAGGCATTACAATCACATGTCACAAATGCTTGCCGAAACACCAAGAATATCTTTACTATTCCAATAATGATCACCAATATATTAGAGGCACATCTGCACCTAGACTGGACACAACAACTTCAAAGTTGCTCACTATTCATCAATCATGGCCGATAGAATGCCATATGTGCCCACCAATATGACATGGGTGGTGAAAAATTAGGTCAGTCATAACTGCAATATATCTGTAATTGCTGCCAGTATGGACAACTGGACCAAAAGCGATCAAAATATGTCTCGGATGCGCTACTGTGCTAGAGATAAACATAATCGGCAGCAACATATAATGTGGTAAACACTTTTTATTACAGAGAATAACAATGCCAAAGACACAAACTGAGAGACACAGGTTTTATGTACATAGAGAATATGTTATGTTATATTGTGTTATGTTATGTTATGTCATGTTAATAAGATTTGTACAGTGCATAGCTGCCCAAGGGCTTCCCAGTGCTATAGCAGTGAGCAGCAGAGGAGAAATAAATGTTTAATGGTACTGCAGAAAAATCTATGTCTTCAATTTTTTTCTGAAACTAGATTCAACTTCCAAAAATCTTAGTTTATGGGCAGTGAGTGCCATAGCTTAGGTGCCAGATGTGAGAAAGATCTGCCTCCCATTGAGCTCTTTTGATTTTTGTAGTTCAGAGAAGATGTTCTTGATACGATCTTAAACACCTGTTGAGGACATATGGCACAATCATATTTCTAATTTAACAAGGACCGCTGTTATTAATTGCTTTGTGGGTCAAGCAAATTGCCTTAAATTTCATCCCGGCCTCAATCGGTACCCAATGGAGCAATTTCAAATGATCCACTACTGGCTTGTCAATTGGAACCTTACACAGGAGCCTAGCTGCAGCATTCTGCACAGCTTGAAGTCGTTTGATAACGTATTTTGGGGCACACATGTAAAGAGAATTACCCTAATCTATTTGGGAGTTCACCAATGCATGAATTAGTGTTTTCCTCAGCTCCAGTAACTTTCAGGGCATTCTGAATAATCCGAGGCATTGGCCGGCCAATTTTTAGCTTGAACTTCCATTGTAAGTTAATTGTCCATCCAGATACCGAGAATCTTGATGGAGGGATTTGAAACGGGCGGGTTCCCCAAGCTGCTTGGCCAGCTGGGCAAACGCCTGGGGACCAATTTGCTTCTAAGAATCATCTGCTCTGTCTTGTCCCCATTTAACTTTAGGCAACTGCTCATCATCCACTCCGCCACCTTTTCCAAACATGGCACCAGTTGCTCAGAGTCCAAATTTGTTCCAGTATCATAGGAGACTACCAGCTGCGTATCATCTGCGTATGAGACCATGGATATGCCAACTTCCTGGACACTGTCAGCCAGCGGTCGCATATAAATGTTGAATAATGTTGGATTGAGCGAGGAGCCCTGAGTCACCCCACATATCAGAGACATCTTGTCAAAAAAATAGCTGGTTTCCATCACTTTTTAAGGATCTGTCCTTAAGAAAGGATAGCAGTCAATCCAAGGCTTTGTTCTGTATTCCAATATCCCTGAGACTCTTTAGCAGAATGATATGATCCACAGTGTCAAATGCAGCGCTCAGATCTAGCAGCAATATTGCGGCTGAGCTACCTTGATTGAGAGTGCTTTTCAGTTCTTCTGTGACTGCCAACAGGGCAGATTCACTGCTATGCTGTGCAAGGAAGCCCATCTATGTGGGGTGAAGATAATGGTTATTTTCCAAGAAATTAGATAATACCCAATGTACTTGTTTCTCCACAAGCTTTCCTACAAATGGCAGGAGTGATATAGGCCGATAATTGATGGATTGTGTTGGGTCTAGATGCTTTTATTTCAGTAGATGTCTGATAATTGAATTTTTCCATAGTTTTGGGACTTAACTTTCACTAATGAGTAATTAAGAATTTCAGCTATTGAAGGGTGCATCGCCCTGCATGGCTTTATGTAGAACATGTGGGGGGGGGGGGGGGGTGCTGGATCTAGAGGAGATCTAGATTTGATTTTACTCATCATACTTACTATATCTTCGTTAATGGGTGAGAAGTGGGTAAAGACAGGAAGGGTAGGAGCCTTAGAAAGGTCTTTTTTATAGCTTGTCGCTGCCCCAGTCCCTCCCTAAAGAGATTCATGATTGTCTATGATTTCTTTGTGAAAAAAGATAGCCAACTTGTTGCATTTTGTCTTAGAGAAATGAAAACTGGGTTTATCCTGATTTAAAGTTGGCAAGGATTTCACCACATTAAACAGTTTCTTAGGGGAATTTTGCTCCTGATTTATCTTTTCTTCAAATAATTAAGCCTGGGCTTCCATAATATTATTGTGGTAAAGCGTGATGGCTGACTTGTAACTGGCTTTTAAACATGGATCGTAATCCTTCCGCTATTTCCTCTCCATATTCTTCCAAATCTTTCTTAAGGAAACTAGGTGAGCATTGAACCAGGTTGCTTATTTGATGTTCATTTTTGACTTAGGTGCAGTTTTTGGGATAACCTTGTCTAATGGCTAGGTAATCCAGCTTTCCCAGTTAGTATAAGCCTCATCTAAATTTCCCCCTAAGTGTGGGGTAGAGGTTTCCAAATTTTGAACATTTTGAATGATGAAAGCACAATCAAATAGGCGTGCACAATAAGACTAATAAGTGGATCTCAGCTATGGATGCAGCCCCTCCTGAGCTGATCTTTGACCCAATGTATACACTTTCTCTCTGGCTCCTACCGGCCCACACTAAGGTGGCTCCACTCTGGCTACATCTCTGGCTGCATCGGGAACTCTTCTTTCCTGGCCCATTGTTCAAATCCAAAGAGTGACTGATGGAGTGGGGACTACAACATGTGAAATCCCTTTGTGCCCTTATTAGATTAATAGCTCATACATATAGTCATGTTTCAGGTATAAAGGCCAGCACATGGTGTATTTGTGTCTTAGCATGAGATCTTTTCATTGGTTTCGCTGGCTGCAACACTAAGGGTCTCCAGATGAGCAGTGCTGTCTTCTTACATGTACGTAATCCCATTACTTGATGTTGTTGGCTGAACTTTACTTTGGAGAGCATCTTCAAGGGTGTTGGTGAGCTATCAGTAGCTTCCAAGCTACTCATTGGTGACCCATTATTTAGATCAACCTCCTTGTCTTTTAGGTGATTTCAATCATTGCCCATTGATGTTGCATTAAATGGTTTGTTTATACTACTCCTTTTATCACACATCATACCTCCTGCACACTACAATGGATATTTGGCTTGCTGTTCTGTCCACATTATACCAAGAATGAAAAGTGGTTTTACATTTGTGGATGCATTTTTTGGAGAGTTTATGAGTTCAGTTAATCTGTGCCCCATAGCTGTTCTCTTTTACTCCTGTAGACTTTTTGGCAGATTTTCCGCAGATGACATACGTATTTTTGCATAGCAAGTGTTAATTTGTTATCACAAAACGTGTTCAGTGTTTGCAAAGAAACATAAAGTAGAGCATATATAACTCTGATGGTAAGGTTTATCCATTAGGGAATACATGGTCTGATTCATAATAAAGTTGTTAATCTAAACCCATAGACTTATGTCTACCTCTAGGTGCAGATTTCTACTTTTGAATTTCCAAGTATTCCCAGAAGTACACCTGTAAAGCTGTGCCAGACAGAGATATATAGATGTACTTCTGGGAATGTCATGTGACGATTCCAATGGGCTCATATTCACCCTTTACAGGGTTTTCAACAGCAAAGTCACAACAAGGAGGATGGAGCCTCTCTGCAAATGCACGCTTTCACTCTTTTCCTCTACATAACATTTTTTGCCTTGAGAAAGCACTCCCATTCATCCTTCGTTCCATGGAAGGGGAGGAACTCCAGCCCTTTGAATGCATAAACTTACAACCATTTCCAGGGTGGGACACTTTCAGATCACAGTTCGGGAATGCTAACAAACGTAGATGTTTTTGTTGTACCCAAACTTCCAAGACAAACCATGCATTGGAAAGCCTTCTTTTCATCCCTTGAATGATGTTTACTAGTCAGACATTTTTAACTAGTGCTGGAACAATCTGCATTTTAAAAATTCAGTTTTGACTGCCAGGTACCACTTGTATATTTCTGGCAGGCACCGAAATTGTTTTGCAAACTAGCATTTATGGACAATTTTGCCTTTGTGAAGAGTACATTTTGAAAGATACAAACAATAGCTAATGAAACTAGCTTTTCCTACACACAAGAAAATGCAGTAGATGTATGTTATAAAATATGTGAAAAACACCTAACATCTGTTTTTGGACCTACTCTGAGTTCATTTATGAACATTTCAAAAGCAATGAGAAAAGAAAGATATTTTTCAAAATTAAACTAACAGTCTTATTTTTAAAACCTTTTTTAATATTTGTGCTTTCATGGCTACAAATGGCCGCAATAAAGTTTCTATGAATGAATGAATATTTGGTGGATACATGACAGCTCCTATATATATATATATATATATATATATATATATATGTTTGAAGCAAAACATCCTTTGCGGGGGGAGCGTCTGTATGCTGGTGCCGGTGGCGAGGTAAGGACACCCTCGCAGTAATTTTGCAGCAACCTTCTATTAAGAAGACACCGCACTCCTCTTGAAGTTTATAAGTTCTTGTTTATTGACCTGTTTTCTTCCACCTACACATTTTGAACCAAATGGTCCCTGGTCACGTAGCAATCATTAGTCCATTCTTAATTTCAATTATTTATACAGAGTCACCATTGTAGCTCACAATGAAGCATTATGGGCTTTGTAGTTACTTTTGATGAACTGGCTAAATTATAGCCTATCCCAGTGTCTTGCCGGTTTCGGGAGTCACGTGATTGATTACCTGTCAACACGGGTAACTGCCCATATGTTTGAGATGGCTGTTTGACGAATAAGCACACAATAAATAACCATTAGTATGATTATTTAAGGAGCGAAATGATTCAGTTATTCATGCTTAATCAATCAACTGGTTGACTGAGTGTCACTTGAATAATTCTGTTCTGAGTGCCCATAGGTTGCCCTTTTTTGTGGAGGCATTTCTCACATGACTTCCTTGGCGACAAGACACATAGGATGCAAACAATCTATAAAGAAAAAAAACATTTTTTATATACACTTCTCACATTATCCTGCTAGTTCTATAGTGTAAACATATGTACAGTGGACTTAAGTGGAAATTTATAGATACAAGAGTGATGTTAGTTGTAATATGTAGGAGGGAGAGGGGTGAGATTGGGAATTAAGTTCTTTCTTTTTACAGGTGAAACAGTTCTGAACCTCAGTTAAAGTCATTTTGTTTTTTCAAAGAATGTCCTTCAAATGATATGCGGTTTCACAAATGAACATGCATCTCTTCTTCTTCTTAATTAAGTCTTTAAAATTCCCATTCTCCATCATTTATTGACAAAAAGTATGAAACTGAAATGTTCAAATTGTTCAAATTAAATAAGGGAAGGTGTATAATTCCTTTTAATTATGCCTATGTTACAGAGTGTATTCTGCCATTATTAGAATATAATAGGCTTATGATCTTTCTATTTTTTTGTGGTATAGTAATAAAGCATGAAGGAATTACATCATCAAAAAGCTACTGGAATAGCAAGAATATTTTGTATTTATAAAATAAGCCAATATCAATTAGATACGGGTTCTGTTGTATAGAAATCATTACATTTCTATTGTATGTAGTTTTCTGGAAACATGTGGTAGCATGTGACAATCCTAAATTTAAAGTACACTGAAATGAAAATTCCTCTTCAAATTACATTTTCAATTTCCTGAGGTTTTAAGGCATTCAAAATCTTCTTGCATCAGATAATAAAGTCCAGTAGTTGTGCTTGAATTTTGACTGTCCAGAGATTTATGAGGAGGAAAAATGGAAAAAGGTTTAGAAAGTAAAGTCAGTATCATTTTTAAAATTAAATATTGGCTGTAGTGTTTATTGGTCAAGTCAAACAAATTTTTAACAGCTGACTTAGTTTAAGATTCCCCTAGACAATGACCTAATTAAGTGACATAGAATCTGGTATAGATGGGGGTTGCGAGAAAATATAGGTTTCAAACAGTGGTGGCTATCCCACCCGCTCACTTCTCACATCTCCTGCTTCATTTAGTACATGAAAGATGATGGTTTCCTCATGGTGGGCCAATGTCAGGGAATGGTGTCAGAGGGGCTACTTTTTTAGGAGAGCCCTTCAATACCATGTATTTGCTCTCTACCTGTCAGGGTCTATTGTGTAAAATATGATGCCACTTGATAGGAAAAGTCAACAACTCTTCTTCAGAAGGTGAGAATTATTTAATTTGTAACTAAATAACAGCAAGGAAACCATGCTGGTGAGACGTGGTTGACATGCCCTTACATCATTTTCTTTCCTAAAGGGGCATGAAATTGGGAACCCCCTCTAAAAGCAGTGAGCCGAGCCCGACTGGAGCGGCATAGATAGTTCCTCTGCTAAACCATTGTTGTCGTGGCCAGCTTGCTGAGGACTGATTCAAGTCCATACTGTCTAGTTTAAACTAATCTTAACAGTGAATGATTTTAGACTGATAATGTGAGGTGATATTGTGAGGTTCAGTTGAGCTCGAGAGGTTGATTCTTTTAAACCTGCTGAAAACTCACTAAAAATGAACAACAATTTAATATTTAGTAAAGCTATAAGCTGGACACTGTTGCTCATTTTTAAACCATAAATCTCTGTGTCTCAGCAAACATTTTCAGCACCATTTTGTTTGAATATTTAATTCATTTTTATTGCATTTGAACTTGTTAGGTAGCGGTTCTATTACGCTGCAGCTACCTCAGAGATTTTACGGCAGAGAAAGGGATAAATGTGGCAATGGTGGAATTTGTGAGAACATTTTTTTTAGAGAAATATGAATCTTTGTCCAAATAACAAATTTCCATTCTAGATAATCGAGTGATGATATCCACGTTTCACTAGCAAAGCGATGTGGAATGGCTTTTGTTGCTTGAGTTAAAGATGCAAATTGTATCAGAATATATTGTGACATTGTCACATTCTTGCCTTTTGAACAAACCAGTGGAAGTTACTGTGCATAATTTAAATGCATCCTATTATATATTCATATACCAATGATGAAGTGTCTTGATGAGGAATAGAAGGAAACTGCTGACAGGTGTTGAGGGAAAAGTGACAGGTTATAATGAAAAAAGCTTAGAATTTCAAACTTCATCAAACGGAAGCAGCGAGCATCAAATTCAATAATTCAGAAATCAGATGCACAAACAACAGCCTATGCAGTTTTTTAATGCCTTAATTGAAGATCATTTCGAATTCATTTGGTGTCTAGGTTGTTGGAAGATCTGATACATGGAATACATTTTTAATATCAATGAATTTGAATTGTAAGACAGAAACTGAAATATTAATGAATGTTGACAAAGGGTAGGGCATGGGAATATTATATTATATAATTAAAGTGCTGAACCATCAGTGGAAGGGTTTAAGATAAAAGTTGGAGGGAGTACAGAGACGTTAACAACAATATGATAAATGTAATCACAAATGTATGTCATAAAAATATCCACATATGTGTTCAGATGGTAAGAAAAGATAAAATGAAAATATTTAGTGCATACGCCTGATGTGTGTCTGCAGACAGTTAGCAATAACACTGTGATACTATGCACATTCACTGTGCTTTCTGTCTCTTCAGCTGGTACCCAACACCGCTGCTATGATGCTTTGAAAAACACACATACAAAAATATACGGGGTCGCCTTATTACATGATTTAAAAAAACATGCCAAAGCAGTGCATTTCAGGTGAATTGGGATGAACTACCTTTCCTTCAGAGAACACTCAGTCCTTTCCTATTCTCTGTAAATAAATACTACCCAATGCCTTTACTGTCCTTTTTAAAGGGCTAAATGGATGTCATTAATTTTGTGATAAAGTGATTGATGGCCCCTTGAAAAGTTTGGCTCAAACAATATGTGCTGCTTTTCTTGATCTAGGGATCCTCATGTTGGCCTTTTTCATGGCCTCTTCTTTTCTTAGGGATTTCTCTCTTTGATCGATATCATTGATAAACTGCATGGAACAGAAACACCACCAGTCATTGATGATAAATGGTATTCCTTTTTACCTATTGCTACAATAAATACATCAGCGCATTCTCCAGACAAGTGAAAGCGTACCTACTCTGAGTACATTCACATGATATATGTGAACATGATGGGCATGAATCACAATGGTATTTGCACTCATGTGTATTCACACAATGTGAATATACGAAATTAGAGGGATTAACTCACAAATAATATTACACTGCTATTATTCAGTTTTAAGTGTGAATGATTCTGCACGCATGGGCAGGTTGTGGACACTCCACAGTGGAAACTCTGCATAGAGGTCTGCAGGCCATCCCCGCTCAGATATAATTGAGGACCTACTTCTGTAAAGGGAAGGAGTAAATGCCTGATTTACTATTCACATTCTCACATCAGGGATGTGCATTTTGCACACTGATATGTACTGTAAAAAATCTGTCTTTTCCATGTGCTCACCTCAGATTGTTTGCGTTTCTCTGGACACTATTTATTGCTGGCTTTAGAACTTTGGGCACTTTTTTTCCTGCTAACCAGGAATAAATTGCCTCTGCTTCACATTTAAAATACGGTTAAGTCAATAGTCTATGATATTTGAAGTGCATACAGGGCCTTGACGTTAAATGCCTCTCGTAGTCTGTATTGTATCATCCACTGCAGTGGCAGTGTAAACATAGCTACAGGTCTAATTGTTTAGCCTGATTGCTGCAGCTCGACCTGTCAAAATATCCCCTTTTGACGGGTAAGACCTCCCTTTTAAATATTAGTAAGTCACTTGTATTTAGGCCTTGTAGCTCACAAGGCATGTATTTAAACATGGGACAGGTAGAACATGATTTCCACCATTTGCTTACTGTGACGATGCAGAAAATGTAATTTTCACTATGGCAGGCCTGGCCTTTTCTACGTAGAAAACCAAAGGGTAGATTAAAATACCAATACTGCTAACTGGGGAAGAAGCAAGATTGAAAAATAACGAAATCACTTTAATAAATTGTTATACAAAATCCAATTTATTAGTAAGGCCAATCAATCAATCGATCAATCAATCAATGGTAAAGTCATATTTTTAATAAATATTAAGGAAGACTAATTTTGAGAGAGTTACCCTTTGCATCCCCGAGCTTTCAGAAGGCTAATCGACATTAGTCTCTGCCAACTACCAGACTGTGCTTAGCCTTGAATGAGGGGTGAATGATCTGTGAAATTCTTCCAAGGAGCTACCAATAGGTTGACCTGAATGAGCAGGGATAACTCCCCTAAGTTCTGCAGAAGCTTCTGATGGGGGCTGGATGATTCCTATTAATACCACTGTGTCAAAGCCTGCCTAACAGGTCTGTTTGAGCCACATGTAACACTTTGGTGAGCTTCAAAGGAAGAAAATCGAATGCCAGGATAGGTCTTGTGTGTCCCTAGTCTGGGTGTTGTAGAACCCTGACTTTGACCTAAAAGAGACTTCTTTCACCTAGTTTCAAGTGGGTATAGGGCCTGCTTCAAATTGTATTTTAGATTTAGATTTGGGAGGACACTAGTGACTGCCATAGACGACTCATAGTGACTGCCATAGACGACTCACCCACAAACCACAGACCCAAGTTTAGTGTAGCCAAAGATAGTCACCATCTTGAAAATGCCCTGACACGTGGCATTTTTGACCTATTTTGGACCTATTTTCAGTAAGACAAACGGGAAACCCTGAAAAGTAGGTAGGGTTGCCCTCAGGAACATTTACCCCATTATTTATTTATTTAGTGCCCAGGAGTCATCACCACCCACTATTTAGTCCAAGGCATACATGTATCACACCAAGGCATCCCACCAAAACAATATCTGGACCTGCAGGACAACAGAAGAGGACTGGCCCTACTATCTGTGTACTTACAGAAGTCCTGAAGAACTGACCTGCTCACCGTTCTACTTAGGATAAAGAAGTGAACGTATTGTGTGGCTACAGGGAAACAACACCAGAAAAGGTGTTTTTTCTAAAGTGACTAGCTGACCAGTGACAACTTGACTTAGATTTGTCTTTGCTGTTGCCCTCTGTCTGAAACCAAAAGAGTTTTTGAGTGCTCTCCCCTGAGATCTTTGGTTCCCTAAGAAGTGTAGTCCTGTGATTGTTTTGGTTCTAGAAAAAGTCTGAAAACCTTTCAACAGGGGCTCCATCAGGGTCTGACTCAAATTGTGCCTAGTTCTGGCTCTGCAGCTTCAATGTACTGTCATTGCTTATTCTACTTCTGTAATGACAGAAGTGGGACTTTATGTGTCAGAACCATCATAGCTCTGTCCAATAATTTGCTACTTGTAAGCATATTGTTCCCCTCACCTACTACTCCCTCCACAAATGGGTGAGGAGTATACAGCTATGAGTTCATATTGAATACTTGATATTTAGATAACTGGCATTAAGTACGATTTATTTTGTGAAACATGCTCTTCCATTTGCTTATTCAAATATGTAAAATTAGGTACTTGGACCCCACAATTCTGATGGAGATAAAATCTACTATCAAGCCCCATTAATCAACGTATTTATATACCTGAAATTAGCTTCTTGCGTGACCTCTGACCCTGTTCGCAGGCAGGTCGCTCCGCACGCCACCACACGGCTGCCAGCTGCCTCTTACCTGCTCCCTGCCGCCTGCCTGTTTTACCGCCGCTTCCTGCTTCTTCCCGCCGCTGCGTCCCTGCGGCCCCCCCTGCTCCCCATTGGCCACCCTGCTTCCACCTCCCAGCTGCTCCTCCCTCCCTATCCCCCTCTTATGGAGGCTAGCCAGCGGGCGCGCAGCTGGGGCGCTGCTGGTGAGCCAAAGGCGCACCAAAGGCAAGCCTGTCTGCGCCCGTCCACACCTGGACTGCGCCCAGCGCCAGAACCCCTGGATCCCGCGAAAGCCACAACACCAGACTCCTCTACGACGCCAGCACCCTCCACTCACTTAACGCCGGCCGAAACCTGCTTCCAAGCCGCCCCGAAACGGACTCACGGACCTTTCTCCTGCCACACCTCCAGCTGCACGCTGCATACTCCTCAACACCCGCTCGCACGCAAACACGCCGTCGAGCTCTGGAATCTGCTCGACACCTCCGCCCCAGATGTGGCCTTCCTGACCGAGACCTGGTGGAATGACTCCTCGGCGCCCGACATCGCCAGAGCCATCCCGGATGGCTACAAGATCACCCGCAGGGATCGCACCAACAGAATCGGAGGAGGAATAGCCTTCGTCCACAAGTCCACTCTCAAGGTCGCCACCCATGCAGACGACATCCTCAACACCGCCAAACACCTGCACTTCCGAATCCACACTGACCCCAACACCACCCTCAGAGGCACACTCACCTATAGACCCCCAGGACCCCAAGCTCAATTCAGCGACTCCATCACCCACCTCACCAGCACCCACACACTCGCCTCCACAGAATACATCCTCCTCGGGGACCTGAATTTCCACCTTGCGAACAACAACAACGCCAACACCACCACAGTGATCGACAACCTTGCCAACCTCGGCCTCAGACAACTCATCACCACACCCACTCACGCCGCTGGCCACACGCTGGACCCCGTCTTTTCCACAGGCACCTATGTCACCTTCGACAACACCACTGAACTCCACTGGACTGACCACCGCTGCATCCAATTCAACTTCAATAAACCAACCACGCACCACCGCATCCAACAGCTACATTCGCTGCTGCTGGAGCAAAGTCACCAAAGACCAGCTGATCACCACCCTTGTCCAAAACCCACCCACCGACCCCACCAACCCAGACACCGCAGCCCGCAACCTCAGACAGTGGATCAACGACTGCGCCAACACCCTCGCCCCACTCAAGAAACCCTCCAACAAACACGGCAGCAAGAGAGCCACCTGGTTCACTGACAAGCTGCAGACCTCCAAATGCCCATGCTGGAAACTGGAGAAGATATGGCTCCATGAACGTATTCCAGACAACCACGTAGCCCACCAGGATGCCACCCGCAGACATCACCACCTCATCAGATTAGCCAAGAGATCCTCCTTCAAAGACCACCTGGATAACAACGCACACGACAGCAAAGAGCTTTAAAGCATCGTAAAGGAACTTTCCAACCCCAGCGCCAATGCCAACAAAATACCGCCATCACAAGAACTGTGCAACTCACTGGCCATCTTCTTCCACTGCAAGATCGCTGACATCCATGACACCTTCGACACCATGACCGCCCCGACTATGCCAGACCCCACCTCCCCTGTGAACACCACCAGCGCCAACCGCCTGACCTCCTGGTCCAACGTCAACGACGAGACACGCAAGGTCATGAACTCCATCCACTCAGGATCTCCGTCAGACCCGTGCCCACACCACGTATTCAACAAAGCAGATGCTGCCATCGCACCACAACTACGGAAGGTCATCAACATCTCCTTCGAAACAGCGACATTCCCAGAAAGCTAGAAACACGCGAAAATCAACGCCCTCCTCAAGAAGCCCAAGGCGGACCCCAAGGACCTCAAGAACTCCGGCCCATCTCCCTGCTCCCGTTCCCGGCGAAGGTCATCGAGAAAATCGTCAACATGCAACTGGCCCGCCACCTGGAAAACAACAACATCCTGGACCCGTCCCAGTCTGGGTTCAGACGAAACCACAGCACTGAGACAGCCCTCATCGCCTCCACAGACAACATCAGGAGCCAACTGGACAATGGCGAAACATCAGCCCTCATCCTCCTGGACCTGTCAGCCGCCTTCGACACGGTCTGCCATCGCACTCTAAAGACGCGCCTCCTAGAAGCCGGAATCCAAGAGAAGGACCTTGACTGGACCACGTCCTTCCTCTCTGGCAGAACTCAGAGCGTCCACCTCCTGCCCTTCCGATCTGAGGCCACCGACATCATCTGCGGCGTCCCCAGGGCTCATCCCTCAATCCGACGCTGTTCGACTTCCACATGGCCCCCCTCGCACAAGTGGCCCGCCAACATGACCTCAATATCATCTCCTACGCTGACGACACCCAGCTCATCCTCTACCTCACCAAGGACCCGCACACAGCCAAAAACCAACCTCATGAGGAAATGAAGGCCGTCGCAGACTGGATGAGGAACAGCCGTTTGAAGCTGAACTCGGACAAGTCGGAGGTACTCATCCTCCTACCCACCCCCTCAGCCTGGGACGACTCCTGGTGGCCGACCACACTGGGAACAGCACTGATACCCACCGACCATGCACGCAACCTAGGATTCATCCTCAACTCCTCCCTCTCCATGTCTAAACAGGTCAGCGCCGTCTCCTCCTGCTACAATACCCTCTGCATGCTCCGCAGGATCTACAAGTGGATCCCTACCAAAACAAGAAGAACGGTGACACAGGCCCCCGTCAGCAGCAGACTTGACTACGGCAATGCACTCTATGCAGGAATCCCAGCCTACAACGAGTACAACGCATCCAAAACGCCTCCGCCCGACTGATCGTCAACGTCCCCCACCGCAGCCACATCACCCCCCACCTGAGAGACCTACACTGGCTCCCCGTCGACAAGAGGATCACCTTCAACTCTTCACCCAAGCACACAAAGCACTCCACAACGCCGGACCAGCCTACCTGAACAACAGACTCAGCTTCTACACCCCCAGCCGTCAGCTCCGCTCCTTAGGGCATGTATGTGTGCCACATGGCACAGGTGTAAATGCACATATTTGCATTTACATAGGAATTCGTTATTTACCACCAACTAATAGTTGGTAAATTTACCGATTCGGTAAAATTACCGATTCGGTAAATTTACTGAATCTGTGTTTTTTAATGTCCTACATCTCAGTATCCATATACCGGTCTGTATTTTCGGCTGTTTACCGACCAGTATTTGGATACCTACATCTGGCCCTACGTCTTATAGACCCTCATAAGGAACATTTCCAAAATGCAAAATAAATTTTATCTGCATGATTGACAGTTCCATTCTTTAAGGAGATTATTGTCAATACTATAAGTCAACTGTCTTTGGGACTTGTTGAAAAAAAGTCTTATAGTTGTGAATGACGCTGTCTTCTTTTTCCCTAAAAATGCTTATACAGAGCTATCTCATGGTGTTAAGTGGCTCTCTGATAAGAGTGACATTGTTGCCCAGTGGCAAGACTTCTGACTCTTTGTTCTCAATGCTTCAGTTTAGATGGTTTACAAAACTGATCAAACACTGCAAGGACTGTAATCATGTTCCTACTCTATTACACTATGTAGATCAGAAGGTCATCATCATACAGGGAAAACAATTAATTCACCTCCACACTGAGACTACCCTATACCCACAGACTACTCTACACTGCCTAAGCTAGAGGATTCAGTATGAGCACAAAGAGCAGTGCAGACAGAGAATAGATATGCTTACATCTCATCTATGAGACAAACGGCTTAGACACCTTCCCAATCATAGATTCAGCTGCTCAATATTCAGTGAACAATAATGCCACTACCTCTATTAAGTCATGCATGACCTTTAATTTATTTAACATGTTTATGTTCAATTTATTAAATGGAGCAAAATCAAGCACTTTTATTCTAATTTGACCTTACAAGTAGAGCAGTAATTTTGCTCCAACCCACAGGTTTTTCCCTGTTTTATCTGCAGGAATTTGCATGAGAAGTAGTTCCTCTTTCTGTGTTTCGTTGGTCAGAAATTAATAAAATATGATCTTACCATGTGGTAAAACTGAATCCTCATGGTACCCCCCCCCCATTCAGACCTATAGAAAAAAGAGTGTATGGGTAAAACTGACCCAGGTAAAGACACAAAAAGCATTTTTCTTTTTTTGGTCACTTTTGTTTTAAGACCCTGTTATCCCATTAGATTCGGGATGAGGCTCTAAGTGGTTGAAATAAATATAGCCGTCATTTTGGAGAGGTGGTTAATTTTTGACTGTAGCCAAGGACGCATGCTGGTTTAAGCCCAATTAGGCACACTACATACATCAGTGTATTAAACAAACTCCCAGATAATCCTCTTGCCATTGTAAATAAAGCAACACTGCTTTGAAAATCACTTAAATGAAAATGACTTACGGTCTTATTGCGATGTCGGGCTGAAGGCCATCCGCCAGCTTGTCTGTGGCATTCCGCCTGACATCTGTGGCATCGGTCCGA
This sequence comes from Lissotriton vulgaris, assembly GCF_964263255.1. Lineage (NCBI taxonomy): Eukaryota > Metazoa > Chordata > Amphibia > Caudata > Salamandridae > Lissotriton > Lissotriton vulgaris. The sequence goes on from NC_141697.1 coordinate 1,038,476,097, forward strand.
CCACCGTATTATGATACAGGAGGTCCAACCGATGTCTGCCGAGGGAATTCTCTCCACCTCTGACAGGATCAAGGAGCCAGTGGGGCCAAGGGCAGATCGTAATCCCCAAAATGGAGATGGTGCCTGCTCAGGCACTGCTGTGGGGATTACAAAGCACATTTCTGACAGCCTTTCTATATGGCAGTCTGACTGCCATAGAAAGTCTGTTGGAAATGTACTTTGGGGGCCCCTATCAGGGTCCCTGTCCCCCTGTGGCCTCCGCTATGAGGCCTGGGGGCACCTGTGGTGCCCCCCAAACATCCATGCATCATGTGGCAGGTACCGCATGGTGCCTGCCACACAGTGCATAAATGTTTTAAAAGGGTATTTTTCCTATTGCAGCCGCAACAGGAAACATACAGTTTCCGACTGCCATGAAGGCAGTCACATCCTAATTTGGGAAGCTGGACTGCCAACTCCTTCTTGCGTGGTCCTGTTTCCGACATGATGCCAGTCTGCTGTGCATCCAACCAGCATCATAATGAGGCCCAAGCTAGCTATATCCAGAATTGAAATGAACATAACACTAAAACCTAAAGGGCTAAAAATTGTTTCATTGAAACTATATTTCTCTAAAATTAAACATACTTCATACTTCATACTTTCATCTATGTTTCTAAACAAATTGTGCACTAAAACACTGAAATCATATTCTATCCTTAATTTTCAAATTTTTATCACTGGCTCTAATACTAATCATACCTTTGCCCAAACCTTGTTTTCATTTGTATCCTAACCCCATACCCTAACCACAAATTGCCACTAACTGCTAACCTCATGCTAATCCAGCCCTAAATATGACCCTAAGCATAACCTTGATGCTTGCCTTTACCATAGCAATAAGCTGATTTTCATTCAAACCCAAACCTTCGCTGTTATCCAAACTCTGACCCTAATCGTGTGCCTATTCCTTATCCTGACCATTATCTAATCATGACCCTTACACACACCCGGAATCTAAACATTTCTCCATCTGTAATCCTGAATGTAACCACATCCTTTGTACGACTCTTGACCTATTCTCTTAATCTAGTTTTGATGATTTTTTTTCTATTAAGTGAATTTTCAATTAAATGTTTTTATTGAAATGTGTTTTTTCTGAACATAAAATGAGGCAATCCTGCACAGCCCCATTTCTTTTTCGTTTTTGTTTGTGTCACAGCAGTGCTATAAATGTACATTGATCAAGCTCCAAGCATATTAGTCTGACTACCTTATGTACCTTGGGACCATAATCCTCATTTAGAGTCAACATCATATTCAATTTCATTAGAACCAGATAACTCCCATCAATATCTATACCAACAGAGCAGCTAAGATTCAGAGAAATCAGAACCTTCAAAGAGACATTCCACAAAGTCAAGTGACCAATCAAATGACCACTACTTCTCTTGAAGGCTCCACAAAGCCACTGCAAACTGAGTGCCAACCAATGTAGAAACATTACAATTTTCTTGAAGGATTCGGTGCAGTTTGTTATCTCTTTGGCCTGGTATTCTACAGGCCAAGCTGTTATGGAATGTTAAAATCAGGTACTTTATGTCTTTTGCATCATATGTAATGCTTTTGCTGAGCCCAGCCCACTCTTTACTTTTCAAAACGAATAAAATGTGTTGTGTAAACAATTTGGTCAAATTATAATTATATTCAATGAGTTTGAGCTCTGCAACAATGTATTAATTATATTCTTCTGCATCATTTTTATTACTTAAGCACAAAGTCAGATATACACCATTGATTGGGCTAATTATGTGTAGTTTCATTCATCTTATAAAGTTTCACCTTGCGACATACAGAAACAGAAAAGCAGGCTGTCATAAGGGTAAGAGGCACAAGATCATTCATACTCATAAACAGAAGTTGAAAGGAGATCTTGCAATGAACAGCATTGCAACAGGTCTGATTTTTCTAAGGACTCCACTTTTAAGTAGTATGCAAAAATTGGGAATTGCACGTCATGTGAGAAAAGAAACTGCACAACTCCACCCACACCTAATTCGTACCATTTTGGATATTAGTATGGGACTCAAAATTCCATCACAAACAGCAACGAAAAATAAATCAAAGTGACAGAGAAGCCCTCAAATATAAATCTCAAAATGTTTTATAGGCTATCAAATGAAGTCAGTATAGGGGTCCTCATCTAAACATCTGGATGACTCCAACTATCCTTGTGCACCAAATAGTCCTACCCCATAATCTGTCTGACTTCCCTGAACAAACCCATATGCATGAGCATTCTAATTCAAGAACAATGAGCAGCTAGTATGTGTAACCTTCTGCATTGAAATTTAAGTTGACCCAGATGCAAATAACCAAACAAAAAGGCTGGGTAAATTGTAAAAAATATAGGCATGTCTACCATAGGCATGAAAAAAAGCATTTTGTGATAAATATATTAAAAAATACAGCAATCTAAAGAAGGAAGACATTCAAAATATATTTGAAGCTAACTGATCGAAAAATACTAAAAATTATCCTTTGTGTGGCCTAGCAACACTGCGCAAACCTTCTGGCACTACTGGATTCCAATGTAGTCAAATTCTGCAGATTCATCTCTCACCGTACTGGTTCCACATGCCAACTACTTTCTAGTGCAATCTGTATTCACCATAAATCAGCAGATGGGGGATATTTTGACACCGGCTGATCAACATAAAAGCTTCAAATTTGCTTTCCTTGCTATGCCCTGCCTTGTGGATGTGGGAAATCTTCCCCTCATTCAAAGTTGACACTTTGACCTTGTTGAAGGCTTCTGTCATGCAATGGACCACCCCGGTTACCAGAAATATTCCTTAGTCAAGCATGTCTTCAAGCAGACAAATGATCTTCATTACTTTCTAACCACTCTCCAAACAGCCCTACTACATGGAACGAATACTACAGACATATATGGGAACAAGTGTCTTTCACTATCAACAGTCAAAAATAAGGTCACTATCATATCCTGAGTCCAACATGGCAACCAACAGGGAAGTGTTCAACCTCATCCTTAATGAGTCCTAGAAAATAAGCAGCCTAATAATCTTTGATCAGATGAGAGCATGAACTATCCTCTGCAATTGATTTTCTAATCAACTGCAGGATGCAAAATGACATTGGGTCTGAGGAATCTTCTGTATGGAACTTTTCAGGTGAAGTGGAATATTGGGTCACCCCTAGCCTCCCTGTTCCCTCTAGATCATCTTATGAAATATTACAAGAAAATTTACTTCATAAGCCAACTATGCCCAAATCCACTTCCGGCTGAAAAAGATGATATCGAGCAAGATCAACATCATGTTGCGCCTGGATCATATGTTCTACTAACCAAGCTTGCCTTAAACCTGCCTTAAAAAACAGATATATGCTGCAAAGGGTTGAACTAGCTACAGACTGAGCAGAGCCACTGAGCATTTAAAGTAAAACTTACCATAATGCATTTAGAATTCATAAGAGCGCAAATATTCTATTTTGGCTTTTTCACAAGTGTCTGTGCAAACGTTTCTACCATTACTATTCCTCGTCCCTGTCAAAGTTATGCCTTTTTGTGAAAATCTTTGTTATAACTCTCCTTTTTTTTAAAACTAGATACTTTGTAGAAAACAGTCAGTGTTCTTTTTCTGTTAAATACCATTTTGCCAAAGGTAAACTTGTAGAGATGAATTCTGCATATATTTTTCTGCTTTGCCACATGCGATAACAATAATAATTGACTCTGCATAATCTGACAATGTGTAAAAAAAATTTGCACAAAAGACAGTAAACAAGTCAACACCGTCAACTTTGCAAAACGTGAAAATTAGGAACTTCGCAAAATTTCACAGGTGGAAAACAAATTGCTCAATAATAAAATATTTAAAATAATATTAAAAGAGAAAAGAGATCTTTTTAAATTGCTTACCTATAGACGTTATTATGAAAAGTGTTGTAGCTTCCAAGTGCTATAAGTGAACCTAGACCCAAACCATAAGAGAAGAAGATCTGTGTGGCAGCATCAAGCCATACCTAAGGAGAGTAAATTAAAAGTACACTATGAATACATAAAAGTTATTATTCAAATTTTCAAGATATTCAATAGTTGACATATGGCTGTGAAATGTTTACCTCAGAATCAGAAAGTTTACTGAAGTTTGGAGTTATGTAGAACAAAATGCCTTCTCTTGCTCCAGGCAGTGTTACTCCTCGGAAGAATAAAATAACCAGCATAATGTATGGATATGTGGCAGAGAAATACACAACCTAAGAGAGAAAGAAAGTAAAGTGCTGTCAGACATACTATGATTTCATTTCAACACACAAATGCCATGTACATTTGTACAAAAAAAAGAAACAAGGAGACCCTAAAGGTCTGAGGGGACCAAGAGTAGACGTATGCTAAAGAAAACAATGGTCCCATACAAGTTAGATAATTACAATATCACAATTTAGTAATCAAAATTGGAATTACAAATGTATCAATGCAAAATAAGGATTTAATTAACAATTAAATTTGACGCACAGATAATATACAAAAAAGTGAGTGAGCAAGACATGACAGGGTAAAGGGAAATCAGCCGATTTCCTTACCACGGGCAAGTGACTTTTCAATTTGTGAAAATGTAGGTAAACAACAAGTCACAATCAGAGTTACATCTCATACTCCACAATTACATACAAGTTATAGTATAGAGTTGAAGATGTATGTGTCAAGGACGTTTCGATCCCACGATCCCAATTAAGGTATAGGGATCTTATCATCCTCCCAAACTTGCTGAGTCCACACATTGTGCGTTTCCCTATCGCTGCAGTTTTAAACGGAGCACCTGGCTTGCTGCCCCCATTCCTGATACGTTGCCTATTCAGGCTCGAATAAGCTACGGCTCCACTGGCCTGACATGTCATTGTACCCTCTTTTATCTCTGACTTGAATTCGGCGAAGGCCGCACATCAATAGTTCACACAACTCTGGCTGCTCACCTTACAGCTGCCTCCTTTAATTCTGGGTTACGAAGGTCTAATCCGAACTACCTCACCAGCAACTTCCCAGGCACTTGTTTTACCGCTTAGTCCTGATGAGATCCCTGTACCTCAATTGGGATCGAAACGTCGTCGACAAATACTTCAACTCTATACTATAATTTATATCTAATTGTGGAGTATGAGATGTAACTGATTGTGATTGTGACCTGTATTGTAGAAAGCATGTTGTGAGATTGTCAAAGCCTTAAACATCGCTCTCTTACCATACTGGCAACCAGTGCAGTTGCTCCCAAAATTGGGAAAAGGAGGAAGTTTTAGAAAGTTTGAACAGCAGCCAGGATGCTGTGTTCTGCACCATCTGCAGACACACCACCATATAGTTGGGGATACCTAAGTAGAGTACGCTGACATAGTCCAATCTGGACAAAATCGGTGCTCTAACCACTTTTATCTATGCCTCCCAAAGCAGGAAGGCTAGGAATTTCTTCAGCATTTTTAAGATACAAAGACAGGATTTAAACACTGCTGCTATCTGGGCTTTTACAGAAAGCTGAGCATCAAACAGCACACACAAGTTCCTGGCTACCTCCGTTGAGGGGAAAGTGGAACACCATGCTTGGCCAGGTGCCTATCCAGCCCGGAAAAGGGCCTCGGACAAACAGCGAAATCTCCATTCTGTTTGGATTGCACTGTGAGAGATTAGCTCTGAGTAAATCCATCACTACTACCAGGCAGGATGTGAATCTTTGTTTAGCAGTGACTGAGTCACCCTTGTAAAACAGCAGCAGCTGCGTATCATTCACATAGAGGATGATTTTAACACCCAATGAGTCTACTAGAAATGCCAGGGGAGCCACACAGATATTAAAAAGAGTAGGGCTCAGTGAAGAGCCCGTGGTACCCCACATTGTAATGATTTCTCTTCAGAGTGAAAGAGCTTCATCCATACTGTTAGGTTTCACTGCTCTAAAAAAGAGCCCAGCCATGTCAGAGTTGTACCCCACTCCAACCATTTCCAGCCTTTGCAGCAAGATTTCATGTGAAACAATATCAAATCCTGCTGATAAATCCAGTGGAATTGAAGCAACGTTAAGTTCAGGGGCATGGTGACATTGGTAATAGTACTGCATGAGAATTCCATTGCAAAATCGTAAGGCTGGAGAGATGATGTTGTTGAAGTGTTTGGGTTATGCCTGTGATCCTCAAACTGGCATGTAGTAGGACTGACTATGCCAAAAGGTGACAGGGCAGGCATCCTCTGAAGGTTGGAATGGGCTGGATACAGGCATCAGGCTACCATTTGAAGCTCGTGAAAGGAGTGGGTACAACCCTCTCCAGGCCATCCTGTTCATAAGAGGAACACTCTTCCCCACACCCATGATGCTTTTGTCCCCTGTTTCAGAGGAATACACAGGAGTACCATTAATAATCATCTGACCTTGGACACTGGCAGAAAGACACATTTGGCTTAGGCAGAACAAATGCCAGCTATCAAAAGAATGGGCAACCCAAACAACCCTTGAGGGCTTGGGCAAAAATCAATGATCAGGTATGTATGCCTTCAAGGGATTTTTTTTCACAATATTTTGTCTCTTTACTAGAGAGTTTCAACTTATAGGGGTCAAATGAATAGACACCTTTCTTTTTTGGAATTAAAGTTTATAACCTGCGTCCCAACCCGACGGCATATCCTCCAGGGATATAACAAGGGCTCCTGCAGCCTGAGATGCAGAGCAGCCAGTCCTTGAAAGGCTCACCATTCAGCCTAAAATATATGAATTTATGTGACCTATGTGAGGCTTGGGGCCCATACCACATACTGCAGGAGTGGCATAATTTTGTATGATGCCACTGACCTCCTCTTCTGGCTCTTGGCATGTTTCTGATTTCAAACTTTGGTGTTGGTCACTGCACTCTCCAGTCTTGGGCAGTGTCTGGATCCTGCATTGTTTATATTCCTGCTGATTCAAACTCCCTTATGGCATGTAAAGTGGCCTTTGAGTAGCTGAGACTGATAGGAAGGAAGAAATGGGATGTTCACCAAACATTGCATCGATGGCTACGACCCGGGTCCGCCATTTTGCTGATTCTTGTCCTTTTCTTTGGTCCCTTGGATTCAATCCTGCTGACCTTCAGACATTTCTCTTACGCTGGACTGTCTTACCTCTTTCTCCCCCTCAGGCCCCCCTCTCTCCTCTCACCAATCTCAGCCTCCAACTCTTCTCCCTCACATACCACTCTACTAACCCTTTTTATTTTTATTTTATTTGTATTTTTATTTCTCTTTTCTCTCTGTAAATGTGTGATATATACTTGTCCAAGCCGAATCACTGGTAAGATGGAATCCTGAGAAAAGCTACTATTTGTATATATATGTATATAGAGATAACTCTAACCACTAGTATATGTAGTAGACCTTTGTACTCACTACAATTCCAATGTGATTCTTAGAGTTTATCCGTTTGTATCTCTTCCTTGAGTGACTTTACAACTTGTACATTTGCAATGTTTTCTATTTGCATCTCTTCCCTGTGTGACTTTACAACTTCTACATTTGCAATTTGTTTTCCTGTTTGTATCTTTTATGTAACTCATGTAATCCTAAGTCCTTATGTATCGCAACTAGTTCTTTTGTAAAGCTCTCTGACACCTTCGGGTAATGTTCGCGCTATAGAAAATCGCATTAAATATACATAAAAAAAATTTTAAAAAGAAAGAAAAAAAAACACAATCAATGAATGACCCCTAAATCTCCATATTGTGTTTCTCTTTATTTTCACTATACACATATTATGCTCGTGATATGGAAGAATTCATTAGAATTTTACGGGTGGCATCAGCAAATAAATGGAAACCTTTTTTTGGTGAAAATAAAGTGATATTTTAAATTATTGGAGTTGCTGTGTGGACTTTATGTGGTCAAACCTTCTGTGACAAAGAATTCTCCAGGTGGGCAGACACACTTAAAACTATCTACAGACTGCTTGTTAATTATTCAATGCGAATCATATATTTCTCTTATATAATCTCTAATGGGATCATCGAGCGCACCACACATCAGAATGCATGCATATATGTAGTGTGAGCTTGCATAACACTCCACAGAAGGATGACGCATGTATCAGGTTAGAAATTCACTGATTTTTTTAATGAAGTCATGCTCTGCCGTGATAAAGCACTTTATTGTTCTAGCATATTACGTCTCATTTAAATTCTACTGAATAGATTTTTAAAAATCCCAAACACTAAGGGAGATATTTATTAAGATTTAGTGCCATGCTTGCATCACAAAAGTAACGTAATTTGACTCGAAATCTATTTTTACTAATTTACTTTCCAGCTCAAAACTTGTTTTGTACTGGAAAATTGCTTGAAAGTAGTGCAAAGCAGCGCATAGCAATGCTTTGCATTACTTAGCGAGTTTGCAAAAACAACAGGTGATGGACCGAATGAGGATCAATGTCACACATTCAACCCAGTCAAAAGATCTGGGTCCTAATCCATCGTTTTTTTGCACTCCACACCACTCTGGGTTAGACAATGGCGATATGCAAATCAGCTCTGACCCTGTGCCCCATGGGAACAGTCCAGTCCGAACTACAAAAGCCATGTCCTTCCCAGAACGGAATCAAGCGAGTGCGCTGGGGATGCCCAGACGTGGGTCCCAGGCACTCCACACCACTTGGAGTCAAGCTAGCCGGGCTGATGAGAGGTGTTACCTCAAAACCGGTCCGGTCCTCGGATGCTTGATTCTGTTCTGGGAAGGACATGGCTTTTGTAGTTCGGACTGGACTGTTCCCATGGGGCAACAGGGTCAGAGCTGATTTGCATATCGCCATTGTCTAACCCAGGGTGGTGTGGAGTGCAAAAAAACGATGGATTTGGGCCCAGATCTTTTGACTGGGGGAGTGTGTGACATTGATCCACATTCGGTCCATCACTTATTGTTTTTGCAATTGCCGCCCTAAGTGCGCTGGGGATGCCCAGACGTGGGTCCCAGGCACTCCACACCACTTGGAGTCAAGCTAGCCGGGCTGATGAGAGGTGTTACCTCGAAACCGGTCCGGTCCTCGGATGCTTGATTCCGTTCTGGGAAGGACATGGCTTTTGTAGTTCGGACTGGACTGTTCCCATGGGGCAACAGGGTCAGAGCTGATTTGCATATCGCCATTGTCTAACCCAGGGTGGTGTGGAGTGCAAAAAAACGATGGATTTGGGCCCAGATCTTTTGACTGGGGGAGTGTGTGACATTGATCCACATTCGGTCCATCACTTGTTGTTTTTGCAATTGCATTACTTAGCGTCAAAGGGGCAATCCATGCGGGGGTGCATGAGTGTTCCCATGCAACCATCCAAGGTTTATGATGGAAAATCTTATTTACTTAAAAAAGTAGACAGGGTTTTGCATAAAAAAATAGTGCTAATTTCATCCAGGTGCTATCACGGAGAAATGCTTTTATTTCTCCTTTCTTTTCTTACTTTGCTTTTATGCTGCACAGTACAGCATACAAGGTGGGGAACGTTTTAAAGTTAGTATAAGCGTAGTACTTTGAACTGGAAGGATATCCTTGCAGTACAAAACCTAAACTAGACTCACGCAAACACCCTTGCACTATGGTGCAAAAGTGTGTGTGTGTGTGTGGGTATGGCAGCAGATTTCTGCAACTGCACTAGGGAGAGGGAAGGAAAGTGCCATATTTCTGTAAATACAGCGCTCTCCTGCTCTCTCCTTCTCACAGAGGACAGCCTTTGCAGCTGCTGCACCTCACTATGTGATAATATAGTAAATCGGAGCCTAAATATCATGAACTGGATGCAACTGTATTTTAAATTTAAGTAATCACATAGATATTGAATTTCACATTTAATCATTAAGGTACTTTGAGATCTACTGGAAATAAGGAATTAGGAGACGTTCCAAGCACAGCAGATGCTCTGGAAACTAGTAATATACAATGGAAACATCGAATTATAATGGTGAAATTCTTGATTGCATGTTGTTGCTCAATGCTTTCTCTGTCTACATCATTCAGAATGCTCTCAACACCGAGAAAAAAACCAAATGCTATACACAGATCTCCTAAAGAGTACCTGGGAGAACCAGTTTTTTACTTGGCTGAGCTCCTAGATGGAAAAAGACCTTTCAGTTTTTTAAATGGTCACTGCAGTGCTTAATTTTTAAGTGCCGGGCTCAAAGTTTTGCTAGGAAGCCACAGCTAGTGCTGTCGAGTTTGGAGAGTTTTGAATCCCAAGGCTGCGCCATCTTGATTCCACCTCATGCCTGTTCCTTCCACTACCAGACACTACTCTTCTTTTCTTTATTTCTCTATTTCAGTTTAATTTCTGCTTTCTTTCTTAGACACTGTTTTCCCGTCTTTCTCTTAATTCTCCATTAGTCCTTATAAATGATTCTCTCTCTTGCTCTAGTTCAAAGTCTAAGGAAACTAAGTGCCAGTTCACACAAATGAATACAGATGTACCCCACCTGCAATCACCAGCCCACATTAAGCACCAGGGGCCAGATGTAGGTAATCCAGATCTACCGATTCTAAAATACCGAATTTTACCGATTCGGTATTTTAGTATCGGTAAATGGGATGTAGGCAGCGACGGCTCGTGGAGGGAGTTACGGTGGGGCAGGAGGGTGGGGAGGGGGAGGGGCAGGGTGGAGGTTGCTAAAAACCGGCATATGGATAATTGCAGGTAAGTAAACAATTTAATTAATAAAACGAATTTCGTAGCTCGCACTGCATTGCATTTTGCGATGCAAGGCGCACTACGAAATTCGTTTTATTAATTAAATTGTTTACTTACCTGCAATTATCCATATGCCGGTTTTTAGCAACCTCCACCCTGCCCCTCCCCCTCCCCACCCTCCTGCCCCACCGTAACTCCCTCCACGAGCCGTCGCTGGATGTAGGTATCCATTTGGTATTATTTACAGAATCGGTAAGATTCGGTAAATACCGATTCGATATTTCCCATTCATCCCTATGGGCTTCCAGGCCCATAGGAATGAATGAGAATTACCGAATCAGTAAATACCGATTCGGTAAAGTGGGGAACACATTCAAGGGTGGCAGGGTGTCACATTGACACCCTGTTGCACCCCTGAATAGTGCATGTGTGCACTTGTGGCACACATACATGCCCTAAGGGCATGTATGTCTGCCACATGGCTTTGTTAAAAAAGCACAAAATTGCTTTTTTAACGGTTTTCGTTGTTTACCACCAATTTGTAGTTGGTGATAAATAACAAATCCTTACAAGTGAAAAAGCAGCACTTACTTGAGTGCTTCCTACATTAAGGATTTGGTAATTTACCGAATCAGTATTTAAGAATTCGGTAATTTACCTATTCCCTAAATTACCGATTCGTAAATTACTGAATCCTTGAATTAGGCCCCTACATCTCAAATGCCTAATACCGGTCGGTAACGGCCAAAATTCGGTAATTTTGGCCGTTACCAACCGGTATTAGTCTTCCTACATCTGGCCCATTGTCACTGGAACTCAAACCATTAACAAATTAGAATAAAAAGACTCTAAACACCCTGATACCATTCACGGTTGGAACACATAATGGTATGCACGTCCTGGTTGCTCTGGAACAGGTTTTTGGCTCTGTGGTGACATTCATAACTGGAGGGTATGTAATGACTAAGCCACCTGCTTATACTTTTATGTAAACAGATAACTGCCATAAAACAGACTTGTGACTGTCAAAATAGCAACAGTTACCAGATTGGATTCAGTAGTGGGTTGGTATGCCACATCAGCACTTGGTATACATGATGTGACCACTTTTTAGGTGTTCCTTCAATAACAGAAAAATTCCAAGATGGCTGCATTAGTATTCTCTTTTGCTATCCAACAGAGGACAGAAAGATTTGGGGATTTTATAGGGGGCCCCAGGGGTCCTCTTAAAGCCCCATGCTTTTCCACATTTATGTCACCCCTCTGGCTAAACTTATTCGGATAAATAACTCACAAAATGTATGGGGCAGATGATACCAGAATCAGGGAATGGACAGGATTTTGGTGAAGAAGAGTCCCATAGTTTCTCTGTGGTGTTTTACACCAATCCCCCACAAATAGTTGTGTCAATTTCATCTTATGTTGACAAGGTTGCCTACAAGTTTCAACAAAGTTTGGCACACATTGTAACTTGAATGCAGGAAAATGGTTTTAAGTCGGACTCTGAAAAAACAGAAGTATTTATTTTAGGATATAAAGTTTCCTTCTGGAATACCTCTTGGTGGCCCTCTGATCTTGGCCTTTTACCAATTCTTGCACAGAAAGTTAAGAGCTTAGGGGTGTTATTCGATAGACAGTTCTGTTTCTCTGAGAAAATTAATCATGTCACCACTTCTTGTTCTTATCGGCTCAGGATCTTGAAAAAAGTCTTACCTTATATTCCTTTGGATCTGCAGAAACGGGTCATTGTGGCTCTTGTCCTCTCCAAAATCGATTACTGCAATGCGTTGTATCTGGTAATTCAGAAATGCTTGCAACTGAGGCTCCAATCTTTGCAAAATGTGGCAGCTTGTTTGCTTCTAAAAATTCCCAAATTCAGTCCTGTTTCATAGAGCATATTTAGTTGCCTGTCTGCAAGAGGGTCAAATGTAAGGTCTTGTGTCTGTTTCACAAGGTGCTTTATAAGACTGGCCCTTTCTATTTTCAGAAAATCTTCTCTTGGCATGTCCACAGTCATAATCTCAGGTCCAGTGAAGCTAAATTAGTGGCAATTCCGAGAATAAAGCAAGATGGGGAGCAGAAGCTTCTTATTCTCGGAATGCAAGCTTTGGAATGCCATGCCTTTTTTTATTAAAGATCTCAAACCAACCTGACACATTTCAGGAAATTTTAAAAACATGGCTCTTCTCTTCTCTCCCCAATTAGGCATCGTTTTTCGTGTTTTCTCTTAGGACGCTAGCGCCAAGACTCCATCTGGCATTTTCTCATTTTTATAAAATGTTTACTTACTTACTATAGTAGGAGTCTGAATATCCTGTAAAGGAAGCAATTGAAACATAGTACACTTTTTCTTGAATCCTCTGTGTTACTGTCCAGTAGCTGCCCAGTGGTTGCATCAATCAGATGTGTTGAACGATATTTGAGTCTTGATAGAATCAACCAACAGAGCAATCGGAAGTTTCAAAGTAAGTGTCACCATCAGAGATGTGAAATGTAAAATCCAGCTGACTCAACAGCTCTGTAAGGAGTTGAACATTATTGGTCTAAAGTAAGACTCCTGTGGAATTCCAGACGGAACCACAGAGGAGAGCAATTAAAATCCTCCCAACCCAACTCTGTCTATAAAATAGCTCTAAATACACAAGAACACTTCCTCATACTGTCTGCAATCAAAGAGCATCATTCACAAAGTTTTAAAAGATACAATTATTACAAGAAATATAGTTTTAGATGCTTCAATTCATTAGAATCAAGGACCACCTTTATTATACGTTTTCATATCATGGATTGGTAACATTATTTCTTTACTGCTAACTCCATCAAAGTGAAACAAGAACTATCCTCCTTGCAGCCAATTATGTAAGGGATGCAAATGTCTACCCACTGCCGTGGAGGAAAATTATAGACATCCATGGATGTTGCTGAAGTGCTATATAAATATACTGAATCCATAAACTATTCAATCAATATGAGATACAAAGCATACATTTTCTTTGGAGGAATCATAGGCTGCTATATCACCACTTACTTCTCTTAGTTGTTTGAAGTAGGAATTAGCAAGGAAGGTTGCATGAACGCTTTATTAGTTAATACTAGAAGAGTTCCATGTTTATATTTTAGAAAGATTTTGTGACCATAACAATAATTTTGCTGTACTTCTTTTCTTTGAAAGCCACCATGGCTTGTAGTTCACATTTTATATTTTTTAATCCCTTCGTATTTTGCAGAGGGTTGTTTTAGTTGCTTTAGCTCTTGTTGAAATCAGTCACACAAAAGTTGCCTATCTGTACATTATTGTCTAAAACACCGACACGGGTCTGCTTTTAACATGAGTGCTAGACACACTGAAATCAGGGGTGGGTAAAGAGGCAGCACGAATAAGTCCATATCATTATTTGTGGTTTCCTTCTTTTCTCACCTCGATTTTCCAAATCACTCATCTCCTTTCTTGATTATTTCACCCACCTTTATTCCCTATCTCTTCCCAACGTGCTCATCTTCCTCACTATCATATAGTTGGCTTTTCCTCCCTTATCCACACCCTCTACTCTTCACCTAGTCATGCTACGTAATTTCCACTCTCCTTATTATTGTCCTGCATATTTCACTCCTCTTGGTTCCCTTCTGTTTCCTCATGTCTTCTTGTGGTCATTTACTTTCTTACTTTCCACTCATCTCTCATGTATATGCCTGCGCTACTCTCCTCTCCCATCTCATCTTCTCCCTTTTGTGTGTTCTACTTTCCTTTTTCCGCTACCTTCCTAACCTTCCCTTGCATAGTGAGGCTATTTCACAGGGGAACTGCATTTACAATGCAACTTTTACAACGCAGTACCTTTACGATGCAACTTTTACAACACAAGTCATAACAATGACTTGCGCTGGGGGGCGCTCTTGGGTAGGGAATAGTTTTAATTTACTATCCAACACCTTCCCTTACTATCCACGGGGACTGCAGTTGGAATAGTAAATTAAACTATTCACTATCCAGCCCCCCCAACGCAAGTCGTTGTAACGACTTGCGTTGTAAAAGTTGCGTCGTAAAGGCATGCTTTGTAAAAGCATGTGTTCTAATGACATACATCCATTTCACCACTGCATCATGGCATGAGAACGCCTTCCCCTGAACAATTCTTTCACTCTTTCACCATGCACTGGGCACGTTTGGGCCGGTGCATCCTTTTCTAATTTTGGGAAGAACAACGAAGTCCTTGCAAATCACTGTTGAAGAGAATCTGCCATTCGTTGTGGAGTTGACAATTATTCTTCCACCGTCAACACATATATTCCAAATATGAAGTCCTCGCACATTTCTCTGTGCATTCAGATCTCTACTGCTTAACAACTACTTCAGCACACGCCCTAAATGATCTACGTTTCTCAAAGATCCAACCTTCTTTGGCAAGATCTGTCAAGGAGATCCCCTGACTCTTTTTGTTCACGAATCTGTCTCCAGTACTATTCCTTAATGCTATATTATAATATACCTTTGTTGCTACTCTAACTACCCAAACGCTGTATTGCCCTAAATTTTTCTCTCTGACTGTTTGACCCACACAAATCTCCTAAAGTACTTCTTGTAAATTTATTCACTGAATCATGTAAAGTGCTCTTATACCTTTGTGTCTAGCTAGCGCTATATAAAACTCAAAATAAATAAATATGGTAGAGCCAGACCAATGGTGAATTACCATGGTAAACCCGTAACTCACCTTTTATCCTGAGGAAAGGCGATTATGCTATTACAAAACCTTTTCCTGCGAAATTTATGGCAATTTTAATCAACTAAGTACATTGCCAACTCTGATCATTCAAGAGTAGCTTTTACGTTTTTTAAAGATAACAAAAGTGATTTATGATACTAAAACAAGATGTTTCACTATAATGTGTCTATATATTCAATCACACGAAACATGAAACATTAAAGTGCCTGTTTAAAGTATCAAACGCCAAATATAGCATGAATTACAGAAACTGAGTATTAAGTAGAGAATATTGGGGCATATTACCAACAACTAGCGAAAATTATCGCTAAATTGGCTTAGCGACAATTTTTCTATCGCCAATCATCGCCGGATTTTATCGCTGAGATAACGTGCTATTAGCAACGTTTATCTCAAAAGTGATAAAATACCTGCCGATAGCAGCGAAATGCGTGAATATCGCTGAGAATACAGCAATATTCACGCATTAGAGACGAAATGCTCTTAGCCATGTTATCCACCTCCCATTGGATTACATAGCTAAGAACTGGTCTGGGCAGATATGAGTATTTGGAGATATTCGCGCTTAGCGTGAATATTTCCATCGCTACGCCTGCCTTGCTAATAGGTGATAGCGATGTTAGCGACTGCTTTCAGTCGCTAACAGGTTGGGTACGCCCACTTTGCATGTCATTAGCGATACATATCGCTGACATGCAATGTGGGCCCCAAACCGCTCGCTATCGCCTACAAGCTGTCGCTAACTGCTGTTAGCGACAGCTTGCTAATAGAGCAATAGAATTTTCGCAGCTTAGCGGCCGACAACGGCCGCTAAAGCGGCGAAAACTGACTATCGCCCCCCCTTTATACTATGCCCCTTTGCACCTGTATTATTTCACATTGCCTTAAAACATTCTCATTGCGGAGCTTCTCCCCGAGTGCTGAGACTCCCCCACAACAGCGGGGCCTACGTCTCGAGATCGGAAGTATTTTATGAATCGGGTCCAGGGTGTTGTTCACCTGCATTTTTCATCACCATTACAACCCAGCATGGACATGTTTAATTAGCACAACAAAATGAAGCTAAATCATTAGACTCACTAATGTGAATGTGCAAATATATTTGTTGATGCCGCACCTTCCGTATTAACTAACATGTCTAAAAATACTATTAAGCTGTTTTGCATATGCTCCATTCAACATTCAAAAAAGGACATGTTAAAAAATATTTCAGAACTTTTGGGCAACCTGAGAGGCTGAGAGAGAGGCAATTTTGGTTCAAGCAGGTGAGAGAGCGAAAACTGAACAAAATGTATGAGTACACCAAACTTACAAGTAGTACGCACAAATCATAAGAGAAATGCTATGAGTGCTGAAAATATATTCACCTATACTTCGAAATGTGTAGTTAATCTAGAGATTTCATATAGAAGTGGAACTAATGCAGAAATGTGGGAAAATGTATAACCTTATTAGACCTTATTAATCCTGATCCATGTTATGTAGCTGCTAATGGAAGAATGTCATGCTGCAAGGCACAGAACGGAATAGGCCTCATGGCCAGAGCTGAAAGGGTTTTAGGAAAGGGGTTCATTTGCATCAATATGGATTGCACTAATGTTATAATGATTTTGTTTATTAGTTAGAGTTATATTGCATAGATGTGTTTTCTCATTAACTAAGAATAAGATGCTAACATAGTATTTTAGTTTAAGCCCTGCGAGAAATGTTGTAGGCCGGAAATGTTTAAAGTCTTTTGATTTACACGTATTGGTATGAGCCAAACTGTGCCGAGAAATAAGTTGCAAACTTCTGTTAGAAGTTTATGAGAATTGGGATCCTAGCTGCAGATGTCTGTCTGCGGGTGCGAGGGGGGATCCAATTAAGCATCAAATGAATAGAGTTCTGTTCAGGAGACTAGTACAGACATGGAGGAGGGTTCAGGAATGTTTGAGGGGTATCGGCGGGCCGGAGAAGAGTCTGAGAAGCAAGGTCAACTCTAACGCACGAGGCCCAAAGGAAGATCATCATGGAAAAAGCCAGAAGCAACACCACGTGAGGGGCGTCTCACGAGGGGCGTCTCAAATGTTATTGTGTTTTTGTATTAGGGTCAGCACCCCTGGGTGGAGTTAGAGCAGATGCCTGAGGACCCTTTAGAGAGCGGATGGGTAGGCAGAGAGGGGTCATGACTGGAGATCATAGGTTTTCACCAAGAGACTAAGAGTGGGTGACCTTCCTAGGAAGTCATTCACAGCTGACACCTTTTGATAGGTTGGGATTCTGTTAAGTAGGGATACCATCCAGAGCAGGGTAGGGACAGCCTAACCTGAACCTTTCACCCCCGCTGTAAATGACGGAGAGATCACAATACGTGTCTATGCTTGCAGCCCTTTTAATTTTAGAACTAGTCCTGGTTGTATTCTTTGCCCGTCTGAGGGCTTTCAGAGAGCACATGTATGTAGTGGTGCCCGTATATCTTTTGAATCTCATCTTGAGATGCCTGTACTTGCAGTTAACCTTAACCTTGTAATAAATCTTTAAACTTAGAAGTAGTTTGTGGTTTTTCCGAGCCGAGTCCATTACTGATTGAACTAACCTGGTAAGAGATGCACTTTCTTCCCTCAATGACAGGCAATAAAGGTTCAGTCGACCAGAACGGGGTTTAGATCAAGAGTGATAAGATAGCGATCAAAATCCCGCCCCCACAGTTGGTAGCTATAGAGGATGGTTGTCTTCTTGAGGAAGGTGATCTAGGCCAGGTTAGATTACCCCAAGGCCCCTAGAGATCGATGATCGGAAGAACCGCCCGCCGAAGAAGGTCCGGATGACGTGAGACAGAAAAGCAGCAGTATCGGTCGAGAGTGAGTATAAAGGGTCATGCGTGTTAGATTGCGGTGTTTTTGTGTTGTATCTATGTTGTAATGTCTGGCGGAGTTGAATGCCTGTAGAGTGACTGTGGAACAGGTTGTGAGCGCGCGCAACCGGTGCAAATCTTAAGTTCAAGGAGAGCTTAAGTGGTTCGGGTGTATCGGACATCCAGAGTAATTGTCAACCCGGAGTGAAGGGGGTCATGAGGTACCATTGATCGCCCGCAGGACCGAGATAGGGGGAACGTAAGAGTGAGTGCGTGAGTAACGGACGCTGGTCGGAAGTTACTGTGTGTAAGCAACCTATCAGAGAGACGATAGACATTTCGTCAGTTGTGGTGACAATTACAGATAGACTGTGGACGTACAGTCGAGAGAAGTGACCGCTTGGTCGGAAGTAGTCATTTTTCGGTGTATGAATGGGACGCATGCATGACCGGGAGACGAGCTGAGAAAGGAGGGGTGCTGCTGCGAAGCGGAGACGAGTGACGTCAGAAAGTGCCGCGCTGGGATTGGCCGGCCGGAGCAAGACCGCGCTGTGATAGGCCAGCTAGCAAAGCCGCGCTAGGATTGGTGGATTGTCATCAGGAAGTAAACAGAATAGTGAGGCTGGAAATTGTGCGTATAATCATGAAATGTTTTAAATGGTTAAGAGCGGCTTTTAAAAGAGAGAGGCGGAGATCTTATGAAGGGGAAGAAGCCCCGCCAGAGGGTACGCCGGCTTATTATATGGCGGCAAATGTTGGGTTACACACAATAATGTGGATTTCAGAGTGGAGTAAGATTACAGAAGGAAATGAGGAACTGACGTTTCCAAAGTACGGGACGTTCAGATTAGAGGTGCAGTACTTGGGGCACAGAATTGAGAAAGGCAAACGAAAAGTGTCACCAGACAGAATAGAGGCGATCATGAAGATGAATGCGCCTAAAACACAGAGGGAAGTCAGGATGTTCCTAGGGATGGTGGGTTATTGCCGACAGTGGATCGCGAACTTTTCACTGAAAGCAAAACCCTTGCAAAAACTGACGCACAAGGAGGTGAGTGATCCGGTACCATGGGACAAGGACTGTTTGATGGCGTTCCTGCAGCTGAGAGAGGACTTGTGTCGTGCTCCTGCTCTGGGAATGCCGGATTACGATAAAATATTCTTGCTTTACTGCTGTGAAAGAGAGGGTTGTGCGTTGTCTGTGTTGGTCCAAATCCATGGGAACGCCCGTAGACCAGTTGCCTATTTTTCGGCTACTTTAGACCCAGTAGCCGCAGCGTTGCCCGGATGTCTCAAATCCGTTGCTGCAACAGGTGTCAGTATTGAGCGTTGTGAGAACATCGTTATGGGGCACCCGTTAGAGGTGTATGTGCCGCATTCTGTCGAACTGTTAATGACTAGGACCAAAACACAGCATCTGACCAATAGCAGGCTCACGCGCTATGAGCAAGTCATTCTTGCTGCAGAGAACGTGACCCTCAAGAGATGCTCTGTTTTGAACCCTGCTACCTTGATGCCACTCCCAAGTGACATAGATGATGATGTATGTACAGACCATGATTGCCTCGATGTGACTGAACTATGCACCAAACCGAGACCCGACATCGTGGATGAGCCACTGACTGACCCCGATGAAGTTTTCTTTGTCGATGGCTCATGCGTAAGAGACGAAGTTGGGCAGTTGAGGGCAGCTTACGCTGTTTGTACAATTACTGGAGTTGTGGAAGCTGGATGCCTGGAAGGAGTACACTCCGCTCAGGTAGCTGAGATTATTGCATTGACGCGTGCCTGCCTGGCAAGCAACCAAATTCGAGTCACCATATACACCGACAGCCAATATGGTTACGGGGTAGTTCATGATTACGGGCAATTATGGTCTCAAAGAGGTTACATGACTTCTTCAGGCTCTCCCATTCGTAATGGAGAGTTTGTGCGTTTACTGTTAGAAGCTTTGCAATGTCCAGCAGGTATTGCAGTTGTAAAATGTACCGCCCACACTAGGAATATGGACTTCGTGTCACAAGGCAATAGATATGCCGACGAAGTCGCAAGGTATTGCGCAGAACAAGGGTACTCTTTCACGGAAGTGGAAGTGGGTGGAATAAATGTCAGGACTGAATTAGCTATGATATTAGAAACTGTAGACACTTGGGACGAGCTAAAAAGCATGCAAGAAAATGCACCCGATTTTGAAAAGCAAACGTGGGAAACTGCAGGATGTGTGATAGGTGAGGCACATTTCTGGGTCTCAGCAGATGGAAGAGCAGTATTACCAAATGAGATGGTGAGCCCAATGGCTAGACAAATCCATGGTCCAGTACACCTAGGGAGAGACGCTATGCTGAGAGTATTCAGACAAACCTGGTACAACCCTAAGTTTAGAGTAGCAGCAGAAGCAGTGTGCCAGCGTTGTGTGACCTGTCAGCAGCTGAATGTAGGAAAAAGAACACCAGCTGCATTGAGCCACATAGGGAGGTCTGGAGGTCCATTCAATAGGATGCAGTTAGACTTCATTGAAATGCCAAGGTGCAACCGCCTCCGTTATGTCCTGGTGGTTGTTTGCATATTTTCCAGATGGGTCGAGGCATACCCTACACGCAGGTGTGACACCCTCACAGTAGCCAAATTATTGCTTAAGGAACTCATACCACGATTAGGGGTACCGGCCTCTTTGGAATCAGATAGGGGAACGCATTTCAACAGCGAGCTTGTGAAGATGATTTGTGCGGCCCTGAACATAGACCAGAAATTGCATTGTAGCTACCGACCAGAAGCCTCAGAAATTGTAGAGCAGATAAACAGTACCATCAAATGCCGAATTGCCAAAATGTGTTCATCAACGTCTCTGAGTTGGCCTGACGCTCTGCCACTGGTCCTTATGAGCATCCATAGTACCCCAGACAGAAGAACGGGACTGTCACCTCACGAGGTGTTAATGGGGAGGGCAATGAGATTGCCATCAGTACCAACTGCTGCATTATTGAATATCACCGATGATATGATCCTGGACTATTGTAAGGGTCTGTCTGATGCCATTCATTCTGTGTCCCTTCAGGTGCAGGCTGCCGAGGTCCCGTCGTGCCAGGACTTGTGCCACGACCTGTGCCCTGGAGATTGGGTGCTTGTAAGGAAGCACGTAAGAAGAAGCTGCCTAGATGTCTGTTGGCATGGGCCCTACCAGATCATCCTGATCACAAACACTGCTGTGAAGGTGGGAGGCCTGCCCAACTGGATCCACGCATCTCATACGCGAAGAGTTCCAGCACCTCTGGAAGAAACAGCTCCTCTCTCGGATGTAAGTCCAGCTGCGGACGGAGAAGCCATAGAGGGGGCTAGCCAAGCTGTGGAGGTGCAAGAAGAAGCTGGGAACGTGTCTGACCAGGCTGAGGACGGCCAGCACAACAGTGAAACAGACGACGCTACAGAAGGAGAAAGTAGCTGGGAGTACGAATCAGACACTGACCAAGCTGAAAGAGAGCGAGAGCAAACCAGAAGAACAAGGAGCAGAAGGGTAAGGCGTGGAGAAGCCAGCTGGCCGCAAAGAAGGAGTTCAAGCCTGAGGTCAACTCCAGAGAGAACCCTTGCTCCGATATCTGAAGACTCAGACCAGGAAGAAGGTGCTCAGGGCTCTGAAGCACCAGATCTAAGAAGGTCAAGAAGAGTACGTGTGCCTAACAGAAGATACGCCACTCCTGAGTGGACATATCTGGCGACAAATGTCTTGGGAACGAGCGACAGGGAGGATCAGAGCGGTGCTGGTGTCCAGCTCTGAGCCCATCATCACAGTGGAAGTACAGCTGTTAGTGCCCGGAGTAGAAGCAGAAGGGTCACTAACGTTCACACTCCCCAACCCTCCCCGCCTAAGCAAGTTAAAGCACATGTTTTTCACCGAATTGCAATTCCCCGACTTTGGAACAAAGATAACAAGCCATGAGGAGCACATTCTTCGTCTGGAAATATTGAATTATGCTGTTCAAGCCGCAGGCCCAAGCCTCATCGTAGATGCTTAAAGACTTTGTAAATAAGCAAGAAAAAGAAGATTACCTAGCGCCTAGGAAGCAGAGAATCTTAGGGACCTTCCTATAAGTTGACGGAGAAGGGCTAGGGTTGTCTGTGTCAAAACTTAAAGAGACTTTGCAAAAGGAGATTGCCAGCTTCCAATTGTGTGGTTCTAAAGACTGAAGGAGCAAAAGAGACTGTAAAGGAACGAGAAGAAAAGAACTTTGTGTTGGAATAAAAGGAGAGAATTATACTGTCTGATGAAATGGAAGCCGGTAGTCCGAATCGTAGAGCCAAATGTATAATAGGCACATTAATAGTAGGAGTGATACTTCTTATAGCTTTAGTAGTTACTGTATCATATGTAATGGGACATGAGAGTGAGGCAAGGGTATCAGACGAAAAATCTGTAGTGACACCAAAACCCACTGTTGCTGGTAAGAAAGGAGAAAACATACAGGAGAAAGCGTTATTAGCAGCAGAAGCCCGTAGGTTACACATGGATGAGTCCCAAGGCGACTTTAGGTCAAATGCTTATGCCAAACTCTTGTACGAATACGTGGATGCCATGGAGGTCAAAGATTGCTACGTCTGCATGCAACTGCTGGCGTCTGTAGATGAAGGCATTAGATATCATCACCTCCCGCTGACATATGGCATTACATGTAGCTTATTGCTTAGTATATTTTATGGGAGAGATAGTTTTGAATACTATTTCTCTAATTATGACTCAGTGTTACCAGAAGTCCCAAATTACAAGCAAATGAACAAGTGGGACTACTGGAAGAGTGAAGACAGATTGGCCAAGTTCTTCATTCCTTGGGATACTTTAGATACTTCACATGCCCGCAGAAATAACCTGACATGCAAAGTGTCAGAAGTCGAGAAAAAGTTTATAGGGCAAGTGGATGATCGATACAGAAGGCAAAAGATTTTGAAAAAATCAGGACAATGGAAAACAGATTGGACCGAGGAAGAGAAGGCACACAAGAGGAAGGGTAGTAGTGGTCCAATAGCTTTGGATAAAACGCAGAGAGGGAAGCTATGTCTTCACAGAAGCAAAACGTACTACGAAAATGTATTCGTAGGAGAAGTCAGTTGTGAACATGCTTTCAGATTAGAATATTACACAAAGGATTTCTTGAAAGGAATGCAAGTGATTCCAAATGTATATTTTGTATGTGGAAGAAATGCCTACGTGAGACTACCTGATAACTGGTATGGAACATGCTACTTGGCAATTGTCTTCCCCAAAATATACCATGCCCAAGACTTAGAGATCATCGAGGGCAAGGCTTCAGCAAGGGGGAGAAGAGACCTAGGAGATGCAGAAATGGTTGGAGATGTATTTGGAGCTGCATTTCCTCTTTTAGGACTAATCCTCAATGATGTCAAAATTAGGAGACTGGCAACAGTCGTAGACAGATTGTCTGCCAGCACTGCTAGGTCCTTAATGCTGGTGGAAGGAGAGATGCAATCGATAAGGGCCATGGTACTTCAGAACCGTCTTGCGTTAGACGTCCTGCTAGCAAAGGAAGGCGGAGTCTGTAAGGCTTTGAAGGTCCAGGAATGTTGCACTTACATTCCAGACAATTCCAAGCCCCTGGAGAAAGTTATCATGAACATAACTAACATTCACAAAGAGATCGAAGACCTGACTAAAGTAAATGTTTGGGAAAAAGTGGGCCATGGTATGGGCGAAGTTGGAGGTTGGTTCGCCAACTTAGGAAAGAGCATCGTATGGTATGTGCTGAAACCTATCATCATAATAATGATCTGTGTGATCATGTTGTGGGGATTGGTGAGGGCATACCAATGGTATAGATCAAGGAGATTGGAGAGATCCAGGAGAGAACAGCTACAGAGATTAGCTGCAATACAAGACAATCAGTACAGGAGCCTGAGGGCTCTAGAAACGCAGAAACGAGGAGCATTAGCAATTAGTTCAGTTTAAATGTTAGTGATGACCCCGAGAGGTCATCAAAGGGGGGAACTGAGAGAGCGCAAACTGAACAAAATGTATGAGTACACCAAACTTACAAGTAGTACGCACAAATCATAAGAGAAATGCTATGAGTGCTGAAAATATATTCACCTATACTTCGAAATGTGTAGTTAATCTAGAGATTTCATATAGAAGTGGAACTAATGCAGAAATGTGGGAAAATGTATAACCTTATTAGACGTGATTAATCCTGATCCATGTTATGTAGCTGCTAATGGAAGAATGTCATGCTGCAAGGCACAGAACGGAATAGGCCTCATGGCCAGAGCTGAAAGGGTTTTAGGAAAGGGGTTCATTTGCATCAATATGGATTGCACTAATGTTATAATGATTTCGTTTATTAGTTAGAGTTATATTGCATAGATGTGTTTTCTCATTAACTAAGAATAAGATGCTAACATAGTATTTTAGTTTAAGCCCTGCGAGAAATGTTGTAGGCCTGAAATGTTTAAAGTCTTTTGATTTACACGTATTGGTATGAGCCAAACTGTGCCGAGAAATAAGTTGCAAACTTCTGTTAGAAGTTTATGAGAATTGGGATCCTAGCTGCAGATGTCTGTCTGCGGGTGCGAGGGGGGATCCAATTAAGCATCGAATGAATAGAGTTCTGTTCAGGAGACTAGTACAGACATGGAGGAGGGTTCAGGAATGTTTGAGGGGTATCGGGGGGCCGGAGAAGAGTCTGAGAAGCAAGGTCAACTCTAACGCACGAGGCCCAAAGGAAGATCATCATGGAAAAAGCCAGAAGCAACACCACGTGAGGGGCGTCTCACGAGGGGCGTCTCAAATGTTATTGTGTTTTTGTATTAGGGTCAGCACCCCTGGGTGGAGTTAGAGTAGATGCCTGAGGACCCTTTAGAGAGCGGATGGGTAGGCAGAGAGGGGTCATGACTGGAGATCATAGGTTTTCACCAAGAGACTAAGAGTGGGTGACCTTCCTAGGAAGTCATTCACAGCTGACACCTTTTGATAGGTTGGGATTCTGTTAAGTAGGGATACCATCCAGAGCAGGGTAGGGACAGCCTAACCTGAACCTTTCACCCCCGCTGTAAATGACGGAGGGATCACAATACGTGTCTATGCTTGCAGCCCTTTTAATTTTAGAACTAGTCCTGGTTGTATTCTTTGCCCGTCTGAGGGCTTTCAGAGAGCACATGTATGTAGTGGTGCCCGTATATCTTTTGAATCTCATCTTGAGATGCCTGTACTTGCAGTTAACCTTAACCTTGTAATAAATCTTTAAACTTAGAAGTAGTTTGTGGTTTTTCCGAGCCGAGTCCATTACTGATTGAACTAACCTGGTAAGAGATGCACTTTCTTCTCTCAATGACAGGCAATAAAGGTTCAGTCGACCAGAACGGGGTTTAGATCAAGAGTGATAAGATAGCGAACAAAATCCCGCCCCCGCACAGGGGTGCATATAGAACCCTAGTGAAAGTTTAAGATGTAACAACCTGGAGTGTCTGAGTATAGAGAAACATTTAATAAAAACGTGTGGCTACGTGACCACTCTCACTTCTAGAATTCAAAAAAATGTTCAGTCATGACATTATACAGCAATTGTAAAACTGCACTTCAAACTTATTACAGATTAAAGGAGGCGAATCAAGTGCAGGAAAATAAAGGATAATGCTTTGCTTGATTCAGATCAAAGGAGGTGATACATAGAATTTTATTAAACACACATTTGCATTCATGTGTAAATGCAATCCACAATCACATATGTTCAAGATAACTTATATTGTAACGTGAATCCAAGAGTGCATAGAAAAAGTAGGTATGCCAATAAAAGGAGACAAAGCTGCATTTCATCTCTGTAAAGTCATTTTATAAAGACTTAGGTGCTGTAGCTGAAATTGTACATCATTTATCCAGTAATTCCCCAACTTTAAAACCATATTCTCAAACAAATATCATATTTGCTCACATAAATAAAGCAAACACTATTTGAAGCGAGAAGAAGCAAAGCCTTTACCAATTGACCCAAAATCCTACCATCAAAGCGAACTTGAACAGTCGTTTTGACAGGAATAAAATGAGTGCAGACAAGACATAAATGTTCGGTAGGTTACCTGCATTCTTAGAGGCAACAAGAATATAAACTACCAAGCTTCCCAACATCTGGGCTTTCAGGAGTCTTAACAGTACTGTTTAATGTGAACAGTTTTGTAAGGTAATTAGTCATGACTAACCTCCCAACAGAAGAAAGGCTCTGATAAAGTTGAAACTTCTCTTTTTATGTGAGAACAGTTACAAATGTACACATTTTATTTGACATACTTTCCTTATCCTCTGCTCTAGTTCTTGACTGTTTGCTGTGATGCAGTTCATTTACTGTAACAAGTGATACTACAACTTCATTTACTTATATGTTGGATATTTAGACCAATTAACATTATGAAAACAAATACTTTATGGTCAGCTGTAAGAAAGGCCAACAAAAACAACACTCTTGATAAAGGTTATCTGGGGACAAATGGGATCCACATCGAAGGTTTTAACTAAATACTTCTGTTTCGCAAAAGGTGAATGTTAATTGGTCGACTAAATAAAATAATGTTGTCATTGAGCTACTACCTAACATTCACAGTGAGGAAAATTAATTTCCTCAGGATCAAACATATGGGCAAAATTAAAAGGCCTATGTTTGCAGTCAGTTTTCTAGCTTCCACTTTTTACACTTTAGTAACTAGATTGCATCAGCCCTCAAAGTGTGCTTAAAATATTTCACTTTTAAAACCAGTCAAGCTGGCCACTGAAATATCAATTATTTGTGTCTTCCCGACTGCCCTCCCTGGTCGAACTCGACAGGAAACCCTTTGAGAAGATATCAAAAAGATCATACCATCACCAACCAGCAGGTATTATGTTGCCACGGTGAAAAAATGGTTGATGCCATAATCAGTATTAATGCTTCAATCCCAGCAAATTACAACATTTTGATATGACATTAATTCACTTCTGGCCCGTTTGATCTGCTACGGTTCCAATGACAGAGTATATATGCACAGATATTCAGGCATGTCCGCAATCTGGAGAGCGGTGGTTGCGTAAGCGGCTCTGATGTGCACTTTTATGGGTGAATCCTGTGAGTAAAAGTGTATGCTGTTTCATGCTGGCTGATAGTCAATGCAGAAACTAAGAAAGGCAAGTTCCTGATTGGAAGATAATCAATTCACCAGGAATTTACACCTTCTACGATTTTAGATACACTGTCTGACAGTGGTGGGGCAGGAGGGAGGGGGTGTATAAAATTAAAAAGACACAAACCCCCTTGCCGCTATGCCCCGCGTCGTCTCACCTCCACGTCCACCGAACAAAATGCAGCCAGGCTATCCGAAGCCAATCACAACGCAATGCAGGGTTGTGATTGACTCTGCTAAGCCAATCACAACACAGCAATGCAGCGTTGTGATTGGTCTGAGCGCTGTTGTTTGGCACTCAGACAGGGAACTGGGGTTCTGAGCATGTTGTCTACCCAGGCTGTAATGTAGCCTGGGTGGGGAACATGCTGAGTGAGAATGACTGTTTGGCTGGCCTGAGATGGCCGGCCAAAGCTTCATGCACACTTCAGTGTGCCCACCACTCCTTCCCTGCCCAGCTCTGTGAGCAGAGCAGCCCTGCCTCTCCCTGTGCTGCTGCAGCAGGAACAAAAAAATTGAAAAGAACATCAAGTTATTATCATTTTATTTTTCCTTTCCTTAACTGCTTCAAAGCAGTGAGTGGGGGATATGCTCATCCTCCTTAGGGGAGGAGTCGCCTTCTGCCAGGGTTGGTAATAGAAACAGCTTCTCTCCGCTCAGGTGATATCAATCTGGTCTGTTCTTTACATTTGATATATCTAATTGCATTTATAGCATCTTACATTCATTAAAATTCTTTCAATTTAAATTAATGCATCCACTGCTAGCATGTTAAAATCTCTTCCATCGAAGGGTTGGTTCCAGCATATTATTTCGGAATGTAGTATCAGTTAAGTACAATTGGCCTTTGTATTTGAAAAGCAAAGAGCTAATGGCACCCACACCCTGGAAGCTTTCTCCCAAAGTATGGGGGGTTTTAATTGTTTTTTTGCTGTCCCTTACCACCAAGTTTGTCCTGTCGTTAACAAACAGCAAACAAATACTTTATCATGTCCACCCTAAATAAAGTGGGCAGGAAAAAATCCTTCCTCAGAAGGCCCCTACTTTTTCTTGTTGGCAGAGCCAACGGGGGCTCCATTGACAGAATACTTAAGTTTCAACTGAATCTAAATGAGGCACGCCGATTGAGGTTTTGGCAGAGAGGGTACTTGTTGCATTTCTGATGGAGTACCCTGACCACCAAATCCCTAAAGCACAACATATGTTTCCATGTAATGTGTGTTTCAAGTCAAATGATATTCCCCACTATCTAGCCCAATGTAACCACGATTCTCCCAAATTGTGCAATGAGGCAGTTACAGCATTGTTATTTGCGGATGACACCATCCTAATATCCCAAACACCAAAAGGCCTGCAAAACCTAATAAATAAATTCAACAGCTATTGTGAGTTAAAGGGGTTGGAAATAAACTCATCTAAAACCAAGTATATGGCCATCAATCCCCCTAAAACATTCAAGAAGAACTTGGCCCTAAACAATACCAAACTTGACTATGTAGATTCATTTGATTACCTTGGTATCAGGCTGGATAGCAGAATGTCTTGGACAAATCAATTAATAAAAAGCAGGTTAATACTAAAACAGAACTCCCTCCCTATTTTAAAGATTCATGGTGGGAGCACATCAAAAGCTATAACCCCTGCGATTGAAGTGTTCAAAGCTAAAGCACAATCTGCCGCCCTGTACGGGGCTGAGATTTGGGGGCCTTACTCAAAAAAATCATTTGACATCGATGAAAATATGTTTTTTAGACGTCTACTAAGACTGCCTGCAAGAACACCTCTAGTGCCGGTCTATCTAGACATTAGTCTAAAACGTACAGATTTTTTATGTTGGTTGAGGCCATTGCTTCATTGGGTGAGGTTATGGTCTACTCCGGAACTTGCTGATTATAGAGCAGGATTATTGGAAGTTAGGGAGCTGGATTCTTTTAATTCAATCAAGTGGCTGAGACATGTATCTTACTGGTTTATAAAAATAGGCCTATCACACTTCTGGGAAACACCAGCAATGTCAATTACCTCGCCAAACAGTTGTAAGGACCAAGTAAAATCTGCCTACTGGAATTATGTGAATATTAATGTATATGAACGTGCTACTGGTACTTTAACGCATAAATTCTTGCAATTTAAGGATCACCCCTCGTTTGAACATTTTATGGACGAAATAGAGCCACCCCTGGCCAAATCTGTCTACCTCCAATTTAGATATGGGGTTTTACAGATAAACGCAAATACTTGCCGGTGGAGAGGGGCAAACAAAGATCCAAATTGTAAATTATGTGACCTAAAACTGAAAGAAGATGAGGTTCATATCCTCTTTTTCTGCCCGTCATATGTATTACTGCGTAAGAAATGGATCATACCCCTCTGTAAAAACTTGGGCATACGATCACTCAAAGAGGCAGAGCGAATACTTAGATCTTCAAACAATAAGCTAATAACATTTGGTTTGAGCAGGTATCCCCATGGTGTTTGCATAACTAGAAAGAAACTTGGAATGTTAATGTAGGACTAAACTGTGTTTTTATTTGCTGGCACTCTTAATTATTTATAACTGTATTTAACTGTTCTTAATATTCGGTCTTGTAAGATACCCGGTTTGTGTAATTTCTACTAACATACGAGTAATGAATCACCTTACAATTTTTGTAAAGATGGTCCCGGACCTGCACCTTACGCACTCTGCACCTATTGCACTTTGCACTTTATGAACGATTGCCAATGTCTTATCAATTTTAACAAATTTTAATGATGGTTATGTCATGTGTATTATATGTGTGTGTTGGCTTTATGACAAAGTGTCGAATAAAAGCTTTTACAACAACAACAAAAAGTCAAATAGCGTTATTCAGCGAAAAGGGTGAACCTTGTCAGGGCACCATGTTACATCACAAAGTGTCATTCATGTGCACAGACAACATGTAGTCATATAAGCAACTCCAGACCTTAATATTTTCAGTGGCGTCACTAGGGGGGTGTGGGGGTGCGGAACGCACCAGGTGACAACTTCAAATGGGGTGACACCGTGACACCAAAATGCATTGTGGAGGTACGGGGCACGGAGGAGCGCATAGCAGCGCAACAGTTAATAAACCAGAAGTCGTACGACCGCCCTCGCGCTGCCCTGCCCCTTGAAAGATTTCAGTTTCCGGGCAGGGCACACGATAGCACCTCAGACGGTAATTGTAATGACGCTTCAGCCTGTCCTGGGACAGGAACTTAGGTTGGTTTGGCGAGTGGAGAAACTATTGATAATGACGTCTGCGCTGTGGAGAGGCAGCAAGGGTGGTGTTTGGTGAGGCAGGGAAGCCGGTGGTGAGGATCTGTATGCTGAGCAGGAGCTCGCCAGGCCTCCCGCAAACGGCAACCAGGCCTATCGGGCCGTTTCCACAGGGTCCTGGGCTCACTCTCTGGGGAAGCTGCTACAGCTGCCACACTCAGTCATGCGCTCCACTCACCCCTTGCCATTGTTCTTTTCGATATTTGTGCTCTGCTCTCTCCTTGCTCCACTACTCTCTGACTCTGCTCTGACGGCCCAAAGACCTCCGAGATGGCTTCCGAGTGATCCCAAGCATCCCGAGTGTACCTGGTAGCCGGCCACCTCTTCCTCAACCTCGACAGGCAGGCTTCCTTACAGCCATACAGGCTCCTTAGAACCGGACCGCAACATTTACAGCAACGCACCGCAGCTCCGTGAACAATTACTTCAAACTGTACTTGACCTGACAATATCAATAAAACGTATAGTTTATGTCCTTTAAACATTTCAAATGAAAAAGTGCTCCCCATTAAAGAGCTTGTGGTCAGATTTTGAAGCTCTTTGGAACAGACTTTTTCCACCTCGCATCTGTCCCCTTTATAGGTGCTCCTACTGCCTGGCACAGCAAAAGCGATAGGGCCCAAACAATAGAACAGCCTTCCCCTGGTCCCTTTGCTGTTATCAGTTGGATGTTCTACTACCAGGAGAATATAACACAGGCTGGAATGGTTAATAAAAAATAAACGCCGGGCATTTTGCCTTCTTAAATTCCAGCAAGAAGCATTTTCCCACCTGGTAATAACACGACCGTACCACTTATAATTGCAATTTGCCTATCACAAAAGGCAAGCAGCTTGAACACTATGCAAAGTCAGACATGGTTTGCATACATTACGTTATCAGCATTTGTATAGCGCTGCGCATTTCTTCTACTGGTATGGACTTGTAGCGCTGTTGTTACGAGTGGCGTCACTAGGGGGTGCGGACCGCACGTCACCATGAGAGTTTCTGCACTGGGTGACACCAACTCTAGTGAGGCCATTGAATCTTTTCACATAACTAATTCTTCTCCCTTGTTTTTCAATTGAACTTTAAAACCTCTTGTAAAGTCATGCCGTTTTCCAATAAACAAATTCCTTCAATTTACGTTTCATAATTGGGCACATGAAAAATAAACTGAGTATTTGGTGTAGCCGTATGTTAACCAACAGTAAACAATCAAAACAACTTTCTTCTTTTCCCCAGTTATAATAAGGCAGTCAATGAAGGAAGGACCTCACTATCATGATGAATTACATTCTTTTTCAGGTGATTCAGGAAGATCCAAACTCTGTTCTTCTTTGTATGACATTTTTACAGCACCCCAGAGTGCTATATGGAATACATTGCACAGCTTCAAACCAGATATCCCTGGGTTTGGAAATTATTGGTGTGATAATTCTGCCTAGCACAAGTATTGCCCATGGACAAGTGGCCCATGATGCAGATGTTATTGCTTACCACTCCAAAATCCACGTGCCCTGCAATTTATCAAGTGTTTTCCCATTGATAAATAGCGGCAGGTTTGATATGCTAAACTGTATTGATAGATAGACTTTTTCACACTCTTGGATTTCCAGGAGTTATAAATTCTGCACATCATGTATATCTGACCCCTGAGCAATCAGGAGTTTGTGCAGGTGTCAGATCATACCAGGACAATGGCAAAAAGGCCCATTGTAGGATCGGACTGCATCACGTAAATAGTTCTGTCTCAACAGAATGTGAATTTTGGGAGAAAATGTCTGCATCAGTATGTCAATCAATTGTGTTGACATTTTTAGCCTTATGACCTCATGGGTCTGCAACAAGTTCATTTTAAAAGATCATGAGAGTAGAATTTTGTAGGTGGGCAAATAAAGCTAAAATATTTAGGGGCCCATGCATCAAGCTCGCATTTTGCTATACCCAAATAGCGCATTTTACTGATTTGCTATTTGGGAATCGCAAACTGCTATGCAAATAGGAATCACACAAAAAATTGTGATTCCTCAACATTACCTAATAGCGGTTCGTAAATTGCGAACCGCTATTAGGTAATGTGGCCAACAGG
The DNA here is from genome assembly GCF_964263255.1 of Lissotriton vulgaris. Taxonomy (NCBI): domain Eukaryota; kingdom Metazoa; phylum Chordata; class Amphibia; order Caudata; family Salamandridae; genus Lissotriton; species Lissotriton vulgaris. Next base: position 1,038,508,832 of record NC_141697.1, read on the forward strand.
CCTATAGGAATGAATGATATTGCGTACGCTAATTGTGATTCGCAAATAGCGAATGCGAATCCAAGGGTGCACGGGCGCCTAAGGCCCCCCTGAAGCACCCCACAAAAAATGTAAGTGTGCATATGTAAAGCACACACATGCACACATGCACACATGCACACAAGCAGGAATCAACTACCACTTCTATGCCGATAACACGCAACTTTACTACAAGATAAGATCCCTCTCTCATGATGTTCTCCATCTTAACAGTTCCTTGAAGAAGATCCAATCCTGGTTTTTCTCTAACCACCTCAAACTTAACCCCAAAAAAACTGAACTCACTCTCTTCTCTCCTAATGCAACCAGCTCCCCATCCAAAGCTGGCTCTCTGACCTAAATGCTCTTAACGTCTCGCTCTCCTTATCAAACTCGGCAAAATCACTTGATTTCACTATTGACAACAAACTTACTCTTAATGACCACATAGAGAACTCGGTTAAAGGAGCTCTCTTCACTCTCCAACATCTTAAGAAAATCAAACCCTTTATTCCAGCTGATGACTTTAAAGGGGTTGTCCAATCACTTGTTCTCTCCAAAATTGACTACAGCAACACTATTCTCTCCGGTACCCCCAAAGTACATCTTGCCCTCCCTTAGATCTGTGCTCAACCCAGCTGCCAGGTTAATCACAGACTGAAAACGTTTTGACCATATCTCCCCTTCCCTCAAAGGCCTCAATTGGCTACCTGTTGAAGGAAGAGCCTCCTACAAGACTGCATGCATAACACACACAGCTGTTCACCAACAAACCCCCTTGTACCTTACGAACAAACTCAAAAAAGCAGGCTGCTCCCTGAAGTTGATGGTAATTAGCGTTTCCTAAATGCACAGTTTGCATTTAGGAAAGGCTACATGCATTGGCATTAGGGAATCGCAAAGTGTGATTCCCTGAATGCATTTGCAATGTAGGTACTCTCAAAAAATTGTGATTACCTAAATTGCGAATGCCAAAACATATATGCATAGGAAAAGGCCTTTTTCCATTCACAAACGGGTTGATTCGTTTGCGAACGGGAAAAGGCTTCATGCATGTGCCCCATAGAAGTAAAAAGGAAGAGCTGTTTCTGATATTTGCCATCCCATGCAAACCAATTTTGTTTTACTATTATTCAAGTTTTTCTGTACAGAAAGCAGTCAGTGGTATTTTAATCTGTTGGGCAAAATGATGAAATACAACAGACAATCATGTCAAATACATTAAAGGTCTCATTATGAGCTGCCTGGTAAAAATGGGGTGTGAATACTGCTCTTGGTATCTCTGATTCCAGATGGTATTACCATCTTATTACCAAATGGTTATACATTTTGTAACCTGAAGTTAGGCACCACATTCAACGCCTGGGATACTTGGGCTGTTATTTAATCTTTTCCAGGTAACCAGGCACTTTTCTGGTCACATGTTCTAACTGATTGCAGAAAGTGTAATATGTGATTAAACAATCAGGTGGTATAGGCTGCAGAATTTCACCTGGTAATAGCTGGTGGATTTCCACAGGTAAAACGTGTATTTCTGAGGACGGGTATTTCCATAGGAAAACATGCAGTAATATGACCCTCTACAACTTGTAATCCGGCCCGATGATGGTGTCATATGGTGTTGTTATCAAGCAGTGTGAAATTTACAACACATTTATGAAAGTATGAAAAGATGTCAACATCAGTGAACAATGAAATATAATATTACTGAAAAAAGACAAATACCACTAACAAATTCCAACAGCACGTACCCAAATCTATGTGTGTGATTCACTCCACTGTGCATTAGGCAGTTATACACCACGGTCATTCTGTGAGTGATGTCACAATAGATCTCAAAGCCCATGCTGACATCACCAAACAAATACACTACTCTAGAAGGTCTTTTGATAAAGGTTGTTAGAGATGCAACTGTGTTTTTTCTTCACCCTGCACGTCCCCTTTAAAAGCGGAATTAAATATGCTTGGCTTTCAAGCACTGTCTACCCACCAGCATTTACTCCAAAGCCAGCGAGTTTCCCCCTCCTTCAGTATTTCATTCTGAGGGAGGAACTGGTTTCTTTCTAATTAAAAGGGCTTTAGTGACAAAGAGGAAGCATGTCAACCATGAAACGCAAAACCCTCCTTAACACACTGCAGGGGGATCGAGTCATTTGTCTTCATTAGCTGAAGATGGTGGCTGCGGTTTCCCCTTTAGAGAGCACCGGCAGGCACTGAGATTCAATGAGAGCGAATATAATGCGCTTCCGCAAGCACTGGCTCTCCCATCTACAGTCACGAAAGCGCAGTTTCCCTCTCTTCAGCTAGAAGCAGGGGAGGCACTTCCTTACCATTCATTGCTAATGAGCTGGGCGCGTGCGTGCCTGCTGCGAATCCTGACCCCTGCTTCAGATAATGGCGAGGAGGTTGCGCGTGTGAGATGCGTGCCACCCCATCCAATTGTAGCAATGCTATTCGCTGGATGTGGTTTAACGGCCCAGTGGTTTAACGGCTAAAGCGGCAACTTTTGAAGCTGGGGTTGGGGAACCAGGTTCGAGTATGGCGGGAGGCTCTAGCATTGTGTGATTCTGGGCAAATCATTTATTCTTCGAGTGCCTAAAAAAGTAATGCATCTGTAATGCAACTGGTGCTCATGTAAAGTGCTCGGATACCTTCAGATCGATTTCGCGCTATATAAAACTGCAAAACTAAGTTGTGATTCTGAGCAAGACACTATGGGCCATATGTATCAACAAACCCTTTTGCGATTCCTAAATAGCGATTTTTAAGGAATCGCTATTTAGGAATCGCAAAATGGTATGTATGAAGAAATTCGCTTTTTTTTAGCGATTCCTTAATCTTCCTTATTTGCAAAATCGCATTTTGCGAATTCGCAATTAAGGAATATTTTCCAATGCATTCCTATGGGCCAGGAGGCCCATAGGAATGATTGCGAAATAATTCTCAAATTGCGAATTCGCAATTTGCTAATCGCAATTTGAGAATTATTTCAAGGGTGCAGGGGTGTCTCAAGGACACCCTGCTGCACCCCTGTAAATTACATGTGTGTGCATATGGCGCACATACATGCCCAATGGGCATGTATGTGCGTCATATGCCACCCTCACAAATGCACAATTGTGCATATTTACAAGAAATCGCAAATTACCACCAACTACAAGTTGGTGGTAATTTGCGATTTCTAAACCTGAAATCGCAATTTGGAAAGCTTCATACATAGCATTTAAGGAATCGCAAATTTGCGATTCCTTAAATGCTTAAGCAAAATAAGGAATCGCAATTTTTTGCGATTCCTTATTTTGCTATTTTTTCATACATGCAAAAATCGGTAAAATGGCCGTTTGCGATTCGCTAAGGCCGAAATTCTGCAAATTTCGGCCTTAACGTATCGCAAAAGGCTTGATACATATGGCCCTTAATGTCCCTCTGCCTAAAAAACGAACCTGTCTGTCTGTGATGTAACTAGTGCCCATGTAAAGTGTTCACCTAGCTTCGGGTCGAGTTCGCGCTATATAAAACTACAAAAAAGAAAAAGCTGGCATGTGCTTTGCAATCGTATTTAGCCCCAGTGATAGACAGAGCAAGGTTTTAATATCACAGATTGTAACATCAGCCTCATAGGCCTCCCCAGTCAAGGTGACTTCAATATACTATGGAAGATGAAAACTGCCAAACAAACCAACCACCATTCCAGTTAAAGAAACTGTGGCCATAGCCAAACCACATTGTATGTCAGAGTTTACGTTTTAAAATAGGCTAATGAAATGAGACGGAATACATTTTCCTCTCTGAAATTAGTACCGTTTTGAAAGGAAATAGTGCAAAAAATGGGCACATTTATTTTTCACTAAGACTTGCTAGATGAGAAATGTTTGTCCATAACTGCTAATAAACCACAGTCTGTCGAGGACTTGTGAAAAATAAACTTTGATTACCTTTCTGAGGAATAAATAATCCCACAGTCCTGTGCAAGAAGAAGGGCAACTCTGAGCTTTTTTATCCCTCAAAGTCACATCAAAGTTTCTTCCACTGGATATCAACTTAGTGGCAAGGCCTACCCTAATTGCAAACAACTTTGTCACATATTAATTTGTCTTTGGCAGGTGAATGCAATAATTAAATTAAGTATAGCTCTTAGAAAAAAATAATTGCTCCAACAGGGGCTATTTGGTCGAAGTCGATGACTCCACAAAGTCAATCTCACCTCAATGGAGTGAGGGCAGGTTACAGAGTCGGGCAGACCCCAGTACAGTACCTTGGTACCTTGGAGGCATTGTGAAAAACTAAGGCTATGCAAACCAAAAAGGAGGCAAGGAGTCTTGGATGCCAGTGTGGCATCAGTTCCTTACTGTTTCAGGGTAGGTGATGTGTCGGTTTTGTACTGCTGGGCAAGGGATGTGATGCATCTGTTTCTTATTGCTACAGAGGAGGTGACGCTGCAGATGCCGGGGCGGTACCTCGGTTCCTTACTGTGGAGCGTTGTTGAGAGGCAAGCCGCGAGGCTTTGGTTTCCGCAGTGTCAATTTGGTCAAGGCCACAGGCATCGGAGTTGGTCGGTGTGACACAGAAATGCCTTTTTTGTTTTGCTAATGCCTTTGGGGCAGTTTAATAAATCTCCATGAAACTTTCCAAAAAGGGTTTCTCTTTGTTTAGTTTGCGCATGTAAACTTTTGGGGTGATCCGTCAAGCGGGGTCGGGGGTAGAAAAAAGGGGCAAAAAAACGCAAAATCCTCATCAATTTTCTATAGACTTCTTTAAGAAGTACTACACAACAATTGCTGAACGGAAATACAACAAATTTGGCAGGGACCTATACCTTGGTCCACAGATTGTTCTTTTTGTAATTTGGTGTAAATCCGTACAGTAGTTTTTGAGAACATAAGGTTGCGGGGAATGAGATTTTGATACCTTTTCTGATTACCTAGATACCTATCTCATTCATCTGTTTGGATCGATTGTTTTCTGTCATTGAGTAAAAGACAAACCCCTCATAGATTAGATCAACCCCATAAACTGACGCAACTCTAAAGAACCACTTACAACTGATAAAGTTTAAAAGTTTTAATATAAAATTAAGAAAAGTTGCAAATACAATCCTCTCAGGATAAAATTCAATAAGTATACAGGAACTAGAAGGAACATAAATTCCCTAAAGAACCTCAGTCTACAAACGAATACAATCAAAGTCAGTTCGAGAATCAACAGATTGAAAAGCATAGATACTAAGTGGATTCGTTGCGTCATCTAAAAGAAAGAATAAACAAGTTAAATCTGTCCCTACTCTATGCTAAGTGACATCCCTACTTCGCAAGTTCCTTACCTAAAAAGGTGTCAGTAGTTTGACTTCCAAAGAAGTTCAAACTCTCTTAACTCCTAATGGTAATCTTAAGTTTTAAGAAGCAGTACCCTCTCTGCCTACCCATCCGCTCTCTAAGGGTCCTCGGCCTACTGCTCCCTTGCGCTCTGATCTTTCTCAGCGCTCGCTCCTAACTTTCAGGCCATCTGCGCCTTCGCTTCCTTTCTCCCCGGGGTGCTGTCCCTAAAATACACAATCACAGTATGGATGGAACGCCCCTTTGACGCCCACCATGTACATTCTCATGATGTCATTTTCTAGCTCTTTCCATAGCTTCATCTCTTCGCGTCGTCCGTTAAGTTGACCCTTCTTCTTAGGCGCCATCTTCGTCTTCTTGCTGTTGACTTCATTTGACACTTTCGGAGCAAAAGTCTATCACCTCAGCAGAACTCTACTCTTTACGACTATGTTTTTAACCTTCCTTGGTCCTGCGAACGGTCATTTCAAAACAAGACTCAAATTCCAAGCGTCTCTTCTCATGTTTAGGCAATAAACTTCGTCCAGCATTGTCACCTTAAATCTAACAAGAACCTAGACCCTCGGCTCGCACTTCAGATCAAGGATATTCACGACTCCTGTGAGCCCACTAAATTACATACAGTGGACTACACTCCTGCGAACCCTTGGTCAAGTCAGGTTAAAATCACACATGACCTAAACTCTTCTAACATTCCTACACACTCTTCTACACAGTATAACCTTTAACACACTTTTATATATGTAATCGCATTTAGCTAATCATTGGTTATAAGTGAATACATTTTACATAGAATACAAATTATATTCTCATTTGTTACATCGTTATGTATGCTCTCTGCACATTTCTTCACTTTACATTTCTCGCTTGCCGCTTTCTCCATTTAATGATTATACACGTACATGAACTCTGTTTGCACGTCCTTCTGTTCATAAGCATTTCTATACATTTCTACATTAGCCCACTATGTATACGGGCCTTCTAAATCTACTGCATTTCTAAAGTAAATACAAATACATTTCCCATTACTCATGTTACATCTGCTATCTTTATGCTACAAGTGTTAACTTCGCATTACAGTATGCATTTCATTTCTACGTTTGTACGATATGCTTATAAATATGACTCGGATATACTTTTTATTCAAATTGCGCTCTCTCAGTTCCCCCCTTTGATGACTTTTAGGAGTCATCACTAAATATGCAATTTGAATAACACCTTACACTGAACTAGTTACAAGATTCCCTCTTTTTATCGTTTCGAGAGCTCTTAAACTTTTATACTGTTGATCTTGTAAAGCAGCTAATCTCCTTTCTTGCTCTCTCATGGACCTTTGTAACCGGTTCGACCTATACCATTTATACAATTTCACTAACCCTAACAATGTAATTATGCAAATTAATACTATTAATACAGGTTTCAGTATATACCACACAATACTTTTACCAAGATTGGCAAACCAACTTCCAACCTTTCCTACACCATGACCTACTTTTTCCCAAACATTTATTTTCGTTAAATCTTCGATTTCTTGGTGTATCTCTGTAATGTTCTGTATGACTTTCTCAAGTGGTTTTGAATTATCAGGAATATAAGTACAACATTCCTGGACCTTCAAAGCCTTGCAAACTCCGCCCTCTTTTGCTAGCAGAACGTCTAAAGCAAGTCGGTTCTGAAGAACCATTGCTCTAATCGACTGCATCTCTCCTTCTACTAGCATCAATGATCTTGCAGTACTTGCAGATAATCTATCTACAACTGTAGCTAGTCTCCTGATCTTAACATCGTTAAGTATTAAACCTAACATAGGAAACATCGCTCCAAATATGTCTCCTACTACTTCAGCATCTCCTACTTCTCTTTTCACTCTCGTCGAAGCCTTTCCTTCTATGATCGCTAAATCCTTTGCATGATATATTTTGGGGAAGACAATTGCCAAGTAACACGAACCATACCAATTGTCAGGCAGTCTTACATAGGCATTTCTTCCACATACAAAATATACATTAGGAATAGCTTGCATCCCTTTCATAAAATCTTTCGTGTAGTACTCTAACCTAAAAGCATGTTCGCAATTTACTTCACCTACAAATACACTCTCATAATATGTCTTGCTTTGAGTTAAACATAACTTTCCTTTCTGCGTTCTATCCAAAGCTATTGGACCATTGCTACCTTTCCTTTTATGTGCTTTCTCTTCTTCGGTCCAATCTGTTTTCCACTGTCCTGACATTTTTAGAATCTTCTGTCTTCTGTATCAGTCATCTACTTGTCCTATGAACTTTTTCTCTATCTCTGACACTTTGCAAGTCAGATTATTTCTGCGTGCATATGATGTATCTAATGTATCCCAAGGAAGAAAGAATTTTGCTAGTCTATCTTCCTTTTTGTGATAGTCCCACTTATTCATTTGTTTATAATTCGGGACTTCAGGCAGTACCGAATCATAATTTGAAAAGTAGTACTCAAACCCTTCTCTACCATAAAATATACTGAGCAGTAAACTACATGTTATCCCATAAGTCAGTGGGAGATGATGATATCTGATGCCTTCATCTACAGAAGCCGGCAATTGCATACAAACATAGCAATCCTTGGCCTCCATGGCATCGATATACTCATACAATAGTTTGGCATATGCGTTTGATCTAAAGTTTCCCTGTGACTCGTCCACGTGTAATCTACGAGCTTCATCTGCCAGTAACGCCTTTTCACGAATCACATTGCTCTCGTCCTTCTTCCCAACAAGAGCAGGTTCCAAAGTCGTTACAGGCTTTACATCTGTTGTTTCCCTTTCACTTTCATGTCCTACTGTGTATGAGATGGTCACTACTGTAATAATGAGAAAAATTACTACTGCTATTAGTGTACCTATTATGCATTTGGCTTTTCGGTTTGGGTTGCCGTTCTCCATGTTATCAAAAACAGCGTAGCTCTTTCCTTTTCGAGGAAAAGTTTTCTTTTTCCAGTCTTTGTTTTGCTTTATCTTCTTTCTCAGTCTGTAAAGTGCTTTTAATCAACAAAAAGTCTCTTTTTCACAACAATGTCTTTTTATCTTTAGCAACAGACAACCCTAAACCTTCTCCGTCATCTAAATGTAATCCCTAATTTTATTCTTCTTTCCACTCGGCTCTAGGTTATCTTCTTCTTTATAGCTTATATACAAAAGTCTTTATGCATCTACAATTATTCTCGTACCTGCAGCTTTAACAACAAGTTCCAATAGTTCAAAACAAATGACTTTTTCTTCTTGTTCCGGAATTTGATGACCAAAAGTCAGAAACTGCAATCGATTTAGCACTAGATCTTTAATCCGACTTAGGTATGGGGGTATGGGAAGTGTGAAAGTCAGTAACCCCTCAGTCTCGATTCCAGGCGTCAACATCCATATCTCCACTGCCACAAATGGATCGAGATCGATTACCTTCACTTCTTTCACTCTCCCAGATTTCTGTCCCCAAGACATCTGCTAGATACGTCCACTCTGGGGTGGCGTACCTTCGGCAGGGCACACGTACCCTTCTCGATCTTCTTGGACTCTCAGTTCCTGAGTCTGTAGTTTCTTCTTCCTGATCCGATTCTTCAGCGATCGGAACAAGAGTTCTCTCTTGTTGTGCTTTTAAGCTTGGCCTTCTCCTTCTCTCCGGCCTATTAACTTCGTCACTCCTTGTCCTCCTGCTCCTTGTTCTTGGACTTGTCTCTTGGTCACTCTCAGCTTGTTCGGTATCTGTGTCGAACTCCCAGTTACTTTCTTCTCCTGAGGCGACTTCGGTCCCACTGGTGTCCTGACCTTCGTCGACCTGTTCCGACACAGTCTCAGTCTCTTCGATCACCTCTGCAGCTTGGCTTTCCCTCTCTGTGGCTTCTCCGCTTTCCGCTGGATTCTCATCCAAGAGAGGAGCTGTTTCTTCCAGAGGTGTTTGCACTCTTCGGGTGTGTGAGGCGTGTATCCAGTTGGGCAAGCCTCCACACTTTACTGCAGTGTTCGTAACAAGTATGACCTGGAATGGTCCTCGCCAGCGCACGTCTAGACAGTTCTTCCTGACATGCTTCTTCACCAGGACCCAGTCCCCTGGACACAGGTCATGGCACAAGTCTTGTGCTGATGGAACCTCTGCAGCCTGGACCTGGAGGGACACAGAATTAATGGCATCAGATAGTCCCTTGCAGTAGTCCAAGATCAAATCGTCTGTGATGTTCAACAACGCTGCAGTCGGAACCGATGGCAATCTCATAGCTCTCCCCATTAGCACTTCATGTGGAGAGAGACCTGTTTTTCTATCTGGTGTGCTACGTATGCTCATAAGAACCACTGGAAGTGCGTCTGGCCAACTCAGGGATGTCGATGAACAAACCTTGGCAAGTCTGGACTTGATTGTGCTGTTGATTTGTTCTACAATCCCTGAAGCTTCTGGTCGATAACTGCAATGTAGCTTCTGATCGATACTCAAAGCTGAACATAGCATCTTCACTATTTCGCTGTTGAAATGAGTTCCTCTGTCCGATTCCAAAGAGGATGGCACCCCAAACCTCGGTATCAACTCTCTAAGTAACAATTTTGCTACTGTAAGTGTATCGCACCTACGTGTAGGGTAAGCTTCAACCCATCTAGAAAATATACAGACAATCACTAAAACGTATCTGAGTCTATTGCATTTGGGCATTTCAATAAAATCAAGCTGCATTCTATTGAAAGGCCCCCCAGACCTTCCTATGTGACTCAACGTGACTGGTGTTCTTTTCCCTACGTTTAGTTGCTGACAGATTGCACATCGCTGACATACTGCTTCTGCCGCTACTCTAAACTTCGGATTAAACCACGTTTGTCTGAATACTCTCACCATAGCATCTCTACCTATGTGTGCTGATCCATGCAATTTCCTTGCCATTGGACTAACAAGTTCATTTGGTAAAACTGCTCTCCCATCTGCAGAGATCCAAAAGTTCATTTCACTTTTAGTACATCCAGCTGTTTCCCAGCCCTTTTTCTCATCATCTGGTGCATTATCCTGAACACATTTCAATTCGTCCCACGTATCTACAGTGTCTAATAACATTGTTAATTCAGTTCTTTCTTGTATTCCCCCCACTTTTACATCGGTGTGAGAATATCCCTGTTCTGCGCAGTAACGTGCTACTTCATCTGCATAGCGATTGCCTTGCGACACAAAGACTACATTCTTCGTATGCGCAGCACATTTGACAACGGCTATGGCTGTCGGACCTTGCAATGCTTCTAACAAAAGTCTCACGAATTCTCCATTCCTAATGGGAGAACCCGAGGAGGTCATGTAACCTCTTTGAGACCATAACTGCCCGTAATCGTGAACTACCCCGAAACCATACTGGCTATCGGTGTATATGGTGACTCGAATTTTGTTACCTTCTAAACAGGCACGCGTCAAAGCAATAATTTCAGCTACCTGAGCGGAATGTACTCCTTCCAGGCAAGCGGCTTCCACAACTCTGGTAATAGTACAAACTGCATATGCTGCTCTCAGCTGACCAATATCGTCTCTTACGCATGAACCATCAACAAAGAAAATTTCATCTGGGTCAGTCAATGGCTCATCTACGATATCAGGTCTCGGTTTGGTGCATAGTTCAGTCACATCAAGGCAGTCATGATCTGTACAAATTTCATCATCAATCTCATTTGGAAGTGGCATCAAAGTAGCAGGATTTAAGACGGAGCATCTCTTTAGGGTCACATTCTCGGCAGCCAATATGACTTGCTCGTAGCGTGTGAGCCTGCTATTCGTCAGATGCTGAGTCTTAGTCCTGGTCATTAACAATTCCACAGAATGCGGTACGTACACCACTAACTGATGTCCCATTACCACACTTTCACATCGTTCAATGCTGACACCTGTTGCAGCTACGGATTTGAGACATCCGGGCAACGCTGCGGCTACTGGATCTAATGTAGCCGAAAAGTAAGCAACTGGCCTACGCGCATCTCCGTGTATCTGGGCCAAAACTGCTAAAGCGCATCCCTCTCTTTCGCAGCAGTAAAGCAAAAATGGTTTTGTGTAATCAGGCATTCCTAAAGCCGGGGCGCGACATAAGTCCTCCCTCAGCTGCAAAAACGCCATCAAACAATCTTTGTCCCATGGTACCGGATCACTCACTCCTTTGTGCGTCAGTTTTAGTAACGGTTTTGCCTTCAGTGAAAAATTGGCTATCCACTGTCGACAATAACCGACCATGCCTAGAAACATCCTGACTTCTCTTTGTGTTTTAGGCGCGTTCATTTTCATGATCGCCTCTATTCTGTCTGGAGACACCTTCCGTTTTCCCTTTTCAATCCTGTGACCCAAGTATTGCACTTCAGTCAGACAATACTGCAATTTACCTGGAGACACCTTGTGTCCGTTCTCGGCCAAGTGATTTAGTAAGGTGATGGTGTCTACCTTGCAAGCTTCCTCAGTTTCTGACGCAACTAGGAGGTCGTCTATGTACTGGACCAGAATCGAGTTCATGGGCAGTACTAGACTTTCAAGATTTTTCTTCAACCGCTGGTTAAAAATCGATGGGCTTTCTGTATACCCCTGGGGAATACGACACCATGTTAAAACGCGATTTTCCAGCTTAAAAGCGAACAGATACTGGCTCTCCTCATCTAAAGGAATCGAAAAGAAAGCCTGGCACAAGTCTATCACTGTGAACCATTCAGCTTGGAACGGTATCTGAAACAATATCACTGATGGATTCGGTACCACTGGACAACATGAAACAACGATATTATTAATCTTTCGAAGGTCCTGCACTATTCTGTATTTTCCACTAGGCTTCTGCAAACCCATAATCGGGGAGTTACATGGACTTCCCACGATCTCCTTCAGTATTCCCTGTTTAATCATGGATTCGATCACAGGCTTTATTCCTGCGATCGTCTCTGGTGTCAACTTATACTGTGGTGTTCTTGGATACTCGGCATTGGGTTTTACCATGATCTTTACTGGTTCTACCCCTTTGATCAATCCTATCTCTTCTCCAGTAAAATCCCACACCTCAGCTGACACTGTCTCCTTCAAGTCCTGTGGAAGCTCCTCCACCGTTAAGGTAGGATATAGTTCCACACATTCCTGCGAGTTTACAACCTTAAAATCAGCATCCTCATCGTTGGTCTGCACTTCTACTCCTTCAGGTGTGCAATGTATTGTGCAATTCAGTTTACACAACAGATCTCTTCCTAACAGACACACAGGGCTAGAATCACAGATCACAAACTGATGTTCGTCACTGTAATTCCCTATCTTCACTGACACTGGTTCTGTCAAAGGATTTGTCATTCTCTTGTGTGCGACTCCTACCACCTGAATCATTTCTCCCGACATTGGCAGACCTGGGACTACCGCTGATCTCAACGTGGATCGAGTGGCCCCCGAATCCACCAAAAAGGTCGTAGGACATCCAGCTACTTCAGCTTCTACGTATGGTCATCTCTGATCTACCTCCAGGGCTGCTCCTAGAGTACAATCTTCATCCCTATTCACTCGTTGCCCTGTAAGAGGATCAACGTAGTAGCATTCTTCTCCTCCTACGAACAATGGCATTTGTCTATAGGTTTTCCCTCCATTTGTAATGCGAGGCGGTTGAGGAAACGGGGCTCGAGGAGTCTGAGTCCCCCCTTTGACAAACTTTCCCTTCGGGACTGCTGCTCCCTTAACCACGTTGCTCTGAACCTCATCCTCCTCCTGTTCAAATTCACCCGTCTCGACATTATAAGGACACTCGCGTCTCCAATGTCCCACCTCGTTACACTGATGACACCTCGTTGTCCTTTTTAGTGTCGCGATATCTATTCTCGGTCTCGGTCTTTCCTCCTCATCTCTGCTTTGATTATTCTGTTTCTTTCCTGGCGTTCCTGTTCCCTGTTGCCGCTGTCCACCCTTTCCAGCTGATTGCATCTGTACCAACATCAGCTTTTCCTTGAGCTTCTTTGCCTTCGAATCTATTTCGTCGCTACAGTACCTCGCATACCTCAGAATCTCATCTAAAGGTTTGTTTTGCCAACAAATCAAATGCTGTTGAATCATGAGGCTTATGTCTGGTCTTAATCCTAGAACAAACTTCGACACAAACTGTCCTATGTCTTTAGGATCCATCACGTCTAACCCACTATACTGTTTGAATGCTTTCAGCAATCTCTCATAGAACTCGTGAACTGTCTCTTTAGGCTCCTGAGTTGTTCGATCTATCTTAACCCAGTCTATGTCTTGCACCGGAACTTTCTCTTTTAACCATGCTATTACTCTTTCGTACTTTTCCATGACTCTATCTGATGGACCATTTGTCTGGGTATCTCTCGGTGGCTCGCAAGTGGGCCATTCGATACTAAGTTTACATGCCGTCCACAAATCTCCGGGTACTACGATATCGAACAAAGTGTTCAAATCGATCCACAACACCTTAGAGATCTTCACGAACCTCTCTACCTGCTTATACCACTCTATGGGGTTCTCTCTTAACTTTGGGAAAGAATTAGTGAATGCCGCTAAATCCCCCCTACTCCAGGGCACATGAACGTAATTTCCGTTCGCGATTTCTCGCAAAGGGAAAGCTTCCATTCGCATTAGCTCTCCATCCTGGGACTTCGCAAGTGTACTCCTTCTGACAGATCCCCTCTTGGACCATCTTTCCTCCCATCTATCCAGATCTCTCCATATTCTGATACACATGATTAGTTCCCTTATGTGTACTCTTAGCCCAATCATCCTACGCTCATCTAGATCCTGATCAGTGCAATTTAGCCTATGGTTTGCCTGCAAAGCTTTAGTTCGTGACATGTCTATCATGTACTTGTCTGCTAATTCAGATAATTTCTCATGAGCTGCCCTTGCTTTTCGAGTAACATCCTTAGATAAAAACAGTATTTCATCTCGTTCGTACAGCTCTAACCTTTCCATTGCCACTGTGCCGTCTATTATTTCCTCCAAGTCTGATTTCATACTCATTACATCGAGCCGTTTTGCTTTTAATTCAGCTCTCAGTACGTCAGTCCTAGGTTGTTCTCTTACGCCCCTCTCATCTCCACTATGCGCCCTACGCCTGAGCACAGGTGAGTTATGAGGAGTTCTCTTTGCATCTCTTTGTTCCCATCTCTCTAGATCCCAAGCCTTTCCATCTTCCCTTGGGGTATGGTGGAACAATGCTCCCTCCCCCATCACTACATTCCGTCTCTTCGGCTCGGTTTCTCCAGATACGAGATAGGATCCCCCGTTCTGTTCTAAACCACTATAACTCGCTTGCTGTCTAGTGTCGCTCAATAACCGATAAGGTCCTTCACGGCCCTCCATGTTCCCGCGATCTCGTTCGTGATCACCGGATGAATGGCGAGACGTTTCGCGACTCCCTATATTCTCATGACTTCGTCCATGATCACCGGCTGCATGGCGAGACCCTTCGCGACTCTCCATGTTTCCGTGATTCCAATGTCGCACATTTTCGTCCGGGGTATGGTGAGTGCACCTGAAACTATTTCGGTACTCTTGCGTCCTTCGTTCTCCTTCATTAAAGGTGACGCGAGGCACTTCCCCACACCCTGTACTCCTGTCGTCGCACATTTGCCTATTGCCACTGGTAGTATGGCAAGTATCTCCTCTGCTTCCTTGACTCCCTCTCTCCCACTCCGGGCTGCTTTCGCCAGCTCCACAATGAGAGAGAATCCTGTCATTCTGATCTCTCCATTCTGCTCCTGTTTCTAATCTTTTATTCTGAGTCTCTTCGGCAGCATCCCATTCTCTCAAATATTCCCTTAATTCCTTATAGGATTTCGGTTTCGGTCCCCTCAAATCCATCTGTCCTCTTTGACCCCCTTGTTCTATCCAGGGACCCGTTGCTGAATCTAATGGGGTACTCCGATTCTTTGGTCCTAGCAACTGCCTCTGAGGATTTATCGTGTTGTTCCTACTCTCCATCTCTGCCCTTTCCCTGTCCCATCGTGCCTGTTCCTCCTGCTGGACTCCCTCTGGGTTGTAGATTGACACTATAGGACCTATGGTAACAGGTACTTGTAAAGCATCTGGCATTTGATACGACCTTGCATGTTGCGTTTCTGGCACCTTCTGGACCACAAATCTTCCTACTACTCTCTGTTCGGGACTAGATTGAGGTACTTCCTCACCTTTCCTGGTATCCCACTCTGTTACTGGGAGCGGATTATATTCCCCCCATCTAGCTCCGTCCCCTTGCTGTAGTACGGGACTTTCGGCTTCTCTGTTGTATGGAGGTGGTCTATCCATTAATAGCCTTTCTATCAGATCCTCTTCTGTCTCGCTATCCTCATCTTCTTCTAGAGGTTTCTTTTCTCCCGTAGTCTCTAACATTGTAAACAGTTTGTCTGCTTCTATCTTTTGCACCCTCCACTTTTTAGCTTCATCGTCCCATTTAGCATCCTGCAATGCTTTTACCGATCGTCTCACTCTTTCTTGGCGTCTCTTCACGCTCTTTTCGTGTGCTGCTCTAAACCATGCACTAAGGGCTTCGAACTGTGTTGGCCTCGGTAGAGGTCTCGCTGCGAGCATTACCGCTTTCAGTTGGTTCAACACTTCTAGCTTAAACGTCCCATATCTCGGGAACGTCAGTTCCTTATTCCCTTCTGTTAGCTTATTCCACTCAGAGATCCATAGTATCGAGTGTAAGCCTACATTTACTGCCATATGATAAGCTGGTGTGCCTTCTGGTGGAGCTTCTTCTCCTGCATACAAGTTTCTTTTGTCTCTCTTAAAGATCGCCCTTAAACGCTTAAAACACTTCATTTTTGATAATCTACGATTTTTCCTTATTAATTTTCTTCCTTGTTTACGTCCCAATGACAACCACCAATCCCTATGCGGCTCTCGCTAATCAGCCTATCCCAGCGCGGTTCTACACCAACCGGCCAATCTCAGCGCGGCTCTACGCTGACGTCACTTATCCCCTCTGCAGCAGTTCCCCTCCTTTCTCAGCTTGCCTCGCGGTCTTGCATACGTCTCATTCACACGCCGAAAAATGACTACTTCCGTCCAAGCGATCACTTTTCTCTGACTGTACGGCCACAGTCTAACTGTAATTGTCACCTCATCTGGCGAAACGTCTTTCCTCTGACGGTCAGACGCTTGCCTTAACTGATAGGTTACTTACACACAGTAAACGTCCGACCAGCGTCCGTTACTCATACACTCACTCAAACGCTCCCCCTATCATCGGTCTGCGGGCGATCAATGGTACCTCATGACCCCCTTTCAATGGTAGACAAATTACTCTGGGTGTTCGATACACCCGAACCACTTAAGCCCTTCTTTGGATCTTAAGATTTTATCCGGTTGCGCGCGCTCACAACCTTCCCTCAATCACACTACAGGCATTCAACTCCGCTTGACATTACAACACAGGTACAACATAGAACACCGCAATCTGGCAACGCATGACCCTTATACTCACTCTCGACCGACTCTGCTGCTTTCTCTCGACACACCGTCAGCACCTTCTTCGGCAGGGATTCTTCTTCTGGTCGTCGATGACTAGGGACCTTGGGGTAATCTAGACCTGACCTAGGTTGTCTTCCTCAAGAAGAAAACCATCTTTCTCTGCTACCAACTGCGGGGAATGAGATTTTGATACCTTTTCTGATTACCTAGATACCTATCTCATTCATCTGTTTGGATCCATTGTTTTCTGTCATTGAGTAAAAGACAAACCCCTCATAGATTAGATCAACCCCATAAACTGACACAACTCTAAAGAACCACTTACAACTGATAAAGTTTAAAAGTTTTAATATAAAATTAAGAAAAGTTGCAAATACAATCCTCTCAGGATAAAATTCAATAAGTATACAGGAACTAGAAGGAACATAAATTCCCTAAAGAACCTCAGTCTACAAACGAATACAATCAAAGTCAGTTCGAGAATCAACAGATTAAAAAGCATAGATACTAAGTGGATTCGTTGCGTCATCTAAAAGAAAGAATAAACAAGTTAAATCTGTCCCTACTCTATGCTAAGTGACATCCCTACTTCGCAAGTTCCTTACCTAAAAAGGTGTCAGTAGTTTGACTTCCAAAGAAGTTCAAACTCTCTTAACTCCTAATGGTAATCTTAAGTTTTAAGAAGCAGTACCCTCTCTGCCTACCCATCCGCTCTCTAAGGGTCCTCGGCCTACTGCTCCCTTGCGCTCTGATCTTTCTCAGCGCTCGCTCCTAACTTTCAGGCCATCTGCGCCTTCGCTTCCTTTCTCCCCGGGGTGCTGTCCCTAAAATACACAATCACAGTATGGATGGAACGCCCCTTTGACGCCCACCATGTACATTCTCATGATGTCATTTTCTAGCTCTTTCCATAGCTTCATCTCTTCGCGTCGTCCGTTAAGTTGACCCTTCTTCTTAGGCGCCATCTTCGTCTTCTTGCTGTTGACTTCATTTGACACTTTCGGAGCAAAAGTCTATCACCTCAGCAGAACTCTACTCTTTACGACTATGTTTTTAACCTTCCTTGGTCCTGCGAACGGTCATTTCAAAACAAGACTCAAATTCCAAGCGTCTCTTCTCATGTTTAGGCAATAAACTTCGTCCAGCATTGTCACCTTAAATCTAACAAGAACCTAGACCCTCGGCTCGCACTTCAGATCAAGGCTATTCACGACTCCTGTGAGCCCACTAAATTACATACAGCGGACTACACTCCTGCGAACCCTTGGTCAAGTCAGGTTAAAATCACACATGACCTAAACTCTTCTAACATTCCTACAAACTCTTCTACACAGTATAACCTTTAACACACTTTTATATATGTAATCGCATTTAGCTAATCATTGGTTATAAGTGAATATATTTTACATAGAATACAAATTATATTCTCATTTGTTACATCGTTATGTATGCTCTCTGCACATTTCTTCACTTTACATTTCTCGCTTGCCGCTTTCTCCATTTAATGATTATACACGTACATGAACTCTGTTTGCACGTCCTTCTGTTCATAAGCATTTCTATACATTTCTACATTAGCCCACTATGTATACGGGCCTTCTAAATCTACTGCATTTCTAAAGTAAATACAAATACATTTCCCATTACTCATGTTACATCTGCTATCTTTATGCTACAAGTGTTAACTTCGCATTACAGTATGCATTTCATTTCTACGTTTATACGATATGCTTATAAATATGACTCGGATATACTTTTTATTCAAATTGCGCTCTCTCAGGTTTAAGAATATTTGTATATCTGGATGGTTGGGTCTGAGGAACTCCTACAAGAGTCTCGCAGGATCGGCAATTGAAAAAAAATAAAGCATTCTGTTTTTCCTAGGGAACCTTTTTCCCATTAAGCAATCTCCTCCCATGGGAGTCACCTCCAGTGGGAGCAAGTGCTCTGATTGATTGTTAGCTACATGAATTTTTTTTTTATGGCAGGCACTACAGGACTCAGGCACTTAGTCCCATGTACTGAAGGTAAAAAAAATATAAATAAATAAAAGGGAGAGGGTATGGATACCCTGCTCCCCCATGCCCTGTGAGGGGGTCTCCCTGGGCCCAAAATAAAAAACAGTTAGCGGTTTTAGCAGCAAACCCATGGGATGCCCGAAGGTAAAACCTACACTGTGTACGCCAAAGGCTATTCATGATGTGGGGTTGGCAGCCTGCTGGGGGTTTGGCCACAAGACCTGACCTGTGGCCAAACCCTGCTACCAAAGGCTGTGTGCAGCGTGGGGTTGAATGCCTGTGGGGAGTTGGATGCAGCCAGTCCCTGTGGCTAAACCTATGCCACGCACGACCAAAGGCAATGCGCAGTAAGGTGTTGACTGCCACTGGGTGCCTGTGTGAGGTAATAAGCAGTGCATGGCAGGGGCATGAGTTATATGTTGCTCTCCCAGTTATTTCTGGTGAATTTCTGTTTTCTTTTAGTTCAAAACGTTAATGTTGTCACTGACACATTCACCTAACTATAACCTTTATATTTGTCAGTACTTTTCAAGTTTCAAACAAAAACTGATCTTTTTAATACATCTTAGTTTGACATTATTTTCCATTGTGTGTGTGTGTATATATATATATATTTCATTTTATTTTACGAGCAGAACTGAACGGCAGCTGACTTGAGTATTATCATAACATCAAGGCACTACGAAGACCACAGGCCACTGGGGTGGCCACGCCCACAGCGGCGGAATACATTGAAATATAAATGGTGCTGCGAACATTGGCGCTCATTCTATGCTCAAGCCACAACCCCTGAAGAAGTGAGCAATCATGAAACGCGTCGGGACAGTTGGTTCATGAACAGCAGGTTTGTCTGTCTACCTGCACCGCTACCTTGAATAAAACATTTGGCATATCCTTACCCGACGGTGCTCCTTTCCTACAGCAGGCAACTTGTTGTGATGATATATATATATATACTAGCAGCCCCCCCCCAGCGTTGCCTGGGGCAGAAAGGGGCTGGGGGCTGCATTTGAGGCTTGTGTGCACTCCCGCCCGGCCCCCGCCCGCTACGATATTGCCTGGGTCCTGGAGCCTGCGCCTTACCTCAGCCAACCTCCCGCCCCCTCCCCCTCCCGCCCCGGCCCGGCCCCCTTCCGCCCCGGCCCGGCCCCCTCCCGCCCGTGTCCCGGAGAGCCTGATCCTTACGTCAGCCGCCGCTCCCGATCCAGGCGCCCCGCCCGAACTCTACTCCATGACAATGCAATCTTACCTCAGCCGCCGGTCCCGATCCAGGCGCCCCGCCCGCACTCTACTCCATGACAATGCAATCTTACGTCAACCGCCCCGCCCCGCCCGCACAGGCCGCCATTTCGCCCAGCAGCAAGCAGGGCCGGGCAGTCCTCCCAGCAGGTCGCGATCTTCGCCGCCGCCATTTCAAGAAGTGTTCAGGAAGTGATGGGAGCGCAAATGATGTCATCACGCAGACGTCCCGGTCGGCGCTACTTGCAAGGGACTGCTTTATTTTTATTTCTAAATTTTTTAAACAACGTATATTTTTTATTTTTAATAGCCTATGTCCTTCTGCTTGCCCTGAGGTTTTCAAATATGTCTTGGGTGTTTTGATTGGTGGTGTACTTTTCGAGTTTACCTGGCTCAAAGGGCACAGTTCTCTCTTTATAATAGTAGAATAGATATATATATATATATAAATAAAGAGTGCTGTGACCACTTTGAAATAAAGCGTTTCATCTCTTGAAAGGGCCTCTGTTTTTCCTTGTTGTGCTGACGTTGGTGGGTTGCTCCATACCCACTGTGTACCAAGGCCGCCCTGAAGGGCCGGGGGCTCCCTGGAATTGGAGAAATGTGTTTGTATATATATATATATATATATATATATATATATATATATATAATGTGACCAAGGCCGCTGGGACGGCCGAAACGCGTCATGGCAGTCTGTCTGTTTGACAATAAATAATGTATGCTGTTACAAGTTGGTCCTTGCCTCGTAATTCACTAAAGGTGAGCGCAGCTGCGAGGTATTGCAGATATATATATATATATATATATATATATATATATATATATATATATATATATATATATCTCTGTTTAACCCAATTTCGGCGCTGGCGCTCTAGCTATGGCGCGGTGCATTTTCTTCGGCGGGGTCAAGCCGAAAAATATCCATTGCCAACGCCAATTGCTTGGTAAATGAAAACGCACTCACTTGAGTTGTATTGCAAGATTACAGCTTCATTTATTTGAGGTTACACGACCACAAAGCCCAACGCGTTTCACCTCAGCCTGAGGCTTGATCAGGGGATATATGTGCCGTCCCGGCACAGGGTCATTCCTGTCTACCTGGTCCAGCAGCCCGAGGGGAGCCGAGGAGGAAATTTGTGACGCAGGTGCACCCAAGAAGTCACACCATCTACGCTACAAAAGACACAGAAGCAGAGTTTTTCCATTTTTTCTGCCACCCCACACCGCCGGCCCAGCAGCATGTACATGTTGCATGCTGGGAGTTGGAGTTCCCATACCCTCACGTGATCTCCAACAGGTGAGCCAAGCACACAAGGGGAGAAGTCTAGTGTCAACCGCATCATATAGCGAAGCAGCATTGATGGAGCCATTACGAGACTTTCTGTTGGTGCATGGGCACTGAGGAAGGCATTTGACATGCCGAAATGCATTTGCCGCTCCCAACGCTTGCATCTGAGAAATAAAGATCCTCCAAAGATTTCCCCTCTGACCTCCGCGCTTTTCTGTTCAGATATATATATATATATATATATATATATATATATATATATATATATATATATATATATATATATATATATTTGTCTGAAAGGGTTCCACACTCGATAGATCAGAGGAAACACAAAAGACTCACACTCCAAGGTCCGTGTGAAATTCATTTATTGGCGACGCGTTTCGACCAGGCGGTCTTCTTCGTTAGCCAGCCACATAAACTCACAATCACCATTTTAAAGTGCACAAAGGAAGTAGTGGAAATCGACATAGGACCACGTTCCAATACAAACTACAAATGAGGTAAAAACTACAAACTAGGTAGAAGAAAGACTCTGCAGTGCAATTGCTTATGTGAACTTGTGCTTACAAATAAAGAACACATTTCATTATTATAAAGCAAATCTCAAGTATATAACATAATACAAATAAAAAAGAATTGATTAAATTAACTCAATTACGATTCCGCCAAGTGGTCTATATAAATGAATCTGAAGCAGCGGATGTATTGGTCCATATATTTGCACAAAAAGAAGTCAAAGAACAGCATAATTGCCGGCCAAGTGGCCTCGTATCACCTCTTGGAAAGGAATGATATTTTGCATGTTTTAAGATTGAAAATCCATTTCTCAGGGAGAGAAAAGAAGAGGTGTTCGTCCTATATATATATATATTTACCAAAGCAAAACATCCAACGTACCCTACCATTTACTGCAAAATATAAAATAATATCAATTCACGTGTTAAGCACACGTCAATTATATGTGCTTATAGAATCGGTAATATTGACATACCCCCAGCTTGATAACATAGGAAAATGAATTTTGACAAACTAATCTAGCTGTATGTAGTATTAGTAAACAGTGCATGTCAGCCAGTCTAAGCACAATCTGTGTAACACCCAAGAGAGAATCAATTTGATGATACAAATGTAAATATTTTGCATATGTATCAGAAACTGAGCATCTGTTATATTCATAGATTCACAAGACGTTTACTGGAAAGGAAGCAAACTGATTTCATTCATCTGTTCTGTGACACCAGCGATTCCTGGCGCCAGATGGTTTGAGAAGGCTGCTGGCTAACTTCCACATGCAGCGGATCGCATAACACCAATTTTACAGACATTTAACTGACATCCTGTTGGTATTTTCTATCTCTTTTGGCATGTATTTAGAGCATCTCAGTCACAACCTATGAACCTTTGACGATGCAAAAACAGCACTTAACAAGGAACTAAAATCAGTCCCAGCAAATATTATGAAACAAAGTCCTTAGCGAGCAAGCCCATCCGCCTCCATCATGTAAATATTTGCTCCCCACCTCTCCCGGAAATACGGGGGAATCTGATAAAATGTGCTCCACTGGCTAAATGTCCATACAAATATAGCACACTGGAAAATATAACAACACCAGCTTAATATTCTGTGTCAAGACATATTTCAAAATATGCCTCAAAATAAAAAAAATGCATGACAAAATCACAGCACAGGATGCTATACTAGCAAAATGTGATGAAATAAACACAAGGGAACCCAAAGATCACGAGGGACCAAGGGTATTAGACTGTTTCTAGAAGAACTGCCCCTAAGGAAATCATAGAAAACAATACTCTAGGAGTGAAAAAAATGATGCCCAGGAGTTTACTACAATAAATATATAAAAAGCATTTTATTTTCAATTTACATAAATTAATAATGTACATTGTAGAGGTCACTTATTCATGGGGCAGAACACTACTAGACTCAAATGTCATACACAAAATTGTCAGCGGGTTAGAGTGTTTTAGATTCGACGACTTTTCCATCCATTAAGAATAAAGGATCATCATCAGGACAACAACTGTGTAAGCCTGATTACATAATAAAACGGTAATATGAATAATTAACACTTAGCACTTGGTATTAGGCCTATGAAGTCATTGGTTCATAGCTGTCCAGGTCCTTGCCCCTTACATGATGCAAACATCGGGGAAGGCGCGATCGCTTATGCGGATTGCACCAAATATGGCATGTGAAGATGTCTCGCTACCAGTGTCCGACCGCGACGGACACTAGCAAAATGAGCAGCCACTGCTGGATAGCAGGACAAGGAATATGTTGTAGCAGGATATAGAGGAGGAATGTCAAATTAAACTGACCAAGCATATGCCAAGCTCACCGAAAAGTGAGCAGACTGGACAATGATGGTATTATCAGCCCCCCCCCCACCTTCCTTAAATGGGTCACCACTCTGAAGATACTGTCAATGAGACAGGCACTAATGGGGATTAAACATTTTAAAAAAGATATGACATTGCAGTGGCCATGATGGTCATTTAGGGGTTACAGAGTTTGCAGTTGTTACCCCTGGCTTGCACCTTGTGACCCCTGGCACTGCCTGTGAGACTCCTGGCGTCAGAGGCAGCAAAATCAGTGCCATAAAAACATGGGCGTTTCCATTTTTAAAATTTTCCACCTGTTTTTCCTTATACTAATGGTGAAGGGTATTCTATTATTCATTTTAGAGTACCAACATATCAAGTACACTTAGACAGAATGAGACCTTTGATATCAATTGTGGTAAGTAGAAATGGTTTTAAATGTATGTTTTGTGTGTGCTTGTGGGTGAGAGTGTTATTTATGAGAGAACATGTGCATGGATGAGCATGTGTCTGTGAGTGCAAACGTGTGTGAGTGAGAGTCAGTGGCAGGTACTGAGGGAAATTGTCTGAGATGGAGGCTCAGATTTAGTATTCTTTGAAGCAAGTCAAAGTTGCTGAGCTGGCTTCTGTAAAAGGAAGAGAGAATAAATGTGCCATTTCTTCTAGGATATGGTGCATTTTTTTTTACTCGTGCTCTGGCATAATTTTGACAGTCATGAACAAACCACACACTTATGCCACAGTGCACGTGTTCTCTGAAGCATAGGTGTGTTACTGGAATGGTCCTTTCCAGTAAACAAAAAAACGATGCTTCAAGGCATTTCCCACCTGCTATGCGTGCTATACAAAGCAGCACACATGAAAAGTTGGAAAAACGAGGAAATATAAAAACATTTATCATCGTTATGCTTGCCTCCAAGAAATGTAAGATTTTGGTACAAATTCTTGTCTGCCAATGTTTGTAGATAGGGATTTCCATCAAAAGTCATGGGTGGCTGCTGGGGAACGCCTATTCCCCTCCCATGTAATGACCCTTTGATGTAAAGTCATCCAAGGCAGCACATAGCGCAACATCGCGTTATTTTGGGATACTATCCAACACAAATACTGATTTGTGTTGCATAGCAATTCCCACCCAAGCACTAAGCTCTGGGAAGCATCACAAAAGTGAAGCAAACGTGGTGCAAAGCATTAATAAATCTGCCTGAGTGTCAGTAAGTATGGGTTAGTGAGAATAAGTGAGATTATTAGTGAATGCAAGTGAGTGATTGAGAGTGAGTATAAGGGGGTGTAATAGAGTGTGAGTGAGAATGAATGTGTGTGAGGGAGTAAATGTGAGTGTGAGCTAGAATGTGAGATATGCTTATGAGTTTGTCTTTGGCCTTTGCATACTGAGGGCAGTACTTAATTTGAGCAGGTGATTTTCGGTGCTCAGCACCGGCACCTAATCGTCTGCACCGGTGTTTATAGCACCAGTTAAGGACACACTTATTTAGAAGGCACATGATTTTCCCCAGAGACATTAGATGTAGAGCCATGTCCAGACTCAAATCGGTTTCTCCAGCTCCGAAATTCAGTAGCTCTACCCATTAGGCCACGTCCTCTCCAGGTTAATAAGTGCCGGGGCTCTAGTCAGGAGGCAGTTTGCACCAGCACCTTTCTCCTGTTAGCGCTGCCTCCTGAGGAGAGCCCTGACACTTTTTATTTTACAAATTAACCACTGACTGAGGTGAAATATTGTCTTAGAGATACCCAGGGCAACATACTGGTACTGGCACACTTGCAGGAATTCTTAGCATGGCATTAACCTATGGCAAAATAATGGTACACTGCAGGTAACTCTTAGCATAGAGGTCACCAAAGGTAACATGTTGGTACTAGCATACTAGAGGTAGTTTATGGCATATAGGGCACCCATGAGAAAATACTGTCATACTTGAGGCAATTCTTAGCATGTGGGCACCAGTGGCAAAATGATGGTACTGGCACAATGGAGATAATCATTGGGATAAAGGTGGACAACTTGACATAAGGGAGGGTGGCAACCATTACAAAATGATGGCCCTGACTTCCTGAAGTAATTTTTTTAATAAGTGTCACCTATGGTATATGGATAGCATAAACTGCGAAATTCTGGTACTGGCATATTTTATGCCATTTTTGATATGAAGGGACTGATGACAAAATGATGGCCCTGGCTCAATAGAGGTCATTTTCGACATATGAGGACATCTATACAAATTTCTTTTAAATTGGATCAACTCCTGGGAAACATCAGGTTTCATTAGCTTGGCGCCATGAAAGGATTTGAATGAATAATAATTGCCCTTTCAGCACCGGTGGTATTTTTTTTATATATTTATGTGAAAATTGTGCTTTTTTATTTTTTGTCGATGAGGATAAGCCCCTACCCCCAGAAGAGACTTACTCCCTTTGCTCACTCTCTACAATTTAGAGCAAGTATTATGCCCCGGAACTTTCAAATATCAAGTCAGCACCATAATATAGGATCTATCAAAAATTGACACTTTTCTCGTGTTATTCTGTTAACTAATAATGCAGTTATTACGAAACTTCAGCGATGTCATTGTTGTGATGAGACATGCCTTTCAGGAAATAAAATCAGGGTCAGGAGTTATATGATATCACCCCCTGTTATGTCATTGCGGTTGATAGGTTTGTGATGTCACTTCGGCCATCCCAGGCATTTTTGTGACTTAACTGTCATGCAAGAGACCATACATCTTGAGGACGAACACAGTATGCATGACTGGAAACTATGAGGGAGTACAGGATGAAGTTCCCTCCAATAGTGTAAGGACTTTAATACTTCATCATCGAGGGGGATTAGGCTGGGGAATGGGATGGTGTCAGTTAATCTGTGGTGATTTTGTTATTCTAACATAGGAATTCAAACTTGATAAGGGACCTTTTGCCTCTAATGCAATTGTCCCTGGTTTTATTACTTTACCTGATTTTACCTAATTTATTATTGAAGTTTACATAGCAATACAAAAAATAACAAAGGAGGCAATGAAAGCAAAATAAATAGAGCAATAGAGTGAATATATCCGACTGCTACATACAGTTTGATACATTTACAGCAAACAGTACTAGAAAATGTATGGAATCATCTTACTCTCACAACTTAGGGTAGCAACATTTCAGAGAATCAAAGACGATCAATGAAACAAGCAATAATGTGTGATTTATACGAAAGACCTTAAAACACACTGAAACAGAGCTTACAATTTAAAACTAAGAAAGTTATATGATAAGGGGGTGTTTTGATTTATATCACTGTACCCTGAAATGAATGAGGACATATAACAGAGAGAGAGAGAGAACATAGTAGAGTAGTGAGCAGGAACCAAGGTCAGAGACCACCATAGAGTGATCTACAAGGTGAACAAATCTTAGATCACCACAATGCAACATCTTTAACCCATTCTGTGCTCCCGTTGGCCGTTTGCCAACGGGAGCTCTCCCTCCCCAGTGCTGCCGACGGCAAACGGCCAACGCAGCCCCGCCCACCCTTTAGAATGCACGCACCGCGGCGGAAAAACCGCTGCGGTTAAGGCGTTTAAGAGAATTTTGAATAAAAGTGTCTATTAATTGCCATAGTTTTTGGGAGATTCTGGAATTTCCTTAGATGGCATCTTGAGATCTAGGTGCACTATGAATGTAAGTATCCCTTGTCCTCCATGAGTGGTGTGAGGTATGTTTAGAGGATTTCCAATCAATCAGAAAGATTTTCACGGCTATAGTTAAAAGGATATCTAGTAGGTACATGTCAGTTTCTTCAAGTTTAAATACTACAGTCGAAGACCAAGGTCACCTTAACAACAGTTGGGAAATCGAGCTTCAGAGTTATATTAAACAGTGTGTTTATTTGCACACTCACAGTGTCCCAAAAAGATTTGATATGCTTGCAGTTGAACAACATTTGTTCAGCATTACCCTTGTCAACCTCACAGTTCCAGCACATTTGTTTCTGTTGAATACAGTTTACATAGTCTATCTGGAATACATTGTAGGTGCTGCATGCCGAAAAGTTTTGATTGGATTTGAAATGGGACAATTGTATTATGTAAGGCCTTCCTACGAATTATATTCAAAGTTTCTTCAGATTGGGAGGGTTAAGTCCTTAGCTGGCAAATTGTTTAGCCCCAGATGTGGTATGCATCTCTAATCCTTAGACCCTACAAGTCCAGTCAAGTACCACAGATTAAGGATAGCAATTTGATCTGGTTCATAATGAGGGTCAAGTTTCAATATTTTAGCTTTGATTGTGAGGAAATAGTAAAAATACAAATGATTTAACCTATATTTTGCTTGGATTTAGCAAAAGAGAATGGGGTAGAGTTAGTATATGAGCCTCTGATCAGGCAAATCCCCTTTGCAGCTCAGAACGGATCAGCGATCGTGGAGTTTCAACCATGATATGAACTTTGGGAACCAGGAAGTCAGCATGCCTTTAATATTATCAATTGTTTTTTGTTAATTATATTTAACTGATTCTGATAAATCATTACAGAACCAAACTCTAGGGTATTTAACGATTTTAGTTTCTCAGGAAAGCCCAGAGCTAACAATCTAGGAGGGAAGAGAGAGTGGATTTAGAGGTTAAACAGCTGTCTTGCCTCAGTTCAGACCATACCCAGCGACCTTAGAGAACTGGGTAAAAATACCAATGGTGGCAGGTATAGCTGTCTTTCCTCCAAGAATATCAGAATGCTGTCTGTGTAAGCAACTGCCTCAAGAGAGTGGATTTAAAACTGAACCCTTAATATTGTGTGCATTGTTTAATAGTTGTATCACACGGTCGATGGAGAGAAGGACTAGGAGAGGTGACAATGAATACCCTTAAACATGTGCCTTGGCAAAGCTGATAGGAATCAGAAAGGGAGCTACTAATCCTAATTCTTGCTATATGGTTAGCAGATCGCACCATTATTTTTTTAATAAATGTGTCACTCAGTTTCAAGAGGATCACTTAAAGGAATGGCAATTACACCTTGTCAAAGGCCTTCTCTGTATCCAATGTCACTGTAACCGCCAGAGAAGATAACAATTGGGCACCTTCAATAATGTGACAAAAGGTTTATATATATATATATATATTATGTTATGTTATGTTATTATGGTCTTTTATAGCGCGCGGCTACTCCATGGAGTGTCCCGGCGCTTTTATTTAACGAACTAGTAACAAAGAAAAAGACAACACAATAAAATGACAAACCAGGCAGAAAGAAGAAAGAACAACCTAAAGGGCAAAAAGCCACGTTTTAAGGCCCTTCCTGAAGTTCAGCAGATTAGAGGTACTACGTAATGCTAGGGGCAGAGTATTCCAAAGCTGTGGCGCCAACAGCTTAAAAGATCGCCCTCCAATACGAGCCCTTTTTACTCGTGGGACCACAGCGAGGAACAATGATTCATATATACATATATATATATATATATATATATATATATATATATATATATATATAATATATATATATATATATATATATATATATATATATATATATATAGTCACTGGCTAGTCTGTCTATAATGAATATAGAGTAAGAATTATGTATTCATTTGATGATTCATGATTTAAAACATCTGGCTAATGTTTCAGCATAAAGTTTTGCTTCCATATTTAATAAGGAAATTGGTCTAAAGTTTTTGAGACCCAAGTAGTCTTTCTCATCTTTGAGGATAGCCCGCATTGTGGCTACTGAAGCTGAAACAGGAACTTTACAGTGAGGATCAAAATGATTGAAGGTTGCCTAGAGAGGCTCAGTAAAGATTCTAGAGAATCAATCAATCAGTAGATTTGTAAAGCATGACTTGCCACCCAAGAGGGTATCCTGGTGAGAATTAATTATAAAAATTAATTAAAAAACCATCTTGTCTAGGCGCTTTGCCAGTGTTATAGTCCTGAGAGCTTCAAAGATTTTTTTCAAGGCTAAAAGATGTTTTAGGATTGTTTTTTCTGAATCAGTTATTTATTTTTGATCAATTTGATTTAAACACTCAACACATTTCTTTTTTGGAAGTAGTCTCATTTGGATGGTATAGAAACTCATAAAACGTTTTAAATACTTCTAAAATGTCTGCGGTATTAGATGTGGTTGATCCATCTAGATCTATAATGGATTTCACTAAATTGCTATTCTTTTTTTAAGTGGCAGTAAAGAAGCAAGATATTTCCACCTCTACTTAAGTATAACAATGTGTTCTCCTTCTGGGTTTGAACCAATAGATATTCATGTTTACTGATAATTGTGTTCTATACATTTTTTAGTTTGAAATGTTTTGCAGGTCCTGGGAGTTCTTAGATTGTCTAAATATTACTTATTTTGTTTTGATTTCCTTAGAAAGTACTTCAAGTGACTCTTATATTCCTTTTTTCCCTTGGCATATGAGACAGTATTTGTCCTCTTATGATGCATTTAGAAGCTTCCCACACAGTCACTGGGTATGATACTGGATCTGCATTGTCTTTAAAGAATAGATTAATTTCTCTTTTCAAGTGTTCTACATAATTAGAATTTTCAAGTATTGTGTTCTACTGTGGTTTGATAGAAGAATGTCTAATTGTTATGGAGATATCTGCATGAACTGAAACCAATGTAGGTCCGATCAACAAGCCAAGTGAAATTTGAAGAAGAACCAGATCATCTAAAAGGTAATCAATACCGGAATAGGTTTGATGTGATGCAGAAAAGAAGTTAAAACCATTCTCTTTGGGATGTGGAGCCTCCATACATACTGGAGCTCATGGTTTAAACATTTTTTAAGCCACTGTTTATGATCCCTTGAGGGTTGAGATTGGAAAGCTGATTTGTGATCTAGAAAATCACTATCCATTATGATGTGTGCACTGAGAGGAAGTAAAGATAGTTTGGCATTTAGTGAGCACCGGAATAGGGGATCATCACTCTTGGGAGCTTATATATTCATTGTATGAAGCTAATTGTTTCCATTTTTCAGTTTGTCAAGCAACCATTTGCCCTCTGCATCATGTTCTGGCCAATTTTTTGGAGATTAATATAACCAAGCCATTTTTTGCGATGCAATCTGAACATTATAAATCCATTTCCCACCTGCTCGAAGAGACAACACTTCTCTATATCCAATTTGTGTTTCCTTCTGCTTGCATTCAAACATGATTGCTGTGCCAAAAGCAATAAACTGGTTGTAATGAATAGATGATCATGGAGTGTTTTATTTGTGCTCCTTTCCAAAAGAAGGTGAATATAAAGTTAAAAAAAAATACAAAAAATAAATGCGTAATCACTGTTGCTGTCCCAGATAAGTGTGTATTATGATTTTTGCAGGGCAAATAACATGATGTTATACCAGGCTTGCAGGCACAGTGTCACTGGTGATGAAGAGGTTATTGGTTCTCACTGCAAGGTAATGGGCCCGATTCACAAAAGTAATCTGAGACAAAATCCTAACTTTACGACTTTAGGTATTCACAAAATGCATTTAGGGGTACTAAAGTTAGGAATCCTAGTTTTAGTACTGCTAAAAGCCCTTTGTGAATACCTAAAGTCGTAAAGTTAGGATTTTGTCTCAGATTATTTTTGTGAATCGGGCCCAATATGTCTTAATCTGCAATGGGGCTCCACAGTATGTTAGGGTTGTTGGTTGGGGTTCTAGAACAAAGACAGGTGACATCTATATGGAAACCAAAAAATGCTGTGGATATTTAAAAACTGTTTCTGAATGTTACCCATCCTAGCCTTCCCAGAAGCTAAACTGTAGGTTACATATAAAAGCAACCTTTGATAGAAACCCAGTTTCAAGGTGTCATTGCTATGCAAGTATCTGCATTTCCATAGAAGGTAAAGCATTATTGCATTACAATCCACAACATTTCTCTGGTGTCCACAGCACCATTGTCAGACTTCACCTTGCCCTCATTGTTGAATCACCACTGTCATTCCAGAAACCGAAATACCTCATGATTAAAGCTTGCTACAATTCAAGACAAGCATCACTACCAAATATGCTACCCAACGTACGTGGATGAGAAAGTTTCCAGGAGCGACACAGGCTATCTATGCATAAATGATCCAAGTGTAGGCTGCTTATTGTGTAACTGCTTCTCGATCTTTAGTTTCTCTATCTCATTCTTGCATAGAGGCAGAACAGACTTTGTGTAGGAAGGTGGATATCTGACTATGGTTACCCCCGAACTTTTTGCCTGGTGTTTAGCTTTTTTTTGACATAGTTGGCCTGGGATCCTGCTATTCAAGGCCCCAGGCGAATTTCTCTCTCCTTAAAATGGACTCCATGTACCTTAGGTGCATACACAATTGGAACTGGTTCACCTTATTGGCCCCTGTAACAGTGTATCCTAGATACCCAGGGCATAGGTGCATCCAAGGCCTACCAGGGGCTGCAGCATGTATTGTGCCACCCCTGGCCTGGCCTCCACATTTGACACAACTGGCTGATCACTCAGCTGGGGTAAGTTGGTGTAATCACCTCTTACTTAGATATAGTATCCCTATATCTAATCTTAACTGGACACATATATTCCTGTCAGCCACTCCTATGGAAGGCCTCATCAATCCTGGAGGCAGAGTGCTTGGAAATATGTGAGATGGTGCTCGAGCATGAGCTGAGCCTGTCTGCAGCTGTCGGGAACCACTCCCTTAGCTGTTCCGGGATATTGCCAATCCATATACTCTTAAGTGCATTATAATCCTCGCGGTTATATGCTAACTTTGGTTTGGCTTTATCAAAACATGTCGAGTAAGGTGTCATACGATTTGGAATACTATCCCCCCGACAGTTCTGTCGACGGGGATAGCATTCCACCATTGTAGAGGGACACGACATGTGTGTAGCCTTAACCCCGGTTAAAGTTAACCAGAGCCTCAGCATCACAAAATGGATGCTGCCACCACAGACACAAGTCTGACCTCCTGCTGCTGGGAGTCCTTCCAGCGAGGGAGGCTTGGACAAAGGGTTTCCTGCCTTGGGAGGTGCGAGCACCACCCCAGACAGGATTTTGTGTATTGGGTAGGACAGGGCTGAATAGATTGAGACATGCCCGGGCACACAAGGTGTCCCCGTGCATAAGCCAGTCCATACCGGTCCTGGGACTTTCCAGACCCAGGCCTGGCGAGGAGCTGGACAAAGGAAAGGGGGTGTAACCGCCCCCCTTCCTGGTCCCACCCAGAGGAGGGACCTAGCAGGTGATCCACCCCTCAGATTGGGAATAAGAGTGGGAGCAGTGCCATAGCACCTCAGATCATCCTGAATCAACTTTAAACAAAGAAGACGACTGGACTTCGACATTCTGCTGCACAGAAGACTGAAGAGAATCTCCCTTGTGGCCTAGGAGTGGCCACCCTGTGAACACAGGCACCAACCAGCAACTCGACGTCTGCTTTGCCGCCGCCTCCCGCCGGAGCCGGAGCCCAGAGCCTGACAAGACCCAGACTCCCAGACTTCTCACAGCCCGATCCACAGTCCCTGCAAAGAAGGGACCCGTGGAGGCACTGAGAGACGTGGGACCGGACCTCTTGAAAGACCCCCGAGAAGCTGACTGTGCAGCATCCGAGGCACCCTCGACGTTGTGCTTTGAGGACCGAGAAGCCCCACCACAGAGCAGCCCTTGCATCGAAGATCAGCCCCCCAGCATCTCCACGATCTGCGTGGGGCCCTTTTGCATTGTGCCACTCGACGCGCCATCCCGGTAACTTGCCTCGTGGTCAGCGGCCATCTTGGCGACGAAATCTACAAACTACACTGCGGGTCTGTAAGAGGCATACCCTATGCACACACTCAATGAGTATAAGAAGGTCACGATGTGGCCCTGAACAATTTGACAGTTAAATGCAGAGGAACAACAGTAATGCATACAATATTAAGTAGTTAATGTGAAAGAATGAACATATACAGGCAAAAAAAGGTCTTGTTGTCTTGGTTTAATTTATCACAGCTTGAGAACAACCAGCCGACACGTGTTTCATCGCATCTCGCGAATCTTCAGGGCTGGAAACAATACAGAAAAAAGGGGCTATTCTTGCGAATTTATACAATACAACAAGGCTGCCGATAGCCTGTAATCCACTGATGGCCGACTATCAAGACAAGCATCGGAACAGAAAACATTATGCATAAGTATATATCCTTGAGAAGGTTTGAGGAAGACATCCTTTAGTGTGCCGAGGTGCCCTTAGTTATATCCCTCGCTATGTGCTGATATTGTGTACATTCCATGGTCGAGCACTCATGCACGATGACACCCCAAACAAATAGTGTTCGGTCTGTGTATAATAATTTGTGTTTCTGTGATTCTATGCCGAGACTATTTATGGTGAAGTGCCGAGTTCGGTTCACGGTGAAGTTCAAAAATCATGCGAGATAATAGGTGCACCGTGATTGAATATAAAAACATTTCCACACATACCACATCGTGACCTTCTTATACTCATTGAGTGTGTGCATAGGGTATGCCTCTTATTTTAACGTTGGATTAGTACAGCTAGCTGACTTCTCCTTTGGGTGGTTATATGGTTGTCCACTCACCCAGTTGCACCACCATTTCACTCTATCCTATAGTGCTTCCATTCTGGCAGTGCGCCCATTCTCTGACCTCTAAAAACCATTTTTTTTCCCCATACACTGCGGGTCTGGTTGCTCCAGACTTGCCCTCGCTCCTGTAAAAGGGAGCACCCGCTCTGACCTTGCTGGTCCGAGTGATAAGCCTTTTTTGATTCCTGCGTGCTTGCATTAGCCAAGGCCTGTTTGCTCCAATCAAGTTGCCGACACCGCCAACAGCGAGAAGCCTGCGTGAGACAGCTCGTGACCGACTCCTGGACGTCCTCGACCCCTGGTGTCCTCGTGGCTGCAGAGAGAAGCTACACCTCAACGCCTGTTTGCACCCAACATCACCTGGTTCCAATCTGGTTCCACGGTAGTCACTGGCTCGTGACTTTGAACATTGTCCCCTCTGCTTTCAGGTCTTCACAACTTCAGATCCACCCTTGGATCCACCGGAACTCTTCACATCGAGCGGCCTGCAGCATCTTCAGCTCCAAGCACCATCGACCTGCGTGACGAAACCCAACACTACTTCGACCCTATGCACCCGCTTCCTGTGGGTGAGGTAACTCAGCAACGCCGGTGTTCCCACACTGGTACACACCTCTAGGGCTTGTGTCTTAAGTTTCAGCTTTCTAGGTCAATCAGAAGGTTCCGAACTAACTAACTTTGTAACTTTTACTCACCATAGACATTGCATTGGTGAGTGCGTGCACTTTAAAGACTGCACCCGAGTCCCGCGGGCCTTTCCCGACTTAGTCACTGCTAGTCCCGATCAGCTCCAGCAATTCCCAAGGCCCTAGGCCTGTTTCCTTTTCGATTGGTATCTCTTATACCACTTTCTTAGTATATGGTTTAGGTGGCCCCTAGGGCTCATCCATATTGTGCAACTTTTGTGTATTTTAAACAGTGTTTTGTTTAACGCTTGTGCTTCTGTGCTCATAAAGAGTTCAGGGGATATTTGTAGTTAATAAATATATATATATTTTCGATATATATCTGTGTGGTGTCCTTTCATTTGGTATTCAAGGGGATTGTGTATGGTAATACAGCTGGCTTCACATGCCTTTCAGAGTTTAGCCTAAGACTGCTTTGTCCACGTTACCACTAGGATAACTGGTCTATAAGGTTGACTTAACAACCGATCATCATAAGGGTTGCTTGGCATGGTACAGGGTGATCACTAGAACTAGTGAGCATCATATACCAGGCCAACTTCTCACATTGGTGAGCAGCGGATTGGGATCTGAGCTTGCTGTTGTTTTACCATTACAATCTTTGAGATTATCATTTGAAAGATCATACAGGTACCTGCTAGGTACATATAAAACAAGACTAGTATACTTAAGTTCTACTGAACTTAGTTGTTGTAGAGGATAGGGAGTAGCACACCCTGACTACAACTACTAGATAGGTTTAGTAGGTAAACACCAGTGTAGGTAGATTGCAACACATCCACCCTCACTAGAGCAATGTCTGGAGCAGAAGGGTCCACTGGACTTACTCCTGTTGAGAGTGACCCTCCAAGAGCACCATCCAAATTTGCTATCTTTTCCTTTAAGGAACTAAGGCAGCTTTGTGCCTTAAGGGGTCTGAAGACAGGGCCATCCCCTACTACAGACCACCTTTGAGAGCTCCTAGACCAGTCTGAGACTCTAAAGACCTCTCAAGCAGACCCCACAGGGAATGCTGAAGGAGGCTCTCCTTCTGAAGATGACAATACTGATTCCCCTGTCCCCATAGTCCAGGTAGACGAGGATGACCAAGTCACTGGAGCTCCTCATGTAGATGAGGAGGAGG
Source organism: Lissotriton vulgaris (assembly GCF_964263255.1). Lineage (NCBI taxonomy): Eukaryota > Metazoa > Chordata > Amphibia > Caudata > Salamandridae > Lissotriton > Lissotriton vulgaris. The sequence continues at coordinate 1,038,544,857 of NC_141697.1, forward strand.
AAGAAGAAGAGGAGACAGAAGGGGGGAGCAGTGATTCTGATGATGGCAGAAATAGTCAGGTGCTAGTCAGCAGGCTTAACCAGGCTAACTTAAGTGTATTTGGGACTGAAGCAAGGATGACCTTGCCCAGACACCCAGGTGGACTTAACTAGGAGCGTAGGAGGAGGAGGAATCACTCAGGTGAATCCAATACCTCCCAGGCTTCTAGAGGTTCTCATGGTCACTCCAGAAGGGAGATGACTAGCCCTCAGAGAAGGGAACATGAGGCCAAAATGAGAGAGGCTGAGCTTAGGATCCAGAGACAAGAATTAGAAGTTGCCCTGGCCCAAGAGAAGCTTGCTAGAGCAAGACAGCCTAGAGAGAGTGGATTAGGATCCACTGGTGGCAGCACTATCCAAAAGGATAAAGACAAGTCTTTTGATACCAGAAACCTGAATAAGATTGTGCCCCCCTACAAAGCTGGGGATGATATCCACAAATGGATGACTGCACTTGAGAGAGCCTGCAGAGTACAGCAGATCCCTCAGGAGCAGTGGGCAGCAATCTTGTGGCTCTCCTTTGAAGGTAGAGGCCGAGACAGACTCCTCACAGTTAGTGATGGGGATTCTAGAAACTACCTGGTCCTGAAGAGTGCTCTGATTGATGGGTTAGGCTTAACCACTGAACAGTACAGGTTAATGTTCAGAGACACCCAGAAGACACAGACTCAGGACTGGTCTGAATTTGTTGAATGTGCCACTAAGGCTCTGGAGGGCTGGTTGCTGGGAAGTAATGTTACTGACTATACAGGATTGTATAATTTAATTATGAGAGAGCAAATCTTAAGTAATTGTCAAAATCAGCTTCTACATCAGCACCTGGTTGACTCTGATCTGACCTCTCCACAAGAATTGGGTAAGAGGGCAGACAAATGGGTCAGAACCAGGATCAGGCCTAAGAACCAGGGTGGTGACCAAAAGAAAGAGACTACCAAGCCTCAAGAGAAAGGTGGGGATAAATCCAAAGAGAAGAATTCCCCAGGGCCCCAAAACTCCAATGAAAAGGGTGGGCCCCACAACACTTCCTCTACAGAAAAGAAACCTTACTGCCATGCCTGTAAACAGGTTGGGCATTGGAAAACAGACAGCTGTTGTCCCAAGAATGGCAATAAGGAGAATATACCTCCAGGTAAGGCTCCAACACCTCCTGTCACTGTTAGCAGTGGTCCCCCAGGTGGTGGGAGCACCCTCAAGAATTTGGGTGGGTTTACCTTTGGAGGACAGGTGGATTCTGGCCTAACCAGGTCCCCTAACTCAGATACTCTTGTCTATGAGACTGGCATGGGGTTTGCCAATTTCACTGCTTGCCCAAACACTTTGAGCAAGTATAGACAGGAGCCCCTCATCAATGGCTTGGAAGTTGAGGCCTTCAGAGACACAGGGGCTAGCATCACCATGGTGGCTGAATGTCTAGTCCCCTCAAGGCAACTTTTACCTGATGCCAGATATCAGGTGACAAACATTGGCATAGAAACGAATCATCCCATGGCAGTAGTCAATCTTAGCTGGGGAGGTGTCACTGGCCCAAAGAGAGTGGCAGTGTCAGTGTCAGCAAACTTGCCTGTAGATTGCCTACTGGGTAATGATTTGGAAATCTCAGCCTGGGCTGAGGTTGAACAGCAAACCCATTCTAGAATGGTAAATCTCAATGGAAAGGTTAGTTGGGCTGTGATGGCTACAGCCCCAATCCAAGATGTCCTTCCTGAAAAGGTTGGGAGGGCTGAGCAAACCTCAGCCCCATCTTCAGCTAACTTCCCTCCTGAAAAGAGTAGCAGGGCGGTACTGGTAACAGCCCATACCCAAACTGAGTCTCCTCCTGAAAAGGTTGGTGGGGCTGTGATGGCCACAGCCCAAACTCAAACTGATACATGGGTAGTGAAGCCTGAAATGATGGATCACTCAACCCAAACAGAGAGCATTGAGGAGGAAGAGAAATCTCCCTCCCACCAGACTTTAGGAAAGGATCAGCCTCCTCAGGGAACTGATCTTACCCCTGATGAAGGAACTGTCCCAGAGGTTGTTAGGCCTGGCCTGACAGAGCCTCTGATGGCAGTAGACCCTTCTCAGGTGGGACCCAGTCTGGAGCATGTAACCTGCCCCTCTCTTCCTTGCCTTAGTCAGCCCAGGGCTGCAGAGGACAAGAAGGACAGTGAGACCCAGAGGGCCCCCTGTCAAATAAAGCACCCCCATCAACAGATTAGGGGCACCAAAACTAGTAGCCCTAGTGAGGTGAAAACTTTAAAAACTCCTGAGGGATCCCCCTTAAAAGTAGTTAGGGACCTCCCCCAGATGGATATTGTTGGGCACAGCCAAACCTGGGACCCTAAGGGCCCAAACCTGAACTGTCCCTCCAGTAAACCAAACAGAGGGACTCAGCCTCCAGCTTTAGGTAGCCAGAGGTTGACCCTGAGAGCACAGTGCAACTCAGTCAAAGAAAGAAAGGCACACATGTTGGAGAGTGATTGGAGGAAGTTGAGTCCTACAGAGGAATCTCACTTCAGTACTCCATCCCAACACCAGCCTTTGACTTTGCAAAGACACACCACAGGTAGAGATTCCCTATGGTGGAGACCCTCAGATACCCTTAGGGTGAGGGATTGCTTAGTGGACCATGACACAGGGGATAACCAAGCCAGTGCTGGCACTTCCTTATATGGCCACTTAGGCAATATAGGCTTACCTGGTCAAGGATTGCCTTATCTCCTTTCGTTTGGGGTGGGGGGGGGGGGTTATGTAGGAAGGTGGATATCTGACTATGGTTACCCCCAAACTTTTTGCCTGGTGTTTAGCTGGTTTTTGACATAGTTGGCCTGGGATCCTGCTATTCAGGGCCCCAGGCTAATTGCTCTCTCCTTAAAATGGACTCCATGTACCTTAGGTGCATACACAATTGGAACTGGTTCACCTTATTGGCCCCTGTAACAGTGTACCCTAGGTACCCAGGGCATAGATGCATCCAAGGCCTACCAGGGGCTGCAGCATGTATTGTGCCACCCCTGGCCTGGCCTCCACATTTGACACAACTGGCTGATCACTCAGCTGGGGTAAGTTGGTGTAATCACCTCTTACTTAGATATAGTATCCCTATATCTAATCTTAACTGGACACATATATTCCTGTCAGCCACTCCTATGGAAGGCCTCATCAATCCTGGAGGCAGAGTGCTTGGAAATATGTGAGATGGTGCTCGAGCATGAGCTGAGCCTGTCTGCAGCTGTCGGGAACCACTCCCTTAGCTGTTCCGGGATATTGCCAATCCATATACTCTTAAGTGCATTATAATCCTCGCGGTTATATGCTAACTTTGGTTTGGCTTTATCAAAACATGTCGAGTAAGGTGTCATACGATTTGGAATACTATCCCCCCGACAGTTCTGTCGACGGGGATAGCATTCCACCATTGTAGAGGGACACGACATGTGTGTAGCCTTAACCCCGGTTAAAGTTAACCAGAGCCTCAGCATCACAAAATGGATGCTGCCACCACGGACACAAGTCTGACCTCCTGCTGCTGGGAGTCCTTCCAGCGAGGGAGGCTTGGACAAAGGGTTTCCTGCCTTGGGAGGTGCGAGCACCACCCCAGACAGGATTTTGTGTATTGGGTAGGACAGGGCTGAATAGATTGAGACATGCCCGGGGCACACAAGGTGTCCCCGTGCATAAGCCAGTCCATACTGGTCCTGGGACTTTCCAGACCCAGGCCTGGCGAGGAGCTGGACAAAGGAAAGGGGGTGTAACCGCCCCCTTCCTGGTCCCACCCAGAGGAGGGACCTAGCAGGTGATCCACCCCTCAGATTGGGAATAAGAGTGGGAGCAGTGCCATAGCACCTCCGATCATCCTGAATCAACTTTAAACAAAGAAGACGACTGGACTTCGACATTCTGCTGCACAGAAGACTGAAGAGAATCTCCCTTGTGGCCTAGGAGTGGCCACCCTGTGAACACAGGCACCAACCAGCAACTCAATGTCTGCTTTGCCGCCGTCTCCCGCCGGAGCCCGAGCCCAGAGCCTGACAAGACCCAGACTCCCAGACTTCTCACAGCCCGATCCACAGTCTCTGCAAAGAAGGGACCCGCGGAGGCACCGAGAGACGTGGGACCGGACCTCTTGAAAGACCCCCGAGAAGCTGACTGCGCAGCATCCGAGGCACCCTCAACGTTGTGCTTTGGGGACCAAGAAGCCCCACCACCGAGCAGCCCTTGCACCGAAGATCAGCCCCCCAGCATCTCCACGATCTGCGTGGGGCCCTTTTGCATTGTGCCACTCGACGCGCCATCCCGGTCACTTGCCTCGTGGTCAGCGGCCATCTTGGCGACGAAATCTACAAACTACACTGCGGGTCTAGTTGCTCCAGACTTGCCCTCGCTCCTGTAAAAGGTAGCACCCGCTCTGACCTTGCTGGTCCGAGTGATAAGCCTTTTTCAATTCCTGCGTGGCTTGCATTAGCCAAGGCCTGTTTGCTTCAATCAAGTTGCCGACATGGCCAACAGCGAGAAGCCTGCGTGGGACAGCTCGTGACCGACTCCTGGACGTCCTTGACCCCTGGTGTCCACGTGGCTGCAGAGAGAAGCTACACCTCAACGCCTGTTTGCACCCGACATCGCCTGGTTCCAATCTGGTTCCACGGTAGTCACTGGCTAGTGACTTTGAACATTGTCCCCTCTGCTTTCAGGTCTTCACAACTTCAGATCCACCCTTGGATCCACCGGAACTCTTCACATCGAGCCGCCTGCAGCATCTTCAGCTCCAAGCACCATCGACCTGCGTGACGAAACCCGACACTTCTTCGACCCTATGCACCCGCTTCCTGTGGGTGAGGTAACTCAGCAACGCCGGTGTTCCCACACTGGTACACACCTCTAGGGCCTGTGTCTTAAGTTTCAGCTTTCTAGGTCACTCGAAGGTTCCGAACTAACTAACTTTGTAACTTTTACGCACCATAGACATTGCATTGGTCAGTGCGTGCACTTTAAACACTGCACCCGAGTCCCGCGGGCCTTTCCCGACTTAGTCATTGCTAGTCCCGATCAGCTCCAGCGATTCCCAAGGCCCTAGGCCTGTTTCCTTTTCGATTGGTATCTCTTATACCACTTTCTTAGTATATGGTTTAGGTGGCCCCTAGGGCTCATCCATATTGTGCAACTTTTGTGTATTTTAAACTGTCTTTTGTTTAACGCTTGTGCTTCTGTGCTAATAAAGAGTTCAGGGGATATTTGTAGTTAATAAATATATATATATTTTCAATATATATCTGTGTGGTGTCCTTTCATTTGGTATTCAAGGGGATTGTGTATGGTAATACAGCTGTCTTCACATGCCTTTCAGAGTTCAGCCTAAGACTGCTTTGTCCACGTTACCACTAGGATAACTGGTCTATAAGGTTGACTTACAACCGATCATCATAAGGGTTGCTTGGCATGGTACAAGGTGATCACTAGAACTAGTGAGCTTCATATACCAGGCCAACTTCTCACACTTTGCACTTCATACTTCATGCACCAGATCACTTTCCTTTCACCCACAGATCAAGCTTTCTATGTGCATGTACGTTTGCATGCACACACTCTCGGATTGTAGCACCATTTAATATGCCCCCTTTTCATGTTTGCTAGAACTAGGTATATGTGAAAGGATGCTCTTTTGAGTCCTGGAAGCTTTCTGATAATAATTTGATGCTGGACACTAGCAGGAGGCTGCATCCAGAAGGGGGCCATGGGCTAGTCCTGACAGCCCATAGTTTTGAAATCAGTCCTAGTCTGAAGCCCACCTGGGAAATGTATGAGTGCCCTGATGGTCAGCTCAACCCTGATAGGCAGCCTACTTTACAGCTTGTATTTTCTTATCTTTACTGTCATAAGCTGATCAAAATTATAAGACTTTTACCCAAATGTCTCAATGTACAATGGGGTGAGCACTGCTTCACAGTGCTCCCAGTCAATAAAACAAGAATCCCTATGGTGGGGATGGAGTTGGCTGTCTGAATAAGTGAGAAACAGTGTGTATTGATGGCACTAATTCTGAAAATTTGGGTAATCAATTTTGCTCCTGGAGAAACACTGACATCAACCTCTTCCCAACCTTCATTATCAACAGTTGCTTGGTGTATGTTGACTTGAATAGGGCCTATGTTTGTCACATATTGGCAGTGTCAGGCAGAGCCTTTATTCTGCTCTTCCTGGTCAAATTTCCAAAGTCATAGTATGAAGTAGCCATAAAGAGACCCGAGGTAATCTATTGCAGCACTTTATTGGTAAAATAATAAGTGTCAGGGCCCTTGTCAGGAGGCCACTGTGCAACTTGCTCCACCCATGTATTGAATTATCAAACACATGTCGTTGTGCTCATGTCTAAACTAGACAAGCAGTGCCACCATGTGGCAGACTGTCTTAAGTGCCGGTGCTGACAACTAAGTACTGGAGCCAAGCACTGGAAAACACTTGCTCATATTAAGCATTTATCTACTGCTGGGTGGTGTTAATTTAGACTTGATAGTCCCTCATGATAGATTAAACATTCTAGTCACGGTCTGTCTTTATCATTATGATAACAGAGGCAAAAAGTTATTTTCTTGGACTTTAAGAACAATAGATTTTTAAAGAGAAACTCTGCAGATAAGTGTTTTGCCAGACTAATTTTGATAAGACATCTGAAATCATCTGCATCATCTTTATGGGACCTTTGTTTCACTTACATCAAGAAAACCAGCATTTAGGGACAGACATATTTCTATCTCTGAAGGGTCCTAAGCGTATTAGAATTTATAGATCATTGGTGAAAAGATTATTAAGTGCATAAAATGAGAGTTGTAGCTTGGTGATTAAGGGCACAATGCAAGCTAAAAGGGAATGCCACTTAGTGTAAGGTTGGTTGCCCTTTGAGCAAGAACTTTAGGCACTACACAGGAATCCATACTGCATGACTGCACATATTACTCAAGGGCTTTAGAAACATGTTCTTGACTAAGAATAAGGCACACATTGTGACATCAACAGACCTTTCGTTACTGATAGAGGATTCCCTAAGGAATCAATTTTGATTGTTGACTTTGTAAGAGGAGGATTGGTGACACTTCTGGTGCCTGTCAGATAGAACAGAATATGGAAAATAGAGAATGACAAAAAACTGCAACAAAAGCTATCTACAATACACTTAGAATAAAGAAGTGGCACCAGTATCAAAGTATAATAATAACAAAATCTGACAATATTCAATCATGGAAGGCTTATCAAATACTAGAAAAAGGTGTTTCATGAAGAAGTAGCATCTTATTTTTGTGGAGCCACTTTCTCTTTAGTATGTCTAGTAGGTATTACATACAATTTAAGCTGGAGGTCTATAGTAAATGAGACTGAGGTAGGAGTTATTTCCATTTTGCTGTCCTTTTCCTCTGATGACAAGGCTCTCCCCGTGCTACTCCAGGTGGAGCAATCACCAGCATTTATCTCAATGTTGCACATTGACAGCGGCTTTATTAAAGGTACTTATGGTATCCTTGCCAAGTTCAGAGATAAGTGCGATTGCATGTGTGTCCCTGTTCATATAAGAAGTTGTTTCAGCAGAGGTCCTTCTGCTATGTGTTTTTATGATACAGGCTCTAAAAAAAAAGTCCTTCAAGGCCTTTCAGGAGCAGAAAGCATATGTAATGCACCTAGAAGGCAGAGAGTGAAAGTAACTGTCTCCACATGCTTGCATTAACTCATTTTCTATGGCACATGCATATGTAGGTAAGGTGTGGCTTGTTGTCACTCTGCTCCACTGCTGACACTACCTATGTCCATCACTTCCAAAATCTGCCAGCGAGAGAAACTTGCTCTGTAGTAAAAGGTGCTTTTGTATCCTAACAGCACACAGTTCCAGAGCACATTACAGCACTTGGAGGCACATGGATAAGGTGGCAATTTATGACACTTCAGCTACTGGCACACTAGTGTTCCAACAAAGTTTCCTCTTCCACTACCTATTTAACTTGGAGATTGTCGGGGCATGAATGCCCACAGGTGGAATCCATAGACACCGTAATATACACAATTAAAAAGCATGAGTGATTCCAGGAAATTAAAGAGATAGGGTGTAAGGTAAAGAACCAGGAGAAGGAGCAAAGTGTTGATGAAATATCGGAACAAAACCAGTGCAAAGGAGATTCCCCAATCTCCTCACACTTACTATTTCACTGCACTCATCCATTGTATTCCCACTGTACCAGTTGCATGCCAATCCCTGCAATATTGTCTACCACACCATCTCCATGTTCATCTCCATACTTCAGTAGCCTCCACTATCCATTTAAGACGTAAGTGTAAAAACTGGGTTATTAGATTAGACGGGTGAGAGACCTGCTCAAGTAATAAACACAATGCTGGTCAGTGTTAACCACAAAAGTCACTCGATAAACCTGTGCTTAACCCTCTAGTAGCTTGAGTAAAAAACAGTCAGCCTTTACCTTGAGGCAATTTGTTAAGTATGCATGCAGCACTAAAACAGCAGTAAAGAGAATACAAAATACCAGACAAATCCCCAAAAATTTAAGAAACAAGGGGCAAATTGTATTCAACAAAATGACATCAAAACAATTTAAAAAAAACAATAAGCAGTGCTGGATTTTGAAGATTTTAAGTAAAAATAGCAGCAAGAAGCACAAAGCACCAATTACAGTTATGTGACTGTGCAGAACCAGGTCAAATTCAAAAGTCCAGGCCGCCCATGATACAGCAAGGGTGGGGTACAGGGACCAGGTTCGTACCTGTGGAAATTTCACCTTCTAACTTAGTCCAGTTCCATGCAGGGAGCCTCAGTCAGAGATTCACATTAGAGGTGTGATGGTTTTCAGTACAAAGAGCAGGATGCCAGTTGGAGATTTGCATTGGTGAGTCACATGGGGTGTTTGTTGCCAAAGTAAGGTGCAGCCTGGAGTCTGTAGCCAGGAAGGTCATGTCAGCAGTCGGATACAGGTCCTGTGTTAGCCTCAGTAAAGTCTGTTTGCATTTGCAAGGAGCCGGAGGGCATTCTTTTTTAATTAGAAGAGCCCAGAACCTCTTGGTTTGCACCTGAAGTCTAGTTCTTACATTCTGCAAGTAGGATGAGTACACTCTAACACCAGTCAAGGGAGCCGGACTTGGTATAGCACCTCTTCAGGGCCAAGACTCATTCCAGCAGAAGTCAGTAGCAGGGCCCAGGATGCAGGCTCAGGCATCTCCAGTTGCTGATGGTCATCAGCTCACTTGCACAGAAGACCTATGGAAGCGTTTGGTGTCCCTGTAGTTCACATAGGAGGTTGGCCAACTGACCCTTGGAGTCACTTTTGGTTCCTGGTTTCAAGGCAGCAGATCCAGTCTTTCTTCTTTAGACAGCAGGGAACTATTTCTGCTCAATCTTCTCAGGTCCAGGAGGAGTGTTTTGACGAGAGGTTCTGAGGGTGCCACTTTTATACCAAGTTCAAACCTGTGTGTGTGGGGTCACCCACTTTTTCTAACCCTAAACTGCTTCTGGTCAGTTTCCCCATTTTCCCTGGGTTTGGCTGCTATCGGTCTAGGGTAACAAAGGGAAAGTAGGTCAAGATGTGAGCTGAAATTGCCAGTGACAGGGCAGGTATGAACAGGTATATAACCGTTTCTCTTCAAATATCAAGACTAATTTGGAGGAAAGTAAGACATCCCTTTTGCACTCAGTGAATGACACATGAAGTGAATTTACCTTCTTCACAGCCAACTAGGTAAAACTGATAATTAACTGTACAAAATCAGGTTCCCCACCTGATCCCTACCCCCTATCGGTGGTACAACTAGCACCTGAAACCATTGCACATTATCTTGTTGGAATGTTTTGTAAAATGTTCAAATTAGGATACCTCCCTAAAACAGTGAAAAATAGTTTAAATACCTCCCTAATAAAAAAAATTATAATCCTAAACCTATTGACCCAAACAGTTACCATCCAATTTCTCGGCTTCCTCTCCTGGCATGAATGTGCAAAAAAATATGAATCCACATCTAACCATCTCCTCGACCCCACACAGTTTGGGTTCAGGAGTGGTCACAGCACTGAAACTGCCCTGATAGTTTAACTGTGGAGATTTGGGCAGCCCTTGACAAGGGAGGAAAAGCAGCACCTATTTTACTAGACCTCTTTTCTGCATTCCATAGGTCAATCATGAATTACTGATTGACTGTCTCCACACCTTTGGGATCAAGCGGGTAGCACTGAACATTTTAAGATCCTTCCTGTGTGGAAGAAAACACTCTATAGTACTTAAGGACTTTATATCAGAACCCTTCTCCTTCCCTTGCGGGGTCCCTCAGGGAACGTCACAGAGTCCAACATTATTTAACATTGATGTTAACTCTTTGGCCAGTCTGATCAAATCATTCAGGTTTTCCCTGACATTGTCCATTGTCGACAATCAGATAGTCGTTTCCCTTTCAAGTAATGATAAAAATAATGGAAATAAATTCCATAATTGCAAGCAGAGAGTGAGCGACTGGATGAGCCATAACTGCTTCAAGCTAATCTCAGGGAAGACAGAGGTCCTCCTGTATGGAAATGAGGTTTATTTTTGGTCCCCCTCATGGTGACCTCAAGTGTTAGGTAGCCTTCTAACACCCGTCAGGAAGGTAAAGAACTTAGGCGCTATTGCAGACAACAAGCTTGCTTATGGAGATCAAGTTAATGCTATTATCTCTTCTGCCTTCTATACTCTAGGGATAGTAACAAAAATCCTCTTTTACATCCCACTTGATTTACAGAAAACTGTTGTGACCGCATTAGCCTTGTCTAAAATAGTCTTCTGTAATGATCTCTAACTAAACATGCAGCAACAGTTTGTGCATAAGCTTCAAACTTTGCAGAATGCTGCGCACAAGTGTTGCTCAGGATACCCAAATTTCAAGCAGCTACTCATGGTTTGCCGAAGCTTAATTGGTTACCGATCAATTAACAGATCACCTTCAAGGCCTCATGTATTGCCTATAAGGCACTTCATTATAAAGGCCCAGAGGATATGAAGAGGTGCTTTAAATGTTACTCTCCAAGCAGGTCATTAAATTCCACTGGGGCCAAAAATGTTGCGGTCCCTAAATTTAAATGCTCTTCATGGGGTGGGAGAGGTTTTGTCATTTGTACAACTAAACTATGGAAATCTCTCCCTTCTAGCTTTCAGGAAATCTTTGAAAACTTGACTTTTCAGTAATCAGTAATGGGTTATTTTCTTGACATCTTTGACAGTGGCAGCAGCAATACACCATTGGGTATTTGCAAGCTTTAGAAATGGTAATAAAATAAATCAACAAGGGAGTTGGCACAACCATTGAAGATCAGGAATGGCTGAGTGCAGCCCTCAAACCATCCTACACAGTAGAGGGACACCCTGCGCCACATCCGAGGCTTTTTTGTTTCCTGTCTAAAATGAATGCACACCACACACCAGGCGAGTCATTGCAAGTCATGTGAGCCTGGAAACTGGCAGAAATGCACAAGTGGTTTAGGCAGAAAAATGCCAACTTTTTAAGAGTGGCATTTCAGAACAGTGATTTAAAATCCAACTTTACCCTTAAATGTTAAATGAAAGTTCAAATGATTGGAAGACATATTTCTCTAACTGCTTCCAAATTGAAGTTGTCACATATTTAGTGTAATAATATAACCCAATGTTAGATTATTGGAGAGTTAAACTTGCTACAGTTAGGAACAACTTTGGGGGTTTTCATTGACAGGAAATGTAAAAGTACACATTTACCACTTTTTCAATACCATTTACCCTGCCCTATGACCCATTAGGGTCTACCATAGGGGTGATTGAACCTCTATAGCACGGTTCCGTCATTAGCACAGACCAACTGGGCTCATGACCGAACCGCTCTGTCATGAGAACCAAAGGGGTTAAAAGCATTAACATGGAAGATTTAGGCCTAGTAAAGGGTATATTTTGTCAGGTTGAAATGGCAGTTTAAAACTGCACTACAGGCTGCAGTGACACACCTGTGACATGCTTAACAGTACTAATGTAGAGGGTAGCACAATGCGTGTTTCAGCCCACTAGTAGCATTTATTTAAATGCCTTAAGTACATGACCATAAACAAAGAAATTAGTGCATGCAGGAAAAAAACAAAAAAGATTAGTAAGAAAGAATAGCTTTGATAAGAGAAGGGATGCTTTTCTTCAGCCTCCCTACTGCTGGAGAGAGAAATTACAATATATAACCACAGATAATAAGCGGGCCAGAAACAAACAACAGAAAGTACTCTGATAAGAAAAATTTTATGAAACCAAGATGGGGCAATATCTCTTGTCAAAGCTAGAAGAGGTACAGAGGGAGGTTTTTCGACAGGCACATTCAGAAAAAGGCCAGAATCCTACCCCAAAAGCATATCCAAAACAATTGTACTCACAATTGGTGAATAGCAGTTCTCAGAACAAAAAAGCCAAGAGTACCAAAGTCACACAACCATTAGTAGCGTTGAGTTTCTCAATTGCCATTGCCTGCGGTATACTCACACAACCAAATTGATATGCAAACCATTTGATGAGATAACTAACAATTCAAGAACCCCTAATGCAAAGTAAGAATGTTATTGTCCATAATCAAAAATGAAGATCTGAAACAAATAAATGACAGCAAAATATCATAATCTCCAATGTGCTCATGTGAGGCAGACACCCTGGGAGCAATAGGTTTCCTGTGATCTTATGAGTGGTGTTTTTCTACAGAGACGTTTAGTACTTCACCTATCTCATAAATAAGGCTCCCTGTTTTCTGTTTTTACAGATTTTTACAGATAAATGCAGACAGAAAATCATTTATTTTCCTGTCTGCATTTATTTATAAATGTGGATAAAAACGGAAATTGGGTTGTTTTTAAGTGATTCTAATTGCTGTCAATCATGACTGCCAGGCCAATAGCTGTGCAGATTGACAGGCAAGGGGATTTAAAAAATATAGGGATTTAAGTAAAGAGCTTCAAACAGCAGTAGATTTGCACAACCTTGGTGATAAAATTTATATATTTTCTTGCAAGTGCATATTTTACCATCTGAGTGAGTTTATATCATTAAAACCTGCCAGTCCTTCAGGCATGGATGAGCACTGACTGGTTAAATAAATGAAGAAATATACACACTTCCGCTTCTTTTTTTCACAAAACCTAAAATAAATATCGATAAATACAGGTAAAGCTAGCAAAAAATAAATATGGATAAATACAGATGAATTGACACAAATATAAATACCATAAAACCGAGAGCCCTACTCATAAAACATGTGCAGCACATATATTAAATGCATGTTGCTTAGTTGATTCCTATTGATGAGATATCAATAGGTGAAACGTCATATATGCAGATGTTCTGTCCAGCATTCATATGTACCTGATTTGTTTTATAGCCCAGAAGGGACTGTGCCTTCAGGGATTGTTTGATACACCTAAGGAGAACACAAATAGTAAACTGCCCCATATAATGCTATTAGGCCCTTGCTTTGATGATATATGATGCCCTTTAAATGACATAGCAATTTCCAAAATAAAATAAAATAGGATGGACCAGGTCTCAGGGATTAAAAAAATAAAGAGCATACCTTTCCTGTCCAACCAACACCTTTCCAGATGCAAAAATATACCAAGATCCAGGCGATGGCCAATGTTATTGCTAGAGGCCATCTGATTTGCCCAGGTTTTTCCAGACCATCTGTCATTTGATGCATGTTTCGCCTGTAAAAGATCAACAATAGTCATTATTCAACAAATATACAAGTAGCTCATAAAATTCTTGCTTAAGAGTTGAACATTAACTGTAATACAGAAAAATTGTTAAAACATAGCTTGCTTTCTTTTCTGTTAACATCACATAGTATCACATAGTGACTCTAGTATCTACAATGATCAGCTCACTGTAACTAGGTAAAATTATTCTATGTATACACTGTAAAATATATGTACAGTACACTGACCATGTTCATCTCTTTACCATACACTCCACTCTTTATGTGTATTGTAAGAAAAAAGAAGAAGGATTGTTATTGTTCTCCAGCTCAAATATTTCTTTAAATATCACAAGGCTTAAGCGGCTTGGATTTCACCCTTTTTGGCTAAAGTTCTCTAAACATTTTGCTTTCCCCTTAGACCTTTTTTTCTGACATGGGGTTGCCAACTTAGATGCTTTGGGCACATTGCCACTGCTGATCAATGTCAAAGTGCAAGAGCTCCCTGTGTAAAGTGTAACGGTAATTGGTTGTCCATGATTGGTATGTTTTCTTTACCAGTAAAGTCCCTAGTAAAGTGCACTTTGTGTGCCAGGGCGGGTAATGCAAATGCTACTAGTGGGCCTGCAGCACTAATTGTGCCACCCACACAAATAGCCCTAAAGAGAAAAGTCAGGCCTGCTACTGCAGTGCCTGCCCTCAGTTTGTTGAACTTCCTTATTGTCCAGACAAGTGCACCCACTTGCCAGGCCTTCCCCTTCCCTTTTTATGCACATCAGACACCCCTATGGTAGGCCCAATGTACCCCCCTGGTCAGGGTGCAGTGTATGTGAAAGGTAGGACATGTAGTAAGGTGTGTAGCATGTCCTGACAGTGAAAAACTGCCACATTAGTTTTTCACTGTTGCAAGACCATCTTACCCTTAGGACAGAATGGGGGAGACTGAGTAATATGCTTCCAGTCTATCTTAACATAGGCTTAAGATAGAGAGGTGAAGTTTATTGTGCCTGAACTCACAATTTAATAACACATCTTTTTGTGAAGGTGCTTTTTGAATTGTGTGTTTAGAAACCACACTTTTAGAAGTGGCTGGTTTCTTTGTTCTAACAATTCTGGTTTTCTCTGCCTGGTTGTGGATTGACTGGATTAAAATGTGATAGGTCTGGGAAATGTCTTGATCCGGGGAAGGAGGTGCGACAGCAACGGGCTGACCTGCATCTGGAGTGTAAAGGGGGAGGAGTAGCCCCTGGAGGTTAAGAGGCCTGGACGGCTGCCATAAAACAATGGCTCCATCTCCTGCTGAGTGATTGAGAATCCAAACCCCCACTATCAAAGGAAGAAGGTGTCACTGACAGGCAGACACCCAGAACTGGTTTGGGCAGGGGTCAGTGCCCCCCTGAACACAAAGACCTCAAATACATTTAGGGTATAACCATGAGAGTTGCAACCCCTGGTCTTTGGACTGATCAAGACAAAAAAAGATTGAAACTTCTTTGCAGTCAAGAGGAACCTCTGCCAAAGAAAGAACAGCTGAAAAGACTGAAGAGAAGGGCTGACCCTTGCTGTGTGTTCTGGGGTTGGCATGCAGTTTGCTGATTTAACTAGGGAGAGGCTAAGGGACTTTGCTGTGTGCTGTGTTCCCCTGCTTGAAAGGACTGTGCTGTGTGCTGTGTACTGAAGTAACGTGTCTCCAAGGGCCCGAGGAGAGCTGGCTCCCTGTTGTGGATACTCAGGAACATAAAAGTTTCCAAGTGTGTCTCAGTCACGCTGTGTGTGTGTGCTTTTTGCAACCTGATACCTTCATAAGAACTGCCCTGTGATCATGTGCACCCGTAGTCCAAGTGAGTCTCAGCGATGCTGTATGCATGTGCTTCATGCAGCCTGAGACCTTCGTGAGGATTGCCCTGTGATTGTGTGCACCCGGAGTCCAAGTGAGTCTCAGCGACGCTGTGTGCATGTGGTTCCTGCAGCCTGAGACCTTTGTGAGAATTGCCCTGTGATCGCGTGTACCCGGAGTCCAAGTGAGTCTCAGCGACGCTGTGTGTGTGTGCTTTATGCAGCCTGAGTCCTTCGTGAGGATCGCCCTGTGATCGTATGCACCTGGAGCTCAAGTGAGTCTCAGCGATGCTGTGTGCATGTGCCTTGTTGCAGCCTGTGACCTTTGTGAAAAATTGCCTCGTTACTGTGTGTCCCGGAGCAGTCTTGTTCTCTGCTTCGATCGACAGAGTGTCCAGAAGTACTGCGATCGTAATTGCCATCGACCCGGACCGGCTTAAGTGGCTTACAGGGTGTTGGATTTCACCCTTTTTGGCTAAAGTTCTCTAAACATAATGCTTTCCCCTTAGACCTTTTTTTCTGACATGGGGTTGCCAACTTAGATGCTTTGGGCACATTGCCACTGCTGATCAATGTCAAAGTGCAAGAGCTCCTTGTGTAAAGTGTAACAGTAATTGGTTCTCCATGATTGGTATGTTTTCCTTACCAGTAAAGTCCCTAGTAAAGTGCACTTTGTGTGCCAGGGCGGGTAATGCAAATGCTACTAGTGGGCCTGCAGCACTAATTGCGCCACCCACACAAGTAGCCCTAAAGAGAAAAGTCAGGCCTGCTACTGCAGTGCCTGCCCTCAGTTTGTTGAACTTCCTTATTGTCCAGACAAGTGCACCCACTTGCCAGGCCTTCCCCTTCCCTTTTTATGCACATCAGACACCCCTATGGTAGGCCCAATGTACCCCCCTTCGCAGGGTGCAGTGTATGTTAAAGGTAGGACATGTAGTAAGGTGTGTAGCATGTCCTGACAGTGAAAAACTGCCACATTAGTTTTTCACTGTTGCAAGACCATCTTGCCCTTAGGACAGAATGGGGGAGGCTGAGTAATATGCTTCCAGCCTATCTTCCCATAGGCTTAAGATAGAGAGGTGAAGTTTATTGTGCCTGAACTCACAATTTAATAACACATCTTTTTGTGAAGGTGCTTTTTGAATTGTGTGTTTAGAAACCACACTTTTAGAAGTGGCTGGTTTCTTTGTTCTAACAATTCTGGTTGTCTCTGCCTGGTTGTGGATTGACTGGATTAAAATGTGATAGGTCTGGGAAATGTCTTGATCCGGGGAAGGAGGTGCGACAGCAACGGGCTGACCTGCATCTGGAGTGTAAAGGGGGAGGAGTAGCCCCTGGAGGTGAAGAGGCCTGGACGGCTGCCAAAAAACAATGGCTCCATCTCCTGCTGAGTGATTGAGAATCCAAACCCCCACTATCAAAGGAAGAAGGTGTCACTGACAGGCAGACACCCAGAACTGGTTTGGGCAGGGGTCAGTGCCCCCCTGAACACAAAGACTTCAAATACATTTAGGGTATAACTATGAGAGTTGCAACCCCTGGTCTTTGGACTGATCAAGACTAAAAAAGATTGAAACTTCTTCGCAGTCAAGAGGAACCTCTGCCAAAGAAAGAACAGCTGAAGAGACTGAAGAGAAGGGCTGACCCTTGCTGTGTGTTCTGGGGTTGGCATGCAGTTTGCTGATTTAACTAGGGAGAGGCTAAGGGACTTTGCTGTGTGCTGTGTCCCCCTGCTTGAAAGGACTGTGCTGTGTGCTGTGTACTGAAGTAACGTGTCTCCAAGGGCCCGAGGAGAGCTGGCTCCCTGTTGTGGATACTCAGGAACATAAAAGTTTCCAAGTATGTCTCATTCACGCTGTGTGTGTGTGCTTTTTGCAGCCTGAGACCTTCATAAGAACTGCCCTGTGATCATGTGCACCCGTAGTCCAATTGAGTCTCAGCGACGCTGTATGCGTGTGCTTCATGCAGCCTGAGACCTTCGTGAGGATTGCCCTGTGATTGTGTGCACCCGGAGTCCAAGTGAGTCTCAGCGACGCTGTGTGTGTGTGGTTCCTGCAGCCTGAGACCTTTGTGAGAATTGCCCTGTGATCGCGTGTACCCGGAGTCCAAGTGAGTCTCAGCGACGCTGTGTGTGTGTGCTTTATGCAGCCTGAGTCCTTCGTGAGGATCGCCCTGTGATCGTATGCACCTGGAGCTCAAGTGAGTCTCAGCGATGCTGTGTGCATGTGCCTTGTTGCAGCCTGAGACCTTTGTGAGAAATTGCCTCGTTACTGTGTGTCCCGGAGCAGTCTTGTTCTCTGCTTCGATCGACAGAGTGTCCAGAAGTACTGCGATCGTCATTGCCATCGACCCGGACCGACATCCCCAGAGGAGCTGTGAGAATTCACCGCCGTCGGACCGAGCCTGCCTTTGCCAAAGAGAGGCCTCAAACCTTCACCGTCGGGGGTCCAAGTTCCACTGCCCAAGAACAACGAAGTCGCATCGGAGGCCCAAGCCGCGAGGAGAGGACAGTGAGATCTTACCCCCAGGTAACGCTCAGAGCACGTGCTTGAGTCACCGCCTGGGGCGGGATGCGGGCTACGAGAGAAATGCTCTCGGCCTTACCCATCTTTGCAGTTCAATCCTCTGCTCAAGTCCGTATCGCGGCCCTTACTTGCAGAGGAGTGGCAGTACCAGGGCCTGAGTGTGGAGCTGCACTTTTTTTCCATCATAACAGTGTTGGAGGTATATTTTGGCAGTAGCTGACCGTGAGTCAGTAAGTGTGGCATAGAGCCCGATCTAAGGACCGCGATCGGTGCCGGAGTACATTATTTGGGCCTTACGAACTGCCTGACTGTTGCATTACGAATTGCATTATTTATTCATTATGAACTGCCTGATTGTTGCATTACGAATTGCATTATTTTTGCATTACAAACTGCTTGATTGTTGCATTATGAATTGCATTATTTTTACATTAAGAACTGCCTGATTGTTGCATTACATATTGCAATATTTTTGCGTTACGAACTGCCTGATTGTTGCATTACGAATTGCATTATTTTGGCATTACTAACTGCCTGATTGCTGCATTACGAGCTGCAATTATTTTTACATTATGAAGTGCCTGATTGTTGCATTACGAGCTGCAATTATTTTTACATTATGAAGTGCCTGATTGTTGCATTACAAACTGCATAGCATTGCATTAGGACTGCATTGGATCATCGAGAATTGCTCATTAATACTGCAAGAACCTACAAGGGCTTGTTGGCCTAATAACCGGCAATGTAAAATATTACAAATATGCATATGTTGGATTTTTATCGTGGGGTCTCATCAAATATCTTTTTTTTATAAACATATAATTGTTTTTTTATGAAACTCCTGTGGAGTCCATTTGTGGTGTTATCACTGGGTTACTGAGAGCATGGTTGCAAACACTTAACACATTTGCCTTGGAGATAAGCCCGGCTGCTCGTGCTACAGTAGAGTGGGGGTGAGCAGGGACTATCTGAGAAGGTGTCCTTCCTTTCCCTGACTTAGAAGCAAGGGTCCCTATTTGGACTAAGGTACCTACCTCATCCAACAAGAGACCCCCAGTTCTAACACAGGGCAAATGCCATGGTTTATAATGCCACTGACTCGGTAGCATTGAACGCCCTATCTCAGGAAACGTACAATAACCAAGCACACATTAAAACAGTAAATACATTTTTCCATTATTTTCACTTTTTAGATAAAAACGTTTATGTTCTCGATATCATTATTTTCACTAAACATTTCTGGTCTCAACAAGGGGGTTAAACCCTTGGCTCAGCCTTCCTCAATAAACCCTGTTCTTAGAAACATGGTATCCTGACAATATTTTTCTGCTCATAATTCAATATTTTCCTTAATGCGATGCGGTACATCAACAACAAACCATTCTATTACACCTTTGCATTTATTTAATTTATTACAAAAGCTTGTCCACATTTCATTAAAATAAATTTATTCAATATGCATGTTTGTGTGATTGATTAGTCATATTGATTGTAGCGTCAAATATTTATACTGTGATTCAGAGAACAGTGATAGCATTAGTATTACAGTGAACAGCTCACTACTTTTTTTCCATATGATCAAATCCTTATGTGACACTTATTAAACCATCAATATTCATTGTAATACGTGTGTCCCACGTTTCCTTTGATTCTTTCAAAACGTTTCCCTGCTCTACCTTCGCGCTCACATCACTTTCTAACTCATTCCCTATATGTTTCATGTACTTCTTCCTCCATCTTCTCATCCATAATCAAATTCAAGGTATAAAAGATTTTACTTATTTTTTCTGTCAGTTATGATGTGCTTAAAAGCATTCAATGCAATGTGACAGAAGCAAGACCTCTTTTTTTGTTGTGTTTGCAAAACATCTTGGCCCTCATTAGTGAATTGTGAGTTTGCTGGTTGGTAGCCACTAACCAAGCATATACTTCCACTTAAATCACAGGCAGAGGTTTCTCCGAACAGCGGTAAATCCCTTCATGTTGGAGCCCCTGCCGGTCATCACTAGTGAATCAGCAGGGAGGTGGTTAGTAGTAGTAAAGTTGAGAAAAATCCTAATTTTAAGACTTTCGGTATTCACAGAAGGCATTTAGGAGTCCTAAAGTTAGGACTCCGAACTTTACTACTACTAAATTGAGAAAAATCCTAATTTTAAGACTTTCGGTATTCACAGAGTCATTTAGGAGTCCTAAAGTTAGGACTCCTAACTTCTGTGAATACTGAAATGAGTATGGGCCTTCTGTGAATACCAAAATGAGTAAGTGCCTTCTGTGAGTACCAAAATGATAGTAAGTTTAGGATTTTGTTTTAAGTTAGTTCTGTGAATCGGGCCTTTAGCCTTTATTTATGATTGAGTTTATGCAAAAGGTGTATAGAAAGTAGAGTGGAGTGTTATTTTTTTTCTCCAATGCCAACTCTCTGTACGTCTTTTTCTCTTAAGAGTACAATAATTGTTCATCAATCCTGTTGCTAGATAAAGTTGACCACATCAGAACATATACAGGTACTCATTCGCGATTCCCTTTCTGTTGGCTAAGAGTGGACCTGTGCACATATAGGTTGCTTGCATGGGTGGAATAGCTGCTCAAGACTTCACATTCTGTTTGTGTCATATGAATGATGGAAAGCAGGTTCCTAAAATACCCATGTCTCATGTAAGGGCCCTTAAGTCTGAGAGTAGTGTAATTTATTATTAGGAAGCTGCTGCCAAATATTTGTGCAGTCCTATTAAAAATCAAGTGAGGGTGTGCGGAACGATTTAAAGGCTCCACCACCTGTCGGTGCCTTCTGAAGGCAAACCACCAAGTGACTGCAATATTAGCTCCAAGGGGAGTTGGACATTTGAATTATTCCTGGGTGTTAGACTTGGCATCTTTGGTGTGGGCTTCCCCTCTATTTTAGCCTTTGCCTGCTATGTTTTGCTGCGTGTTGGACTTCGTTTTGCTGGTCTAGATGCTGCAGGCACTTTGCCACTGATGTTCAGTGCCAAAGTGCAAGTGCGCCCTTAGTAAATTGTTGTTAAGGATTGGTGTTTCCATAATTGGCTATTTGATTTACTTGTCAGTCTCTAGTACAGTGCACTGTGTGTGCCCAGGGCCTGTAAATCAAATGATGCTAGTGGGCTTGCAGCACTGATTGTGCAACCCACATAAGCAACCTGTAAATGTAACTCAGGCCTGCCATTGCAGTATCTTTGTGCAGTCTAGTACTGCCATGCCGACTTGGCAAGTGCACCCACTTGCTAGGCCTTACCCTTCCTTTTTCCTACATGTTCATAGCCCCTAAGGTAGGCCCAAGGTATCCCTGTGTACATGAAAGGTAGGACATGCCTTGATGTGTGTGGCATGTCCTGATAGTGACATTTTTCCAATTTCATTTTTTACTGTTGCAAGGCTATCAGTTCCCATTGGATAAAATGGGGAGTTTGCTTATAACATCTTATAAACATAATTACTCCTGGGAACATGATAGGAAAATAAAGTTTGATATACCTGAACTCTGAATGTTAAAATGCATCTTTTAGTGATGGGTTTTTTACATTCTGTGTTTGAAAATACCACTTTTAGAAAGTTGTTGTTTTCTTGCTTAGCCAACTAGTGCGCCTCTGTTAAGATGTGTATTGACTGTCTGGCTTTACAGTGACAGGGGCTGGGGAGGTCCAGTAGGTCAAGAGAGTCTGGATGAGTCAGGGCTGGGCTGAATAGACCTGGGCTGCATTTAGAGTAGGGGGAGATTACCTTTCACCTGAATGGGCCTGGTCTGCCGAGGGCAATGCTGTCTCCACCTCCTGCCTGATTTTGACTGAGCACAAGGCTTCTATGCCACCAGAGAACAAAGGATTTTGTAGTATAAATATTGGGGCTCAGACCCCAGGCTTTTAGATTACTTCTGGGAATCACGAGGAACCCTTGCAAAGGAGAAGAGCTGGAGAAGCTGATAAGGAATACTGCCCGTGTGCTGTTTGCTGTCTGGGGTTGGCCTGCAGTAGCTACTTGCTTCCAAGGAAAGGAGAAAGGACTTTGTTGTTTGCTGTGTCCCCTGCTAGAGGAAGATCTCCAAAGATTTGAATCGTGGTTGCCTCCTTTTCTGAAGTCTCGAGGACACAAAGACTTCACCCCCAGTCCCCCCTGGACTCCTCTGCTTGGAGTTCTGACCAGTTGAGAGGTGCCAGCCAGTGTTCTGGGCCTCTGTAGGATGTTTTGTGACTGGAAACGGCAAGAACTGTGAAAATGATGCATCACCTGTTTCCGACGCAGTGCGAGAGAAAATGTCTGATGCATAGACGCTGCCGAAGAGTCGACACAGCGCCTGCTCGAGACTGAAGTGTCTTCCGTGCGATGAATCCTGTGCACCGATCTCCGACGTCCAAGATCACTTCACTGATTGTGATGCAGGCTCAGTTGGAGAGGAACTGACGCATCGCACCGGATTGTTACGTATCGCATCGAAACATCAAGTCTGTTGCATCGTTGGAGGATGCAGTAAGAAACTGAGCCATCACCTTCCCATGCAGTAAGAAACAGACACATCAATACCTCTCCAGTAATGCTTAGCTTTTGATTAACGTGGATGTCTGTCAAATTTGGGGATCAGCCCACAGCATTTATGGATGTTTTCACTTTCTGCTACTCTAGCAGCTGGAATTTGTCATAGAGTGACAGTAGTACTAATGTTTTTGTGGATACCATTGACAGAAAGGGGCTTTAGGATAGCCCCTTTCAGGTACTCGTCACTTTGGAAAAGTGAGATTGTAGTGCATTTTAGGATCTGCCCACAGTGATACTTCACACTTAAAAAAAATGTCAGTACGATTGGAAAAAGAGAGGAGTCTGTCAGAGAAATGCATGAGGGAAGCCAGTTTTCCACAAGCTGCTGTTTCAGAATACGTCTTTTGTGGAAATAATTGCACATTATCTGGCACTCCATGGTGCACAGGCAGAGGAGAAACAACCCAGCAGTGTCCTGCCCGCCTAGATAAAAAAAAGTGTCTTGAAGCCAGATACCCTACAATGTTTCTGAGAAACACCAGCTGCAAGCATGCTATTTTAAAAGCATATGTAACAAAACATGTTAAATGTTTGCTTTGCATTATCACTACCTACTCCAACTCTGCCTTCACCCAGAGCAATATCCTCTGAGGTCAATCTTATTTAAATGAATGCAACTGAGAATGACCTCATTATAACTACATTTGTATACACATTAAAATATTTTGTACAACACTGAAAAGGAGAACTAAATTATGCTCTTCATCTAAAACAAATGAAAGGCAATTCTGCAAAAGGTTGTAGGCATGCAAATACTACCCAATGGTCCGCAGGGGAGCAGGTATCAGAGGATTGTGGGTATACAGTGTAATGTGTGCAATAAACTGCAGCATAACTTTGTTCGAAGGACAAGCTCTGGTAACCCAGTTGTACAGAAAACAGCTTTAGAATCATTTAATTGTAGGCAGAAACTTAGCTAAAATATGGAATTGATAACATATTAGATTGATTAGTATTAATGTTCCTTCCAGATGTAGAAGTAAGCTTGATTCAGCCTACAAAATTCCTTTGTTTTCGATGTAACCCTGTGCAGTTAACCTGCGTTTTGGGCAATGTTGATGACTGACGTTCCATTTGAACTGTGAATGAGTTTTATTGCACTGTAAGAAGTAGCAACTCTTTAAGCTAAACCTCAACTCTATACAGGTTTTCTGTTTGGTACAGCATACACTGTAATGTCTTTCCTGCTATCTAAACAGTGATGATGTAATGCACTGTTACAGTGGTAGACCTGTTGTGAAGTCCGACTTCCAAGGGACTTCCTAACGACAGAGTCACTGAACCCTTTCCATTAACTTCTGATGGTACTCGAGTAACAACGTGAGGTACAACTCATTTTCAGAGGTACTACACACTTCTGCTCATGTTACATGTTCTAGTAATGATGCTGTATTAACTCCTTGCACAGCTAGCAGTATAAAAAGAACAGAGCAGATAAACAAATTAACAGTTAGGTAAGGAAAGGGGAGGTAGGTCAGAATAAACACTCTGTTTTTCAATACGTTTATTACAAAGGCATATTCCATGAGGAATAGTGCACTGCCATAGTATGGGGGATCCATTGTTTCCAGGCACAACATTACTGAAAAGTCCATGCTGTGCAGGAACTGGTGTACATGCACACAGGAGGGGGCACATGTTGTGCCCCTCCTCTGTGTAGCCACATGAGGAGAAGGCACAGGGGGACCTGCAGGGACCTTGTTTCCTCTCCACCACAGTTTTCATGGAGTAAGAACCTCCATGACACCGCCAGCAGAGACAACACTCGTAATATGCTTGGTGGGAATGCAGCAGTCCGCCAAGCATTTTGTGCCCTCTTGACCGCTGCAACAACGCAAGGGAATGGAGGTTCCCTGGTGGTCCGACTGCCCAAATTGTAATAGGGCAGTTGGATGACTGCTACCACAGCCCCTCCACGGGTCTGGTGGTCCGTGGACCGACAAACTTGTAATCGGGCCCTCTGTGTATTTGTCTGCATGAGGCAACCTGCCTTCACTTTCAAAAGGGATTAGAGATCTAAGTAGTGCTGGTGCTACAGGTGTGCCAGTGCTATATGTATTACAGAAGGGGCCACCTTGCACCCTCTTCTGTAATACTAAAGTGCCACAGTGACAAACAAAGCTGGATCAAATGCCCGATGCACCCCTGGGGCACTTTCTGTAATTTTGCCTATTGATGTCAAGTGTACTATGGTGCAAATGTGGATTGTCACTCACGATTTCCAAGTACAAACCTGCACAAGACTTTAAGAAGAATGTATGATGAAGCAAATATGGAACTGCATTAAGGATTACTGTGAAATGGTACACATGTAAGCATGCACTACTGGTTAGTGAGTAATAGGGCAGATCTAAATAGGCAGGTGGGATTAATAAGTGATTGTGTCAGGCTGAACGTGTATTAAGGGTTACTGAGGTATGGGAAAAATCAGAACATTTACATCATTGTAATAATTCTTGATATGGTAGGAATTCCTTACGCAATGTTGCCCAGTCTGTGTAATACTTTCACTGGCATATTGGTAATACTAGACATATTATAGGCACTCTGGAATAATGGTGCCTACCATTGATGTATTGCTTGAAGTGGAAACATTTTGGCAATCCCCTTATAAGTATAGTATGTGCCAGAATTGTTTTTTTATTTATTTGGGGAGATGTGACTACTACCAACTTAATAAACACAATCTGGTTAGGGTAAAACACAGTTCTTACGGATTCTCTGCTCACTCAGTGTTAGCTATGACATAAGCAGTGGGTATTTATTAGAGAAATAGGTTTATTGACACAATATTGTGGTAAAGAATATAGTTGAAAAAAATATTGTATCAGAAATATATTTTACCCCACTATTGTGCCCCTTATACAGTGTGATGAAAGGGTAGAAGTACCTTCAAGGGATTTTGATTATAAAATGTGGATATTTTCTTTGATAATTTAATCTAAGACCCACATCAATGACAGTCTGTAAATAAATTGAACAATTTTTGTTAATAGATTAATTTGATATAGTCACAATATGTGATCCAATCATGAAAAAACAAAAGAACACGGGTGTATGTAAAAAGTTGTATTTTATACGTATTGTGAAATTAAACAAACTTCAAACTATGTATTTGGCGCCTAATGCACCCTTCATCCTTCTTGAAAAAGGACAAATACTGACCTTCCATTACTTCACAGGCGTAACTCAGTAAAGGCGGAATTGTAATCTTGTATACCACCAAAACCTGGGCAAAATGCCTTTGCCCACAATACTTATAAAGCCTGCGGATGGCTGAGGCCTGGAATAAAGCCCTACTCTACACTGACTGATATGATCACTGTTTAAGCAGTTACTAGAAAGCTTTCTACCTAGAAATGGGTACTGCTTTACCACTTCAAACATGTAATTCCCCAAAAGCCAGTGCAAATTCTTCCTGACTCTGCACCCGAGACCTAAAACCATAACTGTACTCTCAGACATGTTTATTTTTGGGAAATGTTCATCAGCATAGTTTCACAGCTCTGAAAGACACCTCTGGTGTCCTATAGTTGTTAAATCTATCAAAATAACATCATCAACATAGAGAAAACAACCAACATTCATTGTTCAATAATGACACATGTAAGCACCCCTGCTTCAGCCCCTTATTTGTCTTTACTTTACTGGACAGACCCTGATTCCCTCCCATCAGGACCTGAGTCCAAGTTGAAGAATGCAAAGTGACAATTAACCACAGTAAGTGCACGGGGATCCCCTATACAACTCATTTCCTCCATAGCGTCCCACTATCAACCCTGTTGAACGCTTAGAAAAAATCTTTAAAGGCAGCATATAAAACCATATGCTTACCCACAGGATACGTTTTAATCTGAGTTCGGAGGGCTGTGATTTTATCTTGTGTACCACAATGCTCACTAAAGCCAGCCTGCTCCCCAGGGACAAGATTATTACCAAATACCCAATCCTTAAGGTGAAAAAAATTACTCTTGGTGAACAATTTCACAATCACATCCAATAACGCGCTCTGCCTGAGGCTGGCGGGAGAGGTTTTAGACCCATTTTATATAGCCGCACCACTAAACTTTCTTTCCAAGGAGACAGTATAGTCCCATATAAGTAACAATATTGGAACACAGGATGCAGAAAAAGAGCCCATGCAGATACATCTTGTTTGATAAGCGATATTGGATTATCATCCGGGCTCATCACCCCGGAATAACTTGCGTCCTTAATTAAACTCTCTATCACCTCACAAGAAGGAGGGCCATATATTCAATAAGGGAGACTCATCATTCGACTCCAACAGAAACCCGCAACTAAAATTAGATGCATATAGCTGCGATATATAATAGTTCCTTTCTGCATCAAAAATAAAATGACGTCAGCCTTGATTCTAGAATCACAGACTTCAGCTATCAAGCTACTTAAGCGCCTCACCTGAAAACGCAACTTCTGTCAGCTTAATCCATTTCTGCTCCTCCATCCTCCTACTGTCAGGCACATTAAATCTTGTTTTCACCGCTCTTCAATCGGTTAATTTCCCTTTGCCTCTGTAGTGATGGCTACTTACATTGTTCCCTTACTAGGCAGTTTAAATCACAATTTCGATGTTTTACCTCACAGGGAGTAACCACTAAGGCTTTAACACTGGTAGCTCATTTCTTACTCCCACAAGATCGAAACAAAAACAGCAGATTTTCAAACCAAGCAATAGGGTTCTCTCAAGAAGGGCCTAAACTGGCATACATGGCTAAATTTATCAAATTATTGTTTGACAAAAAAATATGCCCATTTGTTTTACTATGCACAATATTATCATTAATAGAATCCCAGTACTCCAGCGCCTTAACTTCTGAATTAATGGCCACTGAGAGAATACTATGGCACTCAAAACCCTCCTCAATACCTCAAACTGTGTACAAACTGTAGGAGAGTAGGGTCTGCTTCCTATGGTCACCCCCACTTTTTGCTCTGATATACTGGTTTCTAGACTTTAGTGTGGCTGTGGGCCTGCTACTCAGACCCACAGCCCAGCTGTTCTCTCTCTAAATTCATACCATGTACTTTAGGTGTGGTGTCCTTTCATTTGATATTCAAGGGGTTAATATTGGTAAAACAATTGGCTTCACATGCTCTCTGAAGTATAAGCCTAAGACTGCTTTGTCCAGGCTACCACTAGGATAGCTGGTCTATAAGATTGACTTTACAACCATCACCATAAGGGTTGTTTGGACTGATACAGGGTGCCCACTCAAATAGTGAACATCACATATCAGGCCAACTTCTCACACAAACAACAAACATTTTGGTAAGATACCACCATATAATCAATTAGTGAATGCCCTTGAGAGGAGAGAAAAGTGAAGGAGGCTGGGGATTCATCTGAGAACCTGCTATTTAAAGCGACAAGATCATAGGTGCTCAGGTAATCCATAAAGCATGGACCCACTTATCTGATCTAATATTACCAGGAAGATTTGCCTCCGAGATACTCCAGAACTCATCCAACTTTCCAAATGTCAAAGAGGAATAATTGAAGACTTTACCATTAACATCTCCCACCATAATTACCAGTTTGCATTCTTTCGAAACACTAATGAACGAAAAAGGAACACATGTGCTCAACTAGGAAGTCAGACAACCTCCCTGGGTGACACAAACATTTACCAGAAGTAAAGATGAATAAAATCCTCTTTTTACATGGCACAATCCAACCTTTGCACAAATGCAAAGATTTGAAGGGTGTACAAACACTGTAGGATTCCAATTTGTTCTGCTACTAAATTAAATAGCCGTACCTCCCCTGTAGTGACCTTTTTTCATAGGTTTTGCTGCACACGATAATATAAAATAATTATCATATTTAAAATCAGAACAAATCCAAGTTTCTTGTAAGCAAACTATCATTGGGCAAAACCGCACTAAAAGTTTAGCTTGAAAATAGACTGTCCCCAAGAATTTTACCAAACTGGCTTCCTATGCAACATTGGAAGTTTTATGGTTTTTGTCGAAGCATTCAATGTATCAGCTACCCAACTCCAAGGAGCTGGATCATCTTCCTTTCCTAATTCCTTGACCATCTGATCCTACTGTCACACAATATTTATCACTTTCCTTCATGTGTCTCTACTAATAGAGATTCTAATATCCTTTGCGTTAATGTAGCTCTCCGTACTTAACGCGTGAGGCTTTACTCCTCCTTAGAGACTACGCCCACGAAGGCCAACTGTCCTTCCAAGACACTGCTTATCCTCTGCACGACTTTGCGCGAAAAGGCTTATTTACTGGTGGCCTGCTGAATGTCAGGTCCCTGCCCAAACACGCCCACGAAATCGCTCAGCTCATAGACAATCACCATCTTGATGCCTTATTCCTGACGGAAACATGGACCCACTCTGACTGTAATATAGAACTGGATTGGGCCTGCCCACAAGACTTCAAAATCCTGCACCTCCCACGACCTAAGGGGCGGGGCGGCGGAGTCGGCTTAATCCATAGAGCGTCCTGGTCAGTAAAAACTATTGCTATGGACCCAGTGGTCGGGACCGAAATACTTGGCCTTGCCATCGACTGTCATCTCGGAATTTCCTTTACGGCTGTGATTTGCTACCGCCCGCCGGGAGCCTTCAACTCCACTCAGCAGCAGTCGCTCCTCACCACCCTTACTAATATGGCCACTTCACACAACAATCTGATTGTCTTGGGCGACTTCAACCTCTGGCCCAATGGCAGCCTAGATTCTGCACTTGACAATCTCCTACTTTCCTGTGAAGGAATAGGACTGTGCCAGCTAGTGAACAAACCCACACACGTAGCAGGGCACCAGCTCGACTTAATCTTCTCCTCCCCCCAGTTAGCACATCTGAGCGATATTTTGCCGATGTGCTGGACCGACCACGCACTCATTAAATTTTATATAGCAGGTAGCAGGTCTTGTAGACCGGCACTCCACGGCCCTGTACCCCCGTACAGTGATTGGAAGGCTCTGGACAAACTCAGACTGAATGGCCCAGTATTTGAAGTGGCAGACAGCTTTTCCATTACTCATCCAGTGGAGGCTAACTATCTATCCCTTTGCACCAGAATTTCCAACACTTCGGACCGCCTCGTCCCTCTGAAAAAGGGTAAACCCCAGAGACGGGCACCGGCCCCATGGTTTGATGACTATTTAAGAGCTCTCAAACTAGCATGCAGACAAGCAGAGAGAAAATGGAGGCAGGGTTACTCTGACACCTACAAAATTCTTTGGAAAGAAAACCTCCGGGAGTACAAAACGGCTATCGCCCAAAATAAGGCTAAACATTACTGCTCCATCATTTCCAACGCCACTAACAGCTCAAAAAGTATCT
Organism: Lissotriton vulgaris; assembly: GCF_964263255.1. Taxonomy (NCBI): domain Eukaryota; kingdom Metazoa; phylum Chordata; class Amphibia; order Caudata; family Salamandridae; genus Lissotriton; species Lissotriton vulgaris. Next base: position 1,038,574,827 of record NC_141697.1, read on the forward strand.
TTCAGATACTTAAAAATCTAACTAATCCGGACTGTGTCACTTCTACACAGCCTCCCACCCAAGCCCTCTGTGACAATCTTGCAGCGTTTTTTATCAACAAAATCAACACTATTATTCACAACCTGAAAACACCCCCAGCTTCAGGCATTTCCAATATGCAGGGACCAGACACCAGTTCTCGAAACTCGTCGCCTCCTGGCCCTGTCCTTTTGGCTAGACTTCAGGAATTCCCCCCGATTCCGGTCTTCGAGTTTGAAAGACTGGCGCTTGGTATCACCTCGGGTTCTCCACTCGACCCCCTACCACCAAAAGTCTGGAAAATTTTTGGAAATGAGCTCTTTGACACCATGCGCCTTATATGTAATCAGTCTCTGCACAGTGGCTTTGTTCCAACTCCCTGGAAACAGGCACTGATTACACCTCTATTGAAGAAACCTTCCCTGAGCTCGGACTGCCTGTCAAATTACCGACCCATCTCCCTGCTGCCTTTCCCAGCGAAGATCGCCGAACGATGGGTCAGCTCGTGCCTGTCCGCCCACTTAGAACAAAACAACCTTCTTGATGATCACCAGTTCGGGTTCCGTCCTGCCCACGGCACCGAAACAGCAGTCCTGACAGCCATGGAGGATCTTCGCATGCGTGCAGACAGGGGTCAGCCAGTGGCGCTGATATTACTGGACCTGTCTGCCGCATTCGATACGGTCAATCATGGTATGCTGCTGCAGAGACTTGGTGAGGTGGGAGTGGAGGGCACTGCATTGCTCTGGTTTCACTCCTACCTTCGGGACAGAAGACAGGCTGTCTCTCTCCCCCCATTCCAATCCACCTTTGCACCAGTACCCCAGGGAGTCCCTCAGGGCTCCTCCATCAGCCCCATCCTTTTTAATGTGTATCTCATCCCGCTAATCAAACTAATCCAATCCTTTGGGATCAAAACAGTAAACTACGCGGATGATACACAGCTCATCCTCTCTTGGGAGGGTGAAGATGCCACTCCTTTCTCGACCTTCCACGACTGCTTAAGAGCGACGGCTGGATGGCTTCACATAAACTCCCTCCAGTTTAACTCCGCAAAAACGGAGGTCCTGTTCTGTTCAGGCACCAAGATACCCCGTCAGTTTCCGACTGATTTCTGGCCCCCAGAGTTCAGTGACAACCCTCTGCCAGTTCCCTCGGTTCGCAACCTGGGAGCCATGCTTGACAACAAATTAAGTATGGAAACCCAGGTGACGAAAACTGTAGGGATCTGCACAGCCCTGCTTCGCTCACTGCGGAAAATCATGCCTCTCCTCCCGGCACAAGCCAGGGCGTCGATAGTCAGGTGTACGATACTCAGTCGCCTTGACTATTGTAACGCCCTGCTCCTGGAGTCCCCAGTCACGCTGATGGATCGTCTACAGCGAATCCAATCTGCCGCCGCCAAGCTGGCTCTTGGCTGGACGAGGAGGGCCTCGGCCACAGCAGCTCTGTCTGAGCTACACTGGCTACCTCTAAAACAACGAGTGGCCTTCAAGTCCCTCTGCATTGTCTTTAAGGCTCTGCATGGACTTGGACCTAAACCTTTGCAAGCCCTGTTTATGTGGTACACTCCTGCCAGAGATCTACGCTCGTCCTCGGCTTGTTTGGTAAAGGTACCCAGATTTCATAAAGCCAGAACAGGGGGAAGATCCTTTAGGGTTGCAGCGGCCAAGCTGTGGAACAGCTTGCCCACTGACATACGTCAGATGTCCCAGCTTCTTCCGTTTAGGAGACGTATCAAGACCTGGCTTTTCCCTCAATAACTGTCCGTTTGATTGTTCCCCCGGTTATTCGCTAACAGAGTACTCTACAGCGCCAGGAAGCCTGCAAGGTATCAGTCGCGCTCTACAAATTCCCCAAATAAATAAATAATAATGATCCCCATGCTACTGAATGCATCTCTAATGGTCTCCTGGATGCCACTCTATGACTATCTGACTTAGAGTTTATGGTCACTTCAAACGGGAAGACATCAATACCTTTTTTTGGAAATGTTCCACATTAGCCAGGATTAGCATTGCAACAATCCTAGAACTAAATGTGATCCTAGAATTCAGAAGTGGGCTTAGGAGATCCAAAAACTCACAATCAATATCTCTATTTGACACTAGGCACAAATCCTTGTTTTCTAACACGAGAGGAAGAGTAAAGCTTCTGTTCAGTGGGCCCAATTCTCTGTCAAACAGGGAAACACAATTCAAAATATTTAAAAAATGGCCAGCATCAAGTCCTACAAATGGATTATTATTCTGCCTTGGTCCAGTCCCTGATGTAAGTGGCGGTGCTGGTGGGAAAAATGGAGGGAGCTTACCATTGAGAAATCTCACAAATTTGGGGGCAGTACGTAAAGAGGAAGAAACCCCACTAGAGAAGACTGGGAGTAATCTTTCAGAAATCCCCCGAGCCACGTGGGGAATTCCATGACCTTCCACTATGCTCACCGATTCAATATTCTGATCCTCAGCATCATCTCTCACCATACCCTTGCTCGAACCACCCTATTTATTATGGATGGTTATCCCCATATCCATGAACCCCTTCTCCAGCCAATAGCAGCCTAGAGTTGGTACTTCGGATATATTAGGGAACAGGGACATACTAATTACTTCTGAGGACTCAAACTCCCGACCTATATGAAGGATGACATTCATTGACATTCATTGGCTCTTCAACAGTTTTAAGCTAAATAATGAGTGCCAACACCTCAAGGGCATTAGAGATCCTGTGTTTTTTAGACTTAAACTTTGTGATACGGTGCATCCTTTTCTTTCCCCCTTCTGTCGTTTTGCCCCATTACAACCCAGATGGGATGCCTCATTCACAGGAGAAACACCATCTTGTTAAGTCTTTGATAGTTTAGCACTAGGAGGGGCATCCTGCGAAATTACATCCCCAAGGCTAAGAGGGGCCCCTCTTTTAAAAATCAGAAAAATGGGTGAAAGATTCTCACATACAGAAGCATTTGCCCTGTGGGCTACATGCCAATGATCTCCTGGTAGATGGTTTGAGGAGGAAGAACAGGGCACATTTATAATCTCATTAATGGCTTCTAAAATACTGCTGGGGTGCCCAAGAGGAGTGGCCCCAAGTCCATCATAATCACCTACCTGAATTCCAACTTCCGCTTTCCCATTTACTGTCACTGTATCAGCCTGGGAAGCCCAGGAGTTCATTTCAATACCCCTTTCTTCTTTCTTTATACATAAACCAAGAGAAGAGGGGTGATGCATTCCCATTAAAATGGGGGACCACAAATTCGACCACATGATCAGAGTTGTCAACTCATTTATCCAACAAGGTCAAAATTGAGGATAGGACCTCCTCCACAGAGTCTAAAATATCCGAGTAGACCCTCCCCCACCTGCCACCTCCCTTTCAAGTTCAATGGCTTGAGCCGCTGTAGTCAGAGATAGATCACAATTCAGTGAGTACATTGAATACAACAGAGAGATCCTTTATGATGGCGTACAACTATACAAAGTCGGTAATGGAGGACAGCTAGGTAGGAAGTCCTGAGGTGGGCTCAAGACCATGTCCGAGACAATAGATTATTTCTAGTTAGCCTCCCTAATTCGAATTTTCTCTATGAGTGGTCCAATATCCAGCAGAGAATAGTCCTCCAATCTGCCAGGAACAAGGCTATACACATCGCCACAGAGTGCACCATGAATCACTTGAGCGGTCTTTTCACAAAGTGACATTGCTGATGCAGGAGCAACCCTTTGACCACTAATTGGGGCCACAGGACCCTTAGGCCCAGACTCGGATTCCAACTTAATACCAACACTATTCGTCTTTAGAACAGCCTCTCAATCCCCTATGTCCTCTATTTCCATTTCTTCCACTACTTACACTGGGCGACTTGGCTTGCTGGACTGACTTACATGATGAGAGATGGACGGCACTGGACTGTGGCCAAATCCTGATGTGAAACGGTGCCCTAGAACAAAGTCATAACTGAACTCAGACATTCTGTTTATTTGCACCTGAAGACATTTCCAAATCCTTATTTCCTGCCACTCTTCCCCTCTTTGAGAACAGGGACACTACGGAAGGATGAGACTTCGGGAGAGACAAATGGGACTGAGGCCTCTTACACCAATTAATGTTTTAGTTTTTAAAACATTGGGAGAGCTGATGTAGGTAGCAGTTGGGCTAGAAGAGGCTGTTGAACGACCAGACCGCCAGCCCCTAGGTGGCATCCTATAAAACACACCTATCCACAAATGCCACGAGCACCCAATGCCTGCTATTCCCACTTCTTCCCTGCAGTTACACAAATTGGCGTTAACCCCCTATGTAGAGGGCGAAGCAATGGCACACAAAGTAAATAATGATACATGTGCAGTGGGAGCAGAGCCCCCACAAGGCACATGCTGCACCAGTCTAATGCTGGTTGCCTTCACACCACCGAGGGGTCCTGCGAGGACCGAGGGGTTCTGCGGCCTAGGCCTCTCCAGCAGCCTACCACTAATACCTTCTTTTATGGTGTCTGGCGTCTGGTGAAAAAAGACACTGGGAGACCGAGTCTCACCCGAGCCAGATACCCACAGCAAGGCAGGATCTGATACACACTAATGTGGACCTCAAATGACCCCGTTTTACATAAAAATCTCATTATATGGAGCTGGGCTATATATACACTGTTCACTGCTCACTGTTTGCCTCTCCTCCTCTGTATTCATCTAAGGGTAAAACAGGGTAGAAACAAGCAGGCAAGGCGGATTGGCAGATAAGCAGAATGGCAAGGCTGGCAAACCTCAGCAGGTCCTGAACTAGGATTAAGACTAGTATAGGTGCTGGACTACTAAAGAGACAGGAAAAAACCAGGAAAGCATCACACTGCATTGCGCTCACGATGCACTGCGCACCGCTCTGGCCATGGTCAAGTCCTGCAGAGTCCTGTTGTGCCACTGTTAAACCCCGCTCTGCTCTGCCTCATCTTAGTCTGCCTTGGTCCTGTCACCAGGATATCCCTCTAAAGCAAGCTAAAGGACTATTAGAATATTTCACCATCCTTTCATAGATTCTGCTGTCCATACTTACCAGTTATTCAAACATTCTTGACCACATAAATTACTGACAAATACAGACAGCAGGGGCAATGACAGGACATCTTGTGGCTCGGAAACACCTTCTTCTCCTTGAGCTCTACCAAGCTGTTTTTCTTAGTTTGGCAAGTCAAAGGAGGAGTCCTCTTTCCTTCATTGCATAGCTCTGGCTCTAAGTGAATAGCAATTCAAAGACGCTCTGAGTCATGGAAGGATGTGTGGTGGAAGACTCAGACTCTTATTACACATGGACAGGTAAAATCCAACCTCTGGGTAAAACCCTGCTTCAGCACAGGTTGGTATTTTAAGTTATGTAGACTTTATTATACCTGGTAATTACTGGAAGGGTGCTAAAAGGCCTCATTCCGCTCAAACATTTAGACAGGTCAAATCTGTTTGAATTTATCAGTGGTAAAATGCATGTAATTACTGGGACATAGATAATTTAGTGAGAGGGCAAACATGTACTAGTCCTACTTATCACACTCAAAATCTGAGCCCTGCTAATATGGATTTTATTGTGTGTGATTACAGTCACACCCTGCTGTAGGGCACTCACACTCACAATAAGGGTCTTGATGCTTTCTGGCCCCAACAGCCTCTGCGTCTTTCGTCCCCCTTCTCAGTCCACAAATGCTTAGGAAAAGAAGAAAACAAGGAGATGTAGACGCTATTGATTAGGGCATATCATTTTTAATGGAAGAGGGTCTATGCCAGGTTTTTAAAGCCAGTTGTTGTCGAATTTTAAAACCAGCAACTGCTTTGATGTTCACTATGGAGCTTTCAGTATTCCAAATGCAATATTAGCCTATGTACCCAGTGTGAAAAATGCCATCAACTGCAAACATTAATAACTAAGGGGCCGATTATGATGCGGTCGTAAAAGGCTCCAACTGTGGGTCGGAGCTTTTACGACCGCATCGCAATGCCAGTCAATTTCCTTTCCGACCGCCTCATTACGATGGAGGCGGTCAGAAAGGAATCTGAACAGTCATTCCTGCTGGTTTCTGACGGGCTCAGAGAGCCCGTCTGCCAGTCAGAATCCGGCCAGTAATCCCAAGGGCAGCTCTTTCCACCTTAAGGATTTCGGCAGCCTTTCCGACACAGAAAGACTGTCTGAATTTGACTTTGGGGGCCCCACAGGGCCCCCTTGGGTGCACGACCTGTTGATCCCTACATCCCATGGCAGGCACCTTGTGGTACCTGCCACGGGGTACAGTGATGAACTGCACCTCCTATTTTACAATGGGAGCATGCATTCCAGATGGAATACTTGCTCCCATTGTAAAGTATAGGAATGCGACCAAACAGTGTTCAGTCGCATCCTAATTAGTCTGTCAGGACCGCCAACCGGGTGTCGATTGGTCCCATGACCAAGATGGTGTCGGGCAGAGGAAACTTTGCCTGACATCGTAATAAGGCCTATCGTTTTCATGTAAAAGGTGGCAAACTGAATTATGCACATATTGATATGTACGTAGGAAAGTCTTCTGTTCCTGATAATGTGCAGATTAAATAATTCCATTAATAAAGTAAGGAATTTGCTCCATCAGTTACAAACCATGAAAAGTAACATTCAGTGCGAATAATGTTAATCTTGTATTATGAATGATTTATTACATTTGTATTTTGATGTATAGTTCCTAAATCAAAGAACGTTTCATGAATTTCATGAATAATTTGATTAAATCCAAAGTTCAGCAATATCAATTTATTTTCTCTAACTCCTCCTAGGAAAAATCTAAATAAAGAAAACAGCATTAATTTTTGATATAGAGCAGAAACATGGCAAGAACTTTTAGAAGTCATTTAAAATCAATAAAAGGTGTCATCACCTAACTTTTAATCTCCAGCTGTTTAAATATACTAAAATTCGATCAACTCACTCCTCTTCAAAACCATTCTGTAACCTAGTGCATGCAACTAACCACTTAGAGACAGTTTTACATAGAAAGCTTCAAAATAAGTGAGGCAACCTTCTGCTTCTGACTTAATTAAACACAATAATAATACTGACCTCTTCTGTATGTGTAATCCAGCTGACTTTGCAAAGCAAAAGAACAGATTCCATGGGAAAAAAAACTGTTATGCAAGCAGCTATTTTTATTTTCAAACCAGTGTCCAGCAATGAAACAATAACCTTGGAGGTTACTAATAAACTTCTGAATATGTAGTACAGCGAGACAAAATACATGTTGGACTGCAATGTGGCTCTGAGAAATCACCAGTGCTTGAAACCTTTGTAAATATTTCATTCACTTTTGTATTTCAGTGTGATAACCTAAATCTGACACAGATATGCCTAGATGTGTGCTCTTTGCTCACTGCGCCTCATGTCTAAAGCAGTACCTGACAGATGAAGCCCACCAAGGCCGAAATCAATCTAGGATTCCTTGAGCTCATGTCTAATGAGGACCTGGCAGATTAGGCTAGACTTTCCCAGTGCATAAAGTTGGTCTCTGGAGAGTCATGACAGTAACAGACTGCTGAAACAGAATGATGAACTGAACAATTACCAGTGTCTAAGTTTAAGGTAAGCATGCCACTCATATTTCCAAAATTCCAATACTTAAAATCCACAAAAGAAATATTACAAGTGATACAGAAGCAAAAGTTCCATTGTGACCAACATCATAAACTAGTTTAAATGTTTATCTCACTGGTACAGCCCATCAGCCAAAATGACACTCACTGACTAACAAGCCCTCCAGGGAAAAGCAAACACAGCCTCTTTGCTCCTTTAAAGAACTATCACCAACTGAATTTCTGGATCTTGTGAAAGAAAGCAGGCTATTAGGCTACCCATTTGAGTCTTGTCCACCTCAATGTGTTAAACCATTCATCTATTAACTTCTGTGACCTTCCCTGTCAGAACACTCAACAACTCCTCAGCTACAGGAGTTTTCCCATGAGACTTTAACAAGGTATACACACGCCCATTATTAGAAAACAATCTAGCCGGGACAATCAAGACCCTGATAACTTCGGACTCAAACAGATCATTCCCCGGAGAGACACAGAATTTGAACTCATCTCTATTTGGGATGCCCTTAAAACACAGTAGACTAGAATGGGGCTGCTGCCCTTCTTCTCCTGGATCTTTCAGAAACCTTTGACAAAGTGGATCATGACACACTAATCTAAAGATTTGAAAAAGCAGCTATTGAAGGCACAACTCTGATTTGGATAACTTTGTACCTTCAAAATAGAACAAATATTAGAACATTGGAATGTTGGGAGCTCCATTGCAGACAATGGAGTGCTCCCTGCTTCTACAGGCCGGTAAAGGCCCGCAGAGCAACATTCCAATGTTCTAAAAAGGCTTCTCGAAGTTTAGCTTCGAGAACCCTTTGTTTAATTTGTTAGAGCATTCTGCCCTCTAGTGGCAGAATGTTCTAATGGCCTTATAGCCCTTCGTAGCAGGGCTATACGGCTATTAAAGTCCCGCTGTTTCATTAAAGTCCCTCGCCTTCGACCTTTAACGATTCAGCGGGCCTTTAATAGCCGGTATAGCCCGCTACGGCGGGCTATAAGGCTATATTATAAATACTCCTACATTCTCTTCTCCATCATACTGCATAAAAGCAGGAGTCCCTCAAGGCTCCATAATCTCACCCATGCTTTTCAACATTTATATGACATCATTGCCTCATCTGATCTATGCCAATGACTTTACCTGCTATGGCTGCTACGTCAAAGACATGCAGAGATTGGAAAACCCAAAGGCCATTGAAACATTGAAAATCTTCATTTCCCTCTGGGCTGTTGACAAATGGATGACATGGAGCCACCGCAAATTGAATGCCCGCAAAGCCAAAATACTCATCTGTGGTAACTGCAAAACCTATGACCCTTCCTGTGCCGATTCTGACGATTTAGGACCACTGCCAAAAATATCTAAGTAGTTAAAAAACTTCAGTACCATGTATGCCAAGCTGTCAATGAATGGACAAGTGGATAATGTAGCCACAATGAAAACACTGTGACACATCTTCCCACTCCTAGGGTTTCCTACCATCTTTCTCGTCTTACCTAGACTAGGTTACGTTAATGGTCTGTATCATGGCTCCTCTTTGTCAACTATGAGTCGATTATAAAGTATTAAGAACACTGCTGCTAGACACCTCCTAAATGTAAAGTTGCAAGTATACATCTCTCCTGCCTTGAGGGTCACACACTAGTTGCCAATTGGCAGAAGATTCACCTTGAAGCTTCTTTGTGACACACACAAAGCCATACAAGACAAAGGACCACTCTTTATCAAGAGGAAAATCAACAACTGCATACAACAAAGGATCCTACACCTGAAGATGGCTCCCCTTCTTAACATTCCTACATACAAGAAAAAAACATGGGTGGAACGTCTTTCCCTATTCAAGCAGCCAAACTATATAATTCACTACCCACACATAGAAGATCCATTGACAACCATTTTAACTGCAGAAGATTAGGCAAGAGTTGGCTTTTTATAATCCTTTTCGAAGTGTTTTATGCATGTAATGTTATATTTGATCTATTTGCAGGTTAAATTGGTAAGGATTTATCACTTCTCCCAAGACTGCCTATCTTAGTTTTTTGTTTATTTTTTTCTTCGATCTTCTTTGATTCCTACTTAATATACTTCTACCATTTCTTATTATAAAATATAGGTTTGTAAATTTTTTTCATCTTTTTATTGGAACATTATGTGTGGCTTGTTAGTGTGTAGTCCCCTTACTTGTGGTCTAGCTGGAGAATAACGACAGCATTTATTCAAGTACTTAGCTACTGATTTCCCTCCGCCTGACTGATGCAGTTCCAGTATTCACATTCAAGAAAATCTGAATCTCTACAATGTGTAGTTTCAAACTCTGAATCTCTACAGTGTATCAAGTCTTGTATTTTTCTGGATGATTTCACAAGTTCTTCATATCATCATTTTGGCCTTTATAATACATTGATGCTTATTCGGCTTTTGCACTGTCTTATTTTTTCATAAAGAATGTCTACTTTAGTATTATTTTTCCTAATTATAAAACCCAGTTCATGACATTTCACAAACAGAGATGACAGTTGATAAAATGAAAAATCATGCAGCTGCAGGCAATCACAAAGGAACAGCAAACACTGTGACATGATGAAGTGAGACAGCATTGTTGCTAGTTGCTTGTCAATTATGTATAAAAAGGGAGTCATGGGATTAGAGACTAATCAACTTGAATAGTCTATTTTATGATAGTGTAGGTGTTATACACAGTTGGGGATAACTAAACATGACTTGGCTTGTGTAAATGCAAGCTAGTACATGTTGTAAATGCATAACAGATATATGTTCAAGAAGTATCCATCAGCTGAGCAATAAGTCAGCTCAAATGGAAATGTCTGCATAATGGAAGCCGTCAATGTTGTACCGGCATGCAATATATAATTGTGTGCCATTTTAGTGTTAATTAAAAGATAATGATTAATAAAAACCAGGGTGCAAAATATTTTTTCAAAATCCACTGCGGCACGTCAGTGAAACACACTAATTATCATTACAAAACAAAACGTAAATATTGTCACTATCTTAAACAAAATCAAATATAAAATAAGATATAGTTTCCAAACTACTAGGTTTTCCCGTGTTTTTCATACGCAGATATCATTTTTGTTTGATGTTGTCTAATGACACTTTGGTGTTTGTTCCGCTAGGACTATTCCCTGATTCATCTGTAAATAACAAAAAGATTGTTGGAAATCAAATCCCTTGTAGGCTTTTTTACCATATATATATAAATGGGGGGAGGAATCGATCGAACGAAAAACGACAACAAAAAGCAGGAGGAGAAAAAACAGGAGATGGGGGACAACAGGTGCAAAAACAAAGCAAGCAAAAATACAGACGCAACAGACGCCGATGATAGACACAACTAATGACAACACAGTTATAAATATATCCAATTTGGAACTATCAACTAGAGAACTGGAAATATTATCACTTGGTTTAACGTTCTGCAAAAACACTAACTTTGATTATGCCCAAACACGCATTGATCTGTTCTTGTATGTCCGAAAACTGAAACTACAGAAATACTTCTCCAATTTAAGTCAGAATAGCCCTGAGACTCCTAAAATGAATGACTCTAACCAAATGCTGACTGTGGCACACATGGAAACTTTACAAATCATGATAGATCTAGAAAATCAAAACGAAGATGCAAATGATGCAGTTACACCAAGCGGGGCAGCCATGAGATCTGACATAGACATTTATCAAAAAATAGAAACAGAATTCAAACCAAAATCAGTATTTATGCCAGCAATGCCTAAAGATGGGCTAGACCTTTTCTCTGAGTGTGTAACAAAAGATCTGAAAGATTTGTCAGTATTGAGCACAAAACAACGAAATCTCCAAAACCAAGATCACACACGCAAATACAATGATGTAATGACAAAAATCAAGGCAAGATCTGACATTGTGGTGAGGTGGTCTGACAAAGGGGGCAACATAGTCTTGTGGCCCCTGGAAATGTACAATAAGGAAGCACAGAGCCAACTACAAGACCGAGAATGTTACATAAGGATCACCCCCACAAACGTGATAGGTATACAAGAGAAATACCATAATGAACTGTACAAGTGGCGAGGAAAAGGGTTGCTGAGTAAAAAAGAATTTGAGTTTCTAAAAAATGACTATCCTGTAACAGCACAATTGTATCTCATTCCCAAGATACACAAAAATGACAAAACACCACCTGGAAGACCTATAATATCTGCAATTGGAAGCTTGTTTGAGAACACCAGTGTTTTTATAGATTACTTCTTGCAACCAGAAGTAAAAAAACGTCCTGCCTACATAAAAGACACAGGTGATTTCCTAACCAAGATATATGATGTCAAGTGGAATGAGCAGTATCTTTTCATGACTTTGGATGTCCAAGCTCTCTACACCAGCATCAGGCATAAAGACCGTCTAAATGCCATAAAGTACTATCTGGGTAAAAGACCGATACACCTGTTTGAACATACAAAAATGCAAACTAGCTTTACGCCGCCTGGAGTCGAGATATATTATTCTCTCAAACTCCAAAATACCGTCGGGTTTGAATGCAGATGAGGCCTTGAGTGTCCATATATAAACCAGCATATGTGTCCCCCTAGTCTTTCGCTAGTACCACTCAAGAACATCTGTTGTTATAATTAATTGTATTCACGTATATCCCTCACATGTAAATAATGGTTATGCTTAAAGTCGTACACTTCACTTCACCCCACTTTCACGCCACCTCTTTCGAACCCAGAGCCCCACATCTGCACGTCCCTACGTTCTCTTAACCTTAGAGTAGGTTTCTGAACGGGTCCGACTACTAATCCTCAATAACTGTCAGAGGACACGCTCGACGGTTAAAAGTTTTTACATTGAGCAGCTCGCAGTTGTGACACACCTGATTAAGCCATCTTTATATAACCCTAGTATTAAATATACACTGGCCATGAATCGGTAATAACATAGCAGAAGGGCCAAACTGATCAAACACTTACCGCGATCAGTGCGCTGTATGAAATGTGTCACCGGGCCGATTTGAAACACACAAATCACCGGCCTCCTACATCGGTGAAACCTTTGCGCTCTCACCTCCGTCATGAGCACCCAATTACAGACCCACTCACTCCCGACATAGCAGGCACAAGCCAATCATGGGTTGTATGTTATGCACATGTTTTGACACCAGGGGCCATGTTTTCGGTAAACAGCTATTATGTATACAGACTAAATGCATTGGTTAACGCGAGAGATGACGTTTTAAAGGGCAACTAAAGTTACACGTAATTTAAAAAGTGTTTATTTGAGCACATGGTATTTTTATTTCCATTTTATAATTTATAAATTGAATGTTAAATATATATTAACGATAACAAGTGAAGAAAGACTAACATGAAACTGAAATGTGCAAGTCACCAACTTGTCTATGTTAATTCACGGGGTGTAACCATGTTCACCATAGCAACAGCCAGTTGTAACTGGTTGACTAATGAATCACATGACATACTTAACATGTATATATATGCCATGATTAAGCACACAGATGTTAGTGAGCAAGGCAGGAGCAAGCCGCTGAAACGTGTCTGAGCAGAAACTGAACATGAAATAAAACATTTGAACTGAGATTCACGGAGTCAGCGTGTTCTTATTGTTCGTATTGCTATAATATTGTTATTATTACCATCATCAGTATTATTATTATTAATAATATGATAGATATAATTATTATTATCATTCTTTTTATCATATTATTATTAGGGTCTAATGAATATTATTCGTAATACAAGAAATAAAAATAGCCAAAATAATGAGGTTTGAAAAAATATAATAACCGTAGTAACAATATGAATACAAGTATTATTATTATGATTATTATGAAGAATAATAATACAAAAAATAATCATATGCATACTTATTATTATTATTATTATTAATAATTGTTAGTATTACTTTTCAACTATCTAATGAGCATAAACAATAATAATAATAATAATAATAATAATAATAATAATAATAATAATAATATTAATAATATTAATACAAATAATAATACCATCACAATACAACTTATTATTGATAGCATTATTAGTATTATTATTATTGCTATTATTATTGTTGTTATTATTATTATTATCATTACCAGTAAACTCAGAGGTAAATTAAACATTATTCATGTCACAAGAAACCAAAATATTCTACATTAATATCACATTTACAATAATAATAATAACAATAATTGTAATAATACTTATTATTAATTAAATTGTTGTCATTATTGTTATTATTATTAGTAGTAGTAGCAGGAGGTTTGACATTGGTATTAATATTTTATAATAAATGTTATCATTATAATTAATAATATTATTATCCTTATTATCAATACTGATGTTAGTTAGACTCAGAGGTCTATTAAACATGATCCCAGTTACAAGAAATATGCAACTTTAACCTTACATTTACAATGCAGACATTCTTTAACAAATCACAAAATATTTGACATAGGGCTTTTGAGTACATCTTTTTTGGTAATTCATTCAAATATAAGACAACTGAAATTGACTCTTTTTCTGCACATAAAGAATATGTATACCTGAATTAACCAACATTGATAGTAAACACCTCTTCTTCTCGAACAGCACATCACAACATAGTAGCAAAATATGTGCTTGATCATCAGACACTCTCCATGATGAAGAATATACTTTCCAAAGTTCAATCTGAAAAGAACTGTAAGACTCCAAGTTTTTGTTTTAGAGACTACACTTTAGATAGTATGGCACCTACCAATTCGTTTGTGAAGGAGCAAGGGGAGAATAAGAGAAAGATTTGATAGGGATTAGAGGCCTCAGCCAGGACACAGCACTTGAGTGGCACTTGAGATCAAGTCTCCTCACTTATGCCCACCTCCACCTCCTGAAAACTGCACACTTACATGGACTTTACTTTCAAAAGACCAAACCACAGTAGAACTGTGAGTCTGTGTTATATTATCCTACACATATGTTTTAGATAATGTGGCACAAACTCTTCAGTGGTAAAAGAAGAAAAGAGAACAAAAGAAAGCTGTGACATGATTGAGATGCTCAGCCGGGACAAGGAGCTTGAATGGCTATTCATATTAATTCTCCTCTCATGAACCCACCCCCACCACTTCATATCCATGCACACTGACATGGGCTTTCTTTTGAAAGTACAATCGTAGAAAAATCTTTGCCATAGTGCGATTATGAGTTTTATGCCCACACCAGCTCTTTAGATTATGTGACATGTGCTTTTGGTGTTGAAGGAGTGAAAGACAGACCAGAAACACAGCTCTTGAGATTGAGCCTCCTCCCTTGAGCCTGCACTCTGTCTTTTTATAGCCACTTGCTGATGAGGGCTTTATTTTCAAACTTTCTGTCCCAGAAAGACTATTGTGAGACTGTGAGTCTGAGTTGTTATATCCTGAACCAGGAGATAAGATAAGCTGGCATGATGATCAAGGAGAGAAAGAAAGAACACGAGAGGGGTCTTGAAATCAAGCCTCCTTCATTGAAGCAGCCCCTCTATCTGATCATGGACCTCGTGTTGTGGCACGGAGCGCTAGTGCTGCATCAGCAGGTAAATGGTGTTACAGATATGTAGACCAGCAGGACCAGTTGGCACTTGGGCCAGGTCCCTTGGTCAGTCTACAGTAGGTGACATGTGCTGAATGAGGTAAAACAGCATGATAATAATACTTTTTTGACAGGTAAAGCAATCTTAACAGTGCTTAGTAGATTACTTACCCAAATTGCAATGATTTCTCTAGTCATAAAAATGTTGTGGTCAGGGAAATGCATAAGTATCAAAACAGCAAGCCTAAGAATAAAGGGAAAACAAACCAGAGGAAGGGTTTTATACTGCTCCTCCCCTAGACAATAGCCTTGCACTGCTCTGAAATACAGTGTACATCATGGCAGACTAATTCAAGCCCATCTCAAGAAATTATTTTAATTAATGTTAATTTATATTTGTAGAGCGCTAAATCACCAAAAGGTCTTTAAGCCTAAATTAAAGCAGGGGATATCTTGGATCTATCACCAAAACTCTCTAAGGCAATGTGTGTTTAAGCAGCAAAGGTTGAGGCCTATGACATGCCATTTCCTTTCCAAAAAACATATTACTCTAAGTCAATGGGACTCAAACGTGAAAACAATTGGACCCTTGAGAAAAGGGCTTTTGTATTCTGGATAATGATGAACCTTATGAAACAAAAGCAAATGACAGCTGCATGTTGAATAGCTGGGAGGAATGCTTAAGTAAAGAGCAGACAGTCAACAATACTAGAGTTGGGTCAATTGAAAGTATGAACACACAGGGACACTCATAATTGCATCAGTTGTCATTACTGGAAATGGTTCTATCGTATTCTATAATGGAAACTGCTTCTTTATCAGCCAAACAAACACTCATTAAGTTCTCTAAAGAACAATTAATTGAAATGGATTGTTTGAGTAAATGTGAGGAAAACATTAGGGCTATGGCTTCAATGAAAGATGTTAGGATTAGTAATGGCTTGGCTAGTAGGCCCAAAGGAAGCAGATATGTTTTTTGCCCTGCAAGCCCTTTAAGGACTATTAAACAGATAAACTTCATAAAAACCATGTAAAATATTGTGTTACTGGCTGAGTGGGGGTGGCCTTACTCAAGCAATAACCATAATTCTTATCAGAGGAATGCACAAGCAAACCCCAAAGCAGTGCTAAAGTGTACAGTGTTGAAGCCAGCAAAAACAAAGTAACCAAAGCAGGACGGTGGAAGACAGACAGTTAGGGGAGAAACGCTCCAAGGATGCCAGGTCTAACAATTCCTAATTACAAGAAGCTACACAGAATCTCTTGAAATTGAGTCAAAAAAAGGGCCTCTTAACACAAAAGGATGGAGGGGTCTACCCAACACGAGTACTAGTCTTCACATACTGAAATTGTCCACTTTGAAGTCTGAACTCCAAATCTAAAAGTTTGCCAAAGGGCCAGAACAAAGAAGTTGCAGACTAGTAAAATGAAAGAGATGTTAATAGAGGAAGAACATTTTTTCTATGTAGAGAACATAACCACCCTCGTATGGTAGATGAGAGTAATTCCATGAAGAAGAAAGAGAAGAAGAAAAAGATTTTTGAATGAAAGAGTGGCTGGTCTGCTCCCTTCCATATGGTATAGGAAGGGTTAATAACAGCAATGAGAGGATAGACAGAGGTGCTTTGTTAAGGATTGATGAGGCACAGGAGCCTTATCAAACATTACAGTTCCTTTGTTTGATCAAAAAGTATATTTATTGGGTATTTAATTACTGTGCTTTGTTATGTCTGTTTACCGTTGTCAACAGCTCACTGTACCATACTTCAAAGAAGTCAAGAAGTTGAGGTTTCTATAAGACTCTCTGGGGCGATTATAATGTGGCCCAGAAAGGCTTTTACCAATGGTCAGGGCCTTTCAAGGCCGCATCTCAATTTACTTTCCAAACGCCGCATTACAATGCTGGCGGTTGGAAACTAATCTGGCCGATCATTCCGGCTGCCTTCTGACAGGCTCAAGGAACCCGTCGGCCATTTGGAGGCCGGCCCGTAATTCCAAAGGACGGCCTTTCCGCCCTTGGGATTATGATGCATGGTTTCTGGCAGGGTTTCCATGCCGCCCTTTCCCATATGGAAACCCTATCATAAAACATGCTTGGGGGCCCTTAGCAGGGCACCGTTGTGTGCGCGTCCACTGGTTCTGGGCTGATGGGGCACCTATGGCACCCCCATGTCAATACCTGCACCCTGTGGCAGGCACCTTGAGGTGTCTGCCACAGGGTACAGGGATTCCCACCATGAGGTGTCTGCACGGGGTGCAGGGATTAACACTGCCTCCCATTTCCCTATGGGGGAATTTACTATGGACGGTTTATGGCAGTAATACATGCTTCCATAGGAAAATGTCAGAATGCAACAAACAGTGTTCAGTCGCATCCTAATCAGGAGTTTGAGACCGCTGACTGGAGGTCAGTTGGTCCCAGTTCCGAGATGGTGTCGCCTGACATTGTAATGGGCCCTAATACTCACAAGTTTGCATACATTGAGTCTTATAATTCCTTGGTTTGTAATACGATTAGGAAGGAGGATCAGTGAATGTGGGTATTTTCTAAATTTCCTTTGAATGAAGTAGCCATCACTAAAGCAGACTTTCAGGGTTCAATCGAGTTTAAGGATGCTTTTCTCTGTCAAAAATCAAGGGTGAATAATCAAGGGTACACTATCACTTGAGGCCATAACTACATGAATTGTTAATCTTGAGATTGAAGAAATAACATAATGGCCACGGTTGAGTAAGGGTGAGCTTAAACTCACAACATTATCCTGGAATATTTTTTACTTTCAATGGTATAGGTAACCTGATATATGAAATACATTTAAAAAAAAACTCTTTGGAATCTAATGTTGTCAAGCACTTGGTGCATTACTTCACTCTGGAATTAATCCCTCTGTGCTTTTTAATTAGACAGGTGCGCATAGTGGAGAAGTGGGTTGCTTGCCTACATTTATGAGTAGTTGCATTAAGTCCCATTGCCATGAAATCAGTATAGCAGTAAGCCTGCTAATCATAGATTGGCATGTATCATTATAGCCCTCTAGGCCACTCCAAGACCTATACCAGTTGTTAAAGGAACCAGAACCTAAGTAATAGGCCCAAGCCACAGGTGAGGGCCTATTATGTGGGTGAGGGCCTTTTACAGGAATAGCCCAAGGAGGAAGGGCTATACGGCTGTTAGAACATTCCACTCATTAAAGGTACAATGTTCTCAATTAAAAAGAGAGAAATAGAAAGACAAACAATGAAATGTTGGAGCAGGATGCTTATACCAGACATTAGAACATTGGAAGGTTGTAGACAATGGAGTGCTTCCTGCTTCTACGGGCCGGTAAAGGCCCGCAGAGCAACATTCCAATGTCTTACAAAGGCCTCTCAGAGCTCGAGGGGATTTAAATCCCCTAGAGCTTCGAGAGGCCTTTGTTTTATTTGTTAGAACATTCTGCCCTCTATTAAAGTCCTGCTACCTTGTTAAAGTCCCTTGCTTTCGGCTTGGGCCTTTAACGCGATAGTGGGCCTTTATTAGGCGGTATAGCTCGCTATGGCAGGATGTACGGCTATATTATAAGCTTCAGTGTCTCAAGTGGAGCTCTCAACATTCTAATGTTCTAATAGAAGTTAAATTCTAGTGAGATCTAAATCTGCATCTATGTGAAAAAACTTAATGTTTGCATCAAAATGTCATTGATGTACATGTGCATAATATTTTCACTCTAAATATTTGTGACTGTGTTTTTCTTGTCGGAGAAGAAGGTATAGTTCTTGATATTTTCACAAGATCGCAACATAGTCATTTACTTCAAACATTGGTAATATAGCCTGACGGCCCTCTGGCGAAGGATATACTGGTTGTTAAAGGCCTATAATGAGTGAGAGGGTCTTTAACAACTTGTATAGCCCAAGGGCTATAAGCCTGTTAGAACATTCCACCTACTGAAGGTAGAATGTTCTAAAATAAAAAGAGAGAAACATGTAGACAAACATTGAAATACTCCAGGGCTTATGCCAGCCATTCTAAGCCTGGAGCTCCTCCTTTGTCTTCAGTGGAGTTCTCAACATTCCAATGTTCTAATATAGCCTTATAGCCTGCCATAGCAGGCTATACCAGCTATTAAAGGCCCACTCCACCGTCAAAGGCCAGAGACAAAGGCAAGGGACTTTAACAAGGGACCAGGACTTTAATAGCCGGTATAGCCCAGCTACGAAGGGCCATAAGGCTTTTAGAACATTCTGCCAATATAGTGCAGAATGTTCCAACAAATAAAACAAAGGCCTCTCGGAGTTTGAGTGGTTTAAATTCCCCCGGGCTCCGAGAGGCATTTGAAAACAACATTGGAATGCTGCTTTGCGGCCCTTTTCCGGCCCGTAAAAGCATGGAGCACTCCATTGTCTTCAATGAAGCTCCAAACATTTCAATGTTCTAGTAAAAGATATGCGATGCTTACAAAATGGTTCAGCAATGTGAACATTAAATATCTTTGGAGGCGGTGTGGAGGTGGTGGAGCCCTCTCTCCTTAATAGAAGATGGCTGAAGAGAGCTTTAGATCTTCTTGCTAGATAATGCATTCATGTGAAAAGGGAAAAGGGAATTGCAAATAATGGTTTTTTAAATCTACGTTTGTAAAGTAATGGATGATATAGCCCCCATTTTCATGGCCATCTTCCTAGCATAAATAACTCCCCTGGATCAGTAAGAAGTCTCCTGTGAACATTTTAGTCTCATATCCAAGAAAGTTCACACACTTGACACAAAGTACCCTCTTGTCATTATCAGTCATCCCTCTCCACAAAGAGTGGACCTACATGGTACAAAGAGTTGCCCATGTCTAAGTGAGCAGCTCCAGCCTTTTTGATCATCTTTACTGGCACATTGTGTACAACACACACCTAGAATTCAATCCATCCTCAGGCTCTCATTCATTCAATCCATTGAGTCAACCACCATTCCACTTATACTTCCATTTAACCATACATCCATCAGTATCTATTCTCCTTCACACCACTCCCTGATGGCTAAGAAGGTCCCGATCTAAAAAAAGTACATTCTCAATATAGACGCATTTAAAGGCTGATATAACATCAAAGTTGCTATAAGCAAACAAGTGAAAACCAAGAAGAGTGAAAACTACTTAGTGACTTGGAATTCTGTCAGATATCCCAAATGTTACTTCATACATGGAGAGCATTAATTTTTGTGGGTTTAATAATTAAGACAACACATGCATTTCGTTTGTCCAGAAAAAAAACATATTATCATGTGATACTCCTCTAACACTTTTCACTCCTATGTGCATGTGTGTTCAATATGCTGAGCTCATTATCTCAACTTTTTGCCAATTTTTTGTTAGATCAGTCAGGGTTAAATGTGTGTTTTTGTGTTTATACCATTGATTCGAAAGAATATAAGTTGAACTCTGCAGTCTTATCAACCTCAGGAAGACCTTCACATCTAGAAGATGACCAGACTTCTAAAAACAAATAAGCACACCCCCGCCTGTTTGCCTTGGCAAGCACCAAAGTTGAAGGAGCAGATCACCCAACTCACAAGGCTATTTGTTAAAAGTTAGGCCGCCCACGTCAACATTATCGGCGCCATCTTGCCCTTTTTGAGCCCACTCGTGCGCGTAAGCAGCAACCATTTTGAGCACCACGGCCTCCCTGCCCCTCGCTGATAGCCAGCGTGTCTCTCTCTCCCCCTTCCCTTTGTGCCCGTTTGTCTCACTCGTTCCCAGGCCGCCACCTGGCCCTGCGGATACTGTTATTGCCCCCTTCCTCCTGTACAGTAGGAAGCCTCCCCCATCAAAGGATCCTTGAACTAATCATACCCCCCACCCCATGAGATCCGATCGACCTCATACATTCCGGGAATCGGCGGAATGTCCAGCTGTGCGATACTCATCACCTGTTGTGATCGGGGTGGGGACTCTAACTGTAAATATGTGTGGGAACGGGCCTGAAGCGGGGATTCCGAGGATGTCCTTTCATACTTCAAAGCATTGCAAGAATGTGTGACATGTAATAAAGATCATAAACATGTGTATAGGAGGCCAGGCCTCAGAGATGCGGTTAGAGCACCTCGTGACGATACTTGCTGTCCGAACTGATGTGTTCTCCTCCGGAGAGAATAAACCCTTGTTTCCTGCCTTCCAGTCTCCAGCGCCTGCCTCTTCATTGATTAATACTTTGTGGGTTAAAGAGGCGACACCGCCGGGCAATACTTAAGGATCTTTGTTTATTGGTTGCTTCCCACCCTTTTTACAATTAGCGTCCCAAGCGCGGGGCCCATCAGCGACACGTGGATCCAGTGGGAGAGGTCCTGACGACAGAGTGAACGACTGCAACGATCGGGAGAGCTCCTGCCCAATAGACCCTCCTCTGGCAGCCGATCATCCGAACTTCACTGGTTCCGAATCGACCTCTCTCGAGTGATCTACGGTCCTGACTGGGAACCATCAGGAGTGCCGTGGCAATATCGGAGATTGGAGGACGATCGGGCGCTGGACGCGGAAGACGAGAAACAGCCCATGTGGTCCGGGTAAGGTCGTGTAAAAACGACAAAATTGCGAAACGATTGTCGCTCTTTGAGATATTCGCTGCTTACAAACGAGGAAGAGTAGAAATACTCTATCTTCCTTTGTGGACGGTGAAGGGGTGGGTAACGCGGACTTTTGTCCCCGATGTAATCTGTCGTGCCTATCTTTTCTCCCCACTGATTGATTGACTGATTGACTGATTGATTGATTGTAAGGGTAGCTCCCTGTTTTATTGTCAGAATAGATTTTGCTTTTGAGATATTCACTATTTGCAAACAACGTAGAATAGCAATATTCTGTCTAGTCTTTGCAGGTAGTGAAGGATAGGTAACGCGGACCTTTGTCCCCGATGTAATCTGTCGTGCCTGTCTTCTCCCCACTGATCGTCTGTCCGGATCTAGTTCTCTCGAAGCATTCATTATTTGCAAATAAACACAGAATAGAAATATTCTGTCTAGTCTTTGCACGTAGTGAAGGATAGGTAGTGCGGACCTTTGTCCCCGCTGAAATCTGTGATGCCTATCTTCTCCCCACTGATTGGTAGCCTGTTTATCCCGGACCGCTTATTAGAGATAAACCATCCGGCTCCACTGGAAGGCACCCCTAATAAGGACATGTTCATGAAGCATGGATTGATCGCTATAGCTTATAGCAAGCTGTGGCATAAATATACGAAAAAGGATCGAGAAAGTCAGTGGCCACTGATAGGATCCTTCGATGATGATAAAATGAGCGCGCTAGAAACAGCCCTTGGTAAAAACAAGACAACGCCCACTATGCTTGATAGTTTCGGCATGTGGCGCAAAGAAACCGCACAGCGTAAGAAGAGAAATGAGAGTAGGTTGGGAAAAGAGCTGCGAAAGGCAGCCCACCTAGCTGCTAAGAAACTAGAAGAAGAGATCAAGGAAAGAGAGGAAGCCAATCAGAAACCAGAGATAGAATCATCAAACCAGTGTCCGGTTAGAACGCCCTCCACGCTCTACCCTGAATTACCCTCGAAACAGCGAGCCAATGATGATCTGTTGTTAGGTCCTCCGATCATCTACATGCCCCCTCCATATGCCCCTTCCCAACCCTTAGCACGGCACCCACCATCCCCAGGCACAAACGAGAGTAGCGCCACCGCTTCGGCCCCCATGGCCTCTGTGCCGGCCCAACTCCTTGTATTAGATACTACACAAACGACAACGTTAGGCGACCCTGAGACCCGAAGGGCTGGTTCTACAAGAACAAACAGATTAAGCAAAGATGAGCGAGCAGGGATTGTCAAGATAGCAAGGACATTGGTAGAAAGAAAGGAAGATGAAGAGTATATCACGGATATGTTTAACTCGTATACAGGAAGTCACAGACGACATTTTACCGTTCGACTGTGCTATCATGCCTTGAACGCATACGAGGACCGATATCGAGACAAAGGTCCCGAGAGCCTAACGACTCTATATCGGAAGGTCGATATCGGGGATGAGGGCGAGTGTGATGTGACGGACCTCCTTATGCGAACGCTTGAGGTTTTCCGCCACCTCACTGAACAAGGATCGGGAGCTAAACCCACGACATCCGTAGCAACCGAACCACAAACTGAGCGATCTAACGCCATGATGCCGATACGAGAAGCTGCCCCTTACTGGGTTCCTCCACGAGGTGAAGGGACTAACGATGATGCAAACCACAAAGATGCAAAAGGAAGGGTAGTGTACAACTGGGTCTACCAGCCGTGGGACCGGCAAGAGATTCTGACGTTCCGGAAATCTCTGCCTGACCTACGTAAAAACCCCACTGCCTTCTATACTGAATTAGGTACAGCCCTAGGTTCAACGATTATGACCCTGGCTGACATCGACTTGTTCTTCGGATTATGTCTACCGGCTGATGTGTGGAAGAAAATCCGGAAAGTCGACCACCTTGAGCTGTTTGGACATACCTGGTCACAACTCGATGGCATTGATAAACAACGAGAACCTGGACAAAAACCTTTGAAATCCATTTTAGACCTCCCAGACAAAATCGTACAGAAATTAAAAACCCTAATTCCAGAAAAGAAAGTGGACTGGTCGATAGTAACGGCCTGTCGCCAGAAACCCCAGGAGGATGTATCGGATTACTTCTCTCGGTTTGAAACGGTGTTCTCCGATTACAGCGGCCAGGACATGACCACTGCAACCGGACACCATCTGTTTGTCCAGAATTACGTTAAGGGTTTGACACCAGATGTCTCCCAGAAACTGCAGGCCAGCGAGAGTAGTTGGGCAGCCTCCAAACCTGCGGCTATCCTCCAGATGGCCCAATATTATGAACATCAGAAAAATGAAAACGATAGAGCAACAGAGAAAAAGAAGAAAGAGTTGAAAGAGAGGGTCATGATAGCTCAGCTGCAGGGAGTAGCGATAAGTAAGGAACCCCCCAAAGGAAACTACCAGTCGACAGCTCCTAAAGATACGCCCTCCAGAGAACGTACGTCTGCGCCCTATGCAGGTCGGAGGGACTTAGATGAAAACCAATGCGCATTCTGTAAAGGATACGGTCACTGGAAATCACAGTGCCCGGTCCTTTACGAAATGAACAAAAACCGAGAAGCTAGAGACGAGACGAATAAACAAAGGGGGAGTGACCAGAGACGGGGACCCACCAACGACCTTAGCCAGGACAGATCAGGCCGACCCAACACATTTGATCGACCCCGACAAAATCAGTATCAGCAGTCCGATTACGAGAACGCCCACGATTTCGCATAGGACAGCCCGGGACAAGGGAGGGATCCAGTCGAGCTTTGTGTTGACCAGCAAGGTCCTTACGTCACTGCTAAGGTCCTGGGCATGAAATCCCCATTTTTGGTGGACACCGGGGCGACACGTAGTGCGTTATCTAAACGACTGATTCCAAGGGCACCCTTGTCTGGCTCACTTATAACATTGACAGGTTTCGATGGAACGCCCTCCACTAACCCTTTGTCTGCTCCGATCCTCTTCGACCTAGAAAACAACACCACTGACACCACGTTTTTACTTTCCTCCAATAGCCCTGACGCCATTATGGGACTTGACTTATTGAAACACTTCCGAGCGACAATTAGATATTCTCAAGACGGAGTTCGAGTTTTCCTTTACGACAACCCCGTTCTGCTTAGACATTGCCCTCCCCGACGCATGTTTTCCATCACTGACGCTGACACATCCCTGCTTGACACCCTGCCTCCGTATCTGTGGGCCAAGACAGATTCGGATGTAGGGCGCATGATGATTGACCCAGTACACATTACTGTCCGACCAGACGCAACACTCCCAAAACTTCCACAATATCGGATATCGCCTGAGGGCGAGAAGGCATTGGTAAAGATTATTCAGTCACTGATAGACGCAGGAGTGGTAGAGGAAGTGGTTAGCAACGTTTGCAACAGCCCTATCTTGCCCATCATCAAGAAACAAGGAGAGGGAGATGAGAAAGCATACCGCTTTATCATTGACCTTCGAGAGATCAACAAAGTGGTTGTACCCCAGTACCCCGTGGTCTCAGATATCACCACCATCCTGACCTTGATTCCTTCTACCGCCACCACCTTCACTGTCATTGACCTCAAAAACGCCTTCTTTTCCATCCCCATCCACCCGGACAGCCGATATCTCTTCGGCTTCACCCTAAAAGCCCGCTCATATAGGTTCTGCCGAGCACCCCAGGGCTACACAGAAAGCCCTAGCATCTACAGTCAGGCCCTCAAGAGACAACTGGATCAAGTCCAGTTACCCGATGGAGTGGTGTTGGTGCAATACGTCGATGATATCCTTTTGGCGGCCGACACCACTCCGCTAGCAGTCACAGCCACCATTCAACTCCTACACTTCCTTGCGGAAAATGGCCACAAGGTCTCCAAGAAGAAGTTGCAATTCTGCCAACCCCAAGTGACATACTTAGGCCATCTCCTGTCCAAAGACGGGAGGAAGCTCACCCCCGATCGGATTCAGACCATCCTAGAAATCCCTGTCCCTAAGACTCAGAAACAGGTTCGCTCCCTACTAGGCCTCACCTCCTTCTGCCGACAGTGGTTGCCAAACTTTAGCCTCATTGTGAAACCGCTGCTTTCTCTGCTAGCTAAAGATGTCCCCTTCCCACTCCCTTGGACCCCTGAGTGCCAAACCTCCTTCACGGAACTACAAGATGCCCTCTGTTCGGCCCCTGTCCTAGGTACCCCTGATTACACAAAGCCCTTCTCCCTTTACACTCACGAAAGGGAGGGGTGCGCTTTATCTGTCCTGACCCAGTCCATTGGCCCAAAGCAACGACCGTGCGCTTACTTCTCTGCCACTCTTGACCCTGTAGCCAGAGCCTTGCCTGCCTGCCTTCGAGCTGTAGCTGCCGCTGCTATCTCTATCCGACAGAGTGAGGGGATCGTACTCTCGAATCCCCTCACAGTACTGGTACCCCATGCAGTTGACACCCTCCTGAACCAAACCAAGACGCAACACCTGACGAGTGCACGACTGACTGGATACGAGCTGACTTTGCTTGCACCCCATATCACCCTAAAAAGATGCACCACACTGAACCCGGCAACTCTGTTACCCTTACGCAGTCCAAGATCTCCTGTTTATTTTTAACTGAGACTTGGTTGGGAGTGGGCTCGGAACCCGACATTGCCTGTGCTGTTCCGCCGAACTATTCCATCTTAAGGAGGGATAGAACTGAGGGAAGAGGCGGCGGGGTGGCTCTGATAGTGGACAAGGCTTTTGTTTGTTCCTCCTTTGCGGTGGACAACATTGCCGGTTGTGAAGCCTTAGGTTTTACGCTCCACCTATCGGCGTCCCAGACCTGTACAGGCATTCTCCTTTACAGACCCCCTGGTCCCATTGGGT
Source organism: Lissotriton vulgaris (assembly GCF_964263255.1). NCBI lineage: Eukaryota > Metazoa > Chordata > Amphibia > Caudata > Salamandridae > Lissotriton > Lissotriton vulgaris. The sequence goes on from NC_141697.1 coordinate 1,038,601,371, forward strand.
CCTTTTTTGAGGATCTGCAGTCGGCCCTATCAGTATCATGCATGCGTTCTGCGCATTGCATGCTATTAGGCGACTTAAACCTGCATATGGACTGTCTTACAGACGCTGAAGCTGACAAACTCCGTGATATCACGGCGATGTTGGGGTTAGCCCCTTTTATCCATAGCCCCACTCACATGAAAGGCCACACGTTAGATGTAATTTTTTCCTCCATGCCTATTGAGGCGTCCCCTCCACTCCCGGTCCTTTGGTCAGATCATTATCTGATAAACTTTGCCTTAATGCTTGACTCTAAACCTAGCCAAAGGGCTCCGAAGGTAGGGTCCCGGCAGTCCAGAGCCTTCCATCTAGTGACAGCTGATATGCTCTCCGATGCTCTTGGCCAATGCCCGTGTCAATTGACCGGGGTTCTGGAAGCCGATTTAATTCTGGTCCAGAACTGGATGCAGGCAAGATTCGAGGAGCTGGCCCCTTTGAGGGCTGCTAGAACAGCCCCTGACCTTAACTCTGCTCCTTGGTTCTCCTCCACTCTACGCATAATGCGACAAGACTGCAAGAAGTTGGAAAGGCGCTGGCGGCGCAAGTATGATCTTGTGGAGAAAACGAAATACCGCGACGCGATAAAGGCATACTACAAACAGATTGCCGCAGCTAAAAAGAGTTATCTCGAACAGAGAATTGACAAAGCCGATAATACCAGCCGGGAACTCTTTAGAATTGTGAAGGAGTTTGTCAATCCAGTTGTAGGTACCCCCGTCCATTCACACACGGAGGAATGGATCAAACAGCTGGCCGACTTTTTTGTGGCCAAAATTCTAAAGATTCAGGAGACCTTTCCATCTGTGGACTCCCGTATGGCCGACGCCGCTTTAGGGGGCAAGCTGACCTATTTAGATCCCTCTCAGGCTGACTCAGGGCCTACACTATCTGTCTTTCCCCAGCTGTCCTGCGAAACTTCGCTTGAGCTGTTATCTCGGCTGAAATCTGGCTCGCCACTGGATGCCTGTCCGGCGAAATGCCTGGGCAGGGTGGCCTCAGCGTTGAACAGCTTGCTGAACCCCCTGCTTAATCTATCATTGAGCTCGGGGGTGGTCCCACGACAGTGGAAACACGCACTCATCCTGCCGTTGATTAAGAAGCCTCTGCTTGATCCCCTGCAATGGGCTAACTACCGTCCGATCTCCCTCCTCCCTGCTCTGGCGAAGGTGTTGGAGAAACATGTTCAGCATACTCTATCCACCTTTATTGAGAACAACAATCTGCTGCATGACTCCCAGTCCGGCTTTCGTGCAAACTACAGCACGGAGACCGCTCTGGTAGAGGTTACTGACGCCATCAGGGAGACACTCGACCATGGGGGAAAGGCGATGTTGGTCATGTTGGACCTATCGGCGGCGTTCGACACCGTCCCACACGCAGGCCTTCTCTCAAGACTCAGGGAGATTGGTCTGCGAGGGACGGTGCTGGACTGGTTTCATTCCTTTCTTGCCGACCGCCGGCAGGTGATCTGGGCTCCGCCGTTCTCGGCCGAAATGCCTTCGCTAGAGGTGGGGGTGCCTCAAGGATCTATCTTGAGCCCCACCATTTTTAACATATATATGGCCCCCGCTGGCGGAGGTTGCGGAGGCGTTTGGGGCCCGGGTCATCTCATACGCTGATGACACCCAGCTCTTGTTCACCTGCAGGAAGGGAGAGGTCTTCAACGGCGGCAGAATCAAGGACTGTCTGAGCGCAGTCTTTGCGTGGTTTCAGCGGCACAGCCTGAAATGCAACTCAGACAAGTCTGAGCTGCTCTTTTTCGGCTGTGCCCCAGACCCGGGTTGGAAGACATGGTGGCCCCAGGACATGTTCCCCCCAGAGACACCATCTGCTCAGGTAAAAAATCTCGGAGTGGTGTTTGACGATGATCTATCTTTTCGTCCACACATCCTGGGATTAGCAGGGAAATGTTTCAGCATCCTCAAGATGCTTAGGAAATTTCTTCCTCTGCTTTCACTGCAGTACCGTAGGAATGTAGTTCAGGCGCTGGTGGGATCACGCCTGGACTATGCAAATGCGCTCTTTGCGGGCCTACCTAAGTATCTGCTGTCTAGGATGCAGATTGTACAGAATTCGGCGGCCAGAGCCTTCTATGGCCTGCCCAGGAGAGCCAGTGCCTCAGCGCTCTTAGCTAGGCTGCACTGGCTGCCAATCGCTGGGAGAATTAGATTTAAACTCCTCACTTTGGCGTTTAAGGCTCTCCATGCGATCGGTCCTTACTATCTGAGGAAGGGTACTGCTTTCTATGTGCCACGGAGGTCTTTGCGGTCGGCGGAACTGGCCAAAATGAAGGTGCCTGTAGTCAAACGTGTCCGGATGGGAGGTCGCTCCTTCCAACACGTGACAGCATGCTTGTGGAACGAGCTCCCACTTTCCCTTCGGAAAGCGAATAACCTCCTGGCTTTCAGGAAGGAGTTGAAGACTCTGCTCTTCACCAAGTAACTCGCGATAACTGTAGTGTGTTTGCCTTTGGTTTTTCCTGTTTCTAGGGGCCTCTTTGCTAAAGCGCCGGGACACCCTTTGGGGTAGCCGTGCGCTCAAAAAGTTCAGCTTACATTAACATTACCAGAGAACGACCCCAATGTGCCCCCTGTACATGACTGTGTGACTCTTACGGACGAACAGACTAGAAGTAGGGTTGACCTCAGAGACACGGCTTTTCCTGACCCTGACGGAGAGCTGTGGGTGGACGGTTCTTGCATCAAACTCCCCGATGGCACCACTTCAGCTGCCTATGCAGTCACCACGGCTCGGACTGTAGTCGAGACAGCCCGCATCACGCAACGATCTGCCCAGGCAGCGGAACTGATTGCCCTCACACGAGCCGGCATCCTAGCAGCAGGAACCACAGCGAACATTTACACCGATAGCCAGTACGCCTTCGGGGTGGTTCACCATTTTGGGCTCCTTTGGAGGGAAAGGGGATTCTTGACCTCACACGGCACACCCATCTTACATGGAGATCTAGTCTCCGCCTTGATCGAAGCTGTCCTTCTCCCCAAAAGGCTTGCGGTAATCAAATGCCAGGCACACAAGAAAGTGACAGACATTATTGGACAGGGAAATGCACTAGACCGACGTCACTGCTCGAACGACAGCTGAAAATAGGACGACAACTCGTATGTACGTGACCAGGTCACAAGCAGAAAAATTGACTGACGCTAGGGACACTATTAGAGACATTCAAATGGCTAGCACACAACACGAACTGACTGAATGGACACGGGTGGGATTAAAAGACGACGAAGGCTGCTGGCGGACAAAGGACACAAACAAATGGTTGCTACCTGACTCCTACCTGATTCCCATACTGACTATGGCACACTCCCCCGCCCACATAGGATCAGCCCCCATGATTGAACTTGTCTCCAGAGTTTGGCACAATGATAAAATCACAGACTCCGCCAAACGTCTGGTCCAACAATGCTTGATATGCCTGCAACACAACCCCGGGAAAGGAACTGTAGTACCCCGGGGAGGGTTTGAGGTCCCAAATCACCCGTTTGAGGTCCTGCAGATGGACTATATTCAGCTAGACAGATGCCAAGGCCTGAAATACGTACTTGTTGTGGTGTGTGCATTTAGCAAGTGGGTGGAGGCATACCCAACCCGTGACAACACCGCCATGGCCACTGCAAAAGTACTATTAAAGGAATTCTTCCCTCGCTACGGCCTTTGTCGAATTTTATGGAGCGACAATGGCCCCCACTTCATAGCCGAAGTCATCCAGCTCATCATAAAGGGGCTGGGCATCAAGCAGAAGTTCCACGCAGTTTTCCACCCCCAGTCTGCTGGACTTGTCGAGCGACACAATGCCACACTAAAGCTTAAACTAGCCAAGATAGTAGCTACCACAGGACTGAAATGGCCAGACGCTCTCCCCCTGGCATTGCTATCGATGCGTTCCACCCCCACCAAGCACCACTTGACGCCTTACGAGGTCGTTTTCGGCCGACCCATGAGCGTCTGGTCTGCACCAAAACCGACTTCCATTCATGACGTCCCAGACGTCCTAATGTCTGATTATCTGTATAAATTGACTGAAACTCTGTCTGTCATTCATCAGCAGGTGCAGCAGGCCATCCCCGATGCTTCCAGGGGTCCGGGTCACGACATCCAACCGGGGGAATATGTTTTGATCCGGAATTTTCAGCGGGCGAAGAGTCTGGAACCCCGGTGGACGGGCCCCTGGCAAGTATTGCTCACCACCCGGACGGCTCTTCGTGTGGAGGGGAAACGGCACTGGCTGCACGCACACCACTGCAAGAGGGTCTCCTCGACTTTGGCCACAACAGAAAGCATCGACAACCAAGAAGAGCTCCTGAACAAGGACCGACCGTCGCTAACCTGCTATCCTGACACCGAAGCACTTGAACTTTCAAAATTCTCTGATCCCACTGTGCCATCCAGAGAAGGGTATTTCCTGCGCCGAAAGGAGGGAGCTTCGGCTAAGTAGACCACGGACTAAGTTAAATCTCAGAACGGTGACCTAAACACCACCAAGGGTCACCTGGAGAGAAGCTAAACGAAGTCTGTGGTTCTGCCCGCTACCGAGCACCTTCAAGATGATGGAAGCACCAAATAAGAAGATGATGGAAGCACCAAATAAGAAGATGATGGAAGCAACAGGAAATACCCACCACAGAAACCCAAAAACAGACAGACTCCACAGCTCAAAGACAATTGCACTTTTCGTCACAATCCTTTTCTGCTTTCTCCTCATGACCACACTCTGGATTGTGGAAGAAAATGCACCTGCTCATGAAACATTCCTGACCACTGCTCAGCCTACCACCATGAAGGAACATTATCTGATTTCGCTCTCTCCTCAACTCAGAGAGAGGCGAAAGGAGTTTTGGAATAACTCATTTGTACAGTTGCTGCACCAGCACAATCTTGCCACCAACGCCACCAACTGTTGGATCTGTGGGATGCTACCCCACGCCACCGGACACTCGATACCTTTCATCCCTTCACCCTTCTCAGTTCACGGCTCCTGCCTTGCTTTGCTGATCCTCCTGCACGAAAGCTATAAAGACAATGCCACCTCCGGCAAAACCATGACACACTTCTATCATGGGGTCTGGCGAAACCAAACAAAGACACACTTCTGCCCGCAGACCTCCAACGACTCAATCCACATGGACATCCCTGCTAAAGAACTAATTGAAATGCAGGTGTTCAACAATCCAACCAGACCCACCTTCTCTTACCTGCGGAAACGAACGGCTGCCACTCTGACTGTGGCCCTATCAGTCATCAACGTCACCGGCCACATGTGCATAGAAGGGCTTGGGACACAGCTGGTAGGCCGCAGCGCCTGCCGTTTCACCAGAACTTTGGACTCCACCGATCCACCTTCCTTTGTATCCTCTCCAAATATGTATTTCGTTTGTGGCACAAAGGCTTACACCTGGCTCCCCAAAGGCTGGGGGGGGCACTTGTTTCATCTCCTTCATCCTTCCTCCGACGTATGTGGCTCCAGCGAATCATCACAGACAAAAACGAGCCAAGGACATTGAACAAGCCGACTCAACAGGAGCACAGTTCCTCGATGCTATGAAGGGACTTGTTCCACTCTGGGGCCCGATGGCAAACAGCTGTGCCATCCGACATCTGACTCAGGCAGTTGAGACAACAATGAACATCACAGCTGATATCCTTGCTAACAACAGTGCCGAGCTTCAAGCGGTCCGCTTGGTGGCACTCCAGAACCGCCTTGTGCTAGATGTGGTTCTTGCGGACCGTGGTGGAGCATGCCGCATTATTGGGTCCAGCTGCTGTACATACATACCGGACAACTCACCCTCAGTATATAAAGCCATAGAGCATCTCCACAGACTCTCGTCAGAAGTCCACCAGGAGCAGGAAGAATGGTCACTTGGTGGATGGTTCTGGAGCACTGTTAAGAACTGGGGCTGGAGACTGTTTACCATTATCTTGATTCCTGTAGTAGCAATATGTGGTCTATGCTTAGGAATTCAATGCCTGCCACCTCTATGTTCATTATGTACAAATTGTATTTGCCCTAAGACTGTGGACTTTGGAAACGAACGCATGGGAGCATTATATGATGCCGAGGTTAGAAATTTGATGAAGATTGACATTGAGTAGGCAAGTTGGCTAGATATGTTGAAAAGTGAGGACTGTTAAAAGTTAGGCCGCAAACGTCAACATTATCGGCGCCATCTTGCCCTTTTTGAGCCCACTCGTGCGCGTAAGCAGCAACCATTTTGAGCACCACGGCCTCCCTGCCCCTCGCTGATAGCCAGCGCGTCTCTCTCTCTCTCTCTCTCTCTCTCTCTCTCCTGACCTCGCAAAGCATCCCCCCCGCACGCTGACAGCCCCCGCTCTCACATGTCTTGGGTCATAAACCCCTCTACCACGCAGCTCTGCCTCGGAACCCCATCCTGTTCCCAGCACGACACCTCCCTCCATTCCTTTCATCGTCCCGGATCCTTTGTTAACACCCCCCCTTCCCTTTGTGCCCGTTTGTCTCACTCGTTCCCAGGCCGCCACCTGGCCCTGCGGATACTGTTATTGCCCCCTTCCTCCTGTACAGTAGGAAGCCTCCCCCATCAAAGGATCCTTGAACTAATCATACCCCCCACCCCATGAGATCCGATCGACCTCATACATTCCGGGAATCGGCGGAATGTCCAGCTGTGCGATACTCATCACCTGTTGTGATCGGGGTGGGGACTCTAACTGTAAATATGTGTGGGAACGGGCCTGAAGCGGGGATTCCGAGGATGTCCTTTCATACTTCAAAGCATTGCAAGAATGTGTGACATGTAATAAAGATCATAAACATGTGTATAAGAGGCCAGGCCTCAGAGATGCGGTTAGAGCACCTCGTGACGATACTTGCTGTCCGAACTGATGTGTTCACCTCCGGAGAGAATAAACCCTTGTTTCCTGCCTTCCAGTCTCCAGCGCCTGCCTCTTCATTGATTAATACTTTGTGGGTTAAAGAGGCGACACCGCCGGGCAATACTTAAGGATCTTTGTTTATTGGTTGCTTCCCACCCTTTTTACATATTCTATTCACAGAAACATGCAACCCCCTGCATCTTGCAGCTGTAGTACATGCATTTTATGATTCAACTGGGGACAGAAAACACATATGTGATCATCAATTGACGATCCCATCATATCAAAGGTAGTCTGAATTGCAGAACTACTTCTTCCCTTAAGACACTTTGAAGCAGCCATGAAGTTTCACTGAAGCTATGCATACCCTCCATTACATACAAAGTATTTTTAAATACATAATATAATGGAGTACAAATACTGACTGGCATTTTATTTAATTGTGCATCGAATTCTATTGGGCATTTTACTACTGGTCTGAATGTCAAGTCTGCTGCAGGTGACTTTGTCCCCTTCCCCACCTCCCCATGGTTAATTGCAACAGACAAGGAGGGTGGGGCTTTAAGAGAGTGGGAAAGAAAGGGAGAAAATAGCGTGAGTAGAAAGAGATTGGAGAGGGAGAAGAGAGCATGAGGAGAGAAGGAGAAAGAGAGAATGGGTGGAAAGAGAGAGTTAGAGATAGGAGAGGGTGGAAACGGCGCTGGTTTGATCATTTTTGCCAGACCTGTTTCTGATTTCACAAGCCGACCCTGTAGAGTAATACATCGCCTAGTGATGTGACCAAAACACAGTGTTAACAGAATGACATGAACATTTGAATAATGTGTAAATTACTAAATTGAGCTTACTCCCAAAACTCTAAAACAGCGCTCGTCATATTCGTGGTGTTAGCCATGCTGTAATTGGAGAAGCATCGTTCCGTGTTCCATGAGTTTCCACAGTGTTTCCAAGGGAGATTCTGTAAGAAGCAAAATTGCATGGCATTGTATTATTATCATCCACATTAGTCACGACCTAACTTGCATCATAATTCCGATCAGACTTTACAACAGCCGAGGTGCATCTTCTGCACAGACTGCACATTTAGATACCCTAATAAGCCCGTAATTTACGCGAATATGTCTAGGTAGTAAAGAAAAAGTTTTTTTTAATTAACTTTAAAGTAGGATGATACTGCCCAGGGTACCTTAAAAATGTACTTCGCAGGATATACCAACATTATTTTCAACAACAATTCAACTAATTGTTAGACGATTAGAAAGTGCCTTTTTACAGGAATACACCAATGGAGTTGAGATTATGTACCAATGCAAATGTAAAAGGTAGATGTAAATATTTCATTTACTGAAAAAAATGTGAGGCGCTGAAGCATGGATTAGTATTCCTGCAGGATTTTACTAATATCACAAATTGCAGCAATGTGGTGCCAGGCAAGTGGTTTTGTGCAGTTGGAGAATATAACGAGAACAGCTGTGCTAGCTCAGAGAATGGCACTTGTTTGTATGCACTTGTACTGTCTAATTTGCATTAAAAAACTTGGAGGCATATTTACAAGGGCATTGAGCCGACTGAGCTTCACTTTTTAGAATGTTCCGGTGGCGCAATGTCCTGCTCCATATTTGTGTGGCTTAAAGTCGCTTTGTTAATATCGTGCCCTTTCACACAGGTATCTGAAAGGGGTGTACACTGGGTGTTGCTGTGGGCATTTCACTGCACAGCCCTTGCTTTTTGATGTTGCCCCAGATTTACAAGGATGTGTAAATCTGGGGCAGCGCCAAAAATTAACACCACTAAATAGAATGTGTTATATGTCTGCAACAAGGAGAAATACTTTTATTTCTCCTAATTTTTGCTCTTTCTATGTGTGCTGCATTATGCAGCACTCATAGAAGGACAACATTGCCTTCATGTGCAGGAACATGTCCCTCCCTGCACATAAACAATCATCCTGCAAAACAGGCACCCTTGAACCTTGATGCACGGGTGCCTGAGTTGCAGGGAATAATCCCTACAACGCAGGCACCCTTGCACCATGGAGCAAGGGTGTCTGTGTTGGCCCTAGGCACCTTTTTTTTAGCGCCAGTGCAAGTGAAAACACAGAGGTGCTCATCCCTGCATTTTTTTAAATGACACAGCACGGTGTAGCCAAATTGTTTGCAGCACCGCACCATTTCTTTGTCAATATACCCCTGATGCTCCTCTGACTTTATTAGATGGCACAGCTTGGAAACAGTGGGATGGTGTTGCTTCTTTCTGTCTCCTTGCTGTGCTGTCTAAATCATGCACTAACTGAGACATTTGGTGTTAAAGGCTTGCTTGTTAGACAGTGAAAGCACTTGAAAACAGGTGTTTTGTTTGCTCTGAGCCAGTGCAATTGTCCATGTTATATCCCTCAAAAACATGAGGGCTGAATCATCTCTGCTTCTCATACTTCACAAAAACTCATACATGAATGAAAATTTGAAACGGACAGCAAGTATCATTATCAACATTTGAATTTTCAATGTGACATAATTGCCTCCTCATCTCCTTAAGTGACGCGGTTAATAATGCATAATAGGGGAACACATTGATTCCAGCAACCTGCATATGCTCACAATTTATGAATAGCTACTAATTGCTCTCACCACTCAATAACAAGTCATCACTCTTGGGCTGCAAGGATTGTTGCAAAGCATTTGCGCATTCCTTTCACAAGGGGTTAAACATTCCTTATGATGTCCCTTTCCCTTGTGACTCATAAGAGCTTGTAACATACACCTTGCAATGCAGTAAAAATTGAGGTTCAAAATACACATTTGTAAGACAACTGATTAATATTTGGAGTCCTTTCCAAACGAAGAAAGTCTACAACCTTGTTGGGTCCAACACACTAATTCACTAAATAGGCCCGGGTTCAACCTCTGATAGCTGACACACAGAACAGACAAATGTAATTTAAGCAAAAGTGTGTAATGTATTTAGCGGCTCCAAAGCAATTAAAAAAGCAAACCACAGCTCAAGAAAAAATATCACAACCAATATATAACAGTAGATACAATTGTAAATAGAATAATGACAGCTATACAACTATAATGTAATACAGTGAGCTATAAATATGCATTTTTCTAGTTTAATGAGGAAAAGCACCAAGAAAGAGTAGATGCCAAATCAGAAGTCACTGTGTGGGTGTAACTGGACACAAAGCACAATTTCATGCACGCCACAATAGAGCAGAGGTTAGATACACCAAGCATGTTGTCCTAGTCAAAGATTTTACTTTCTGACTTAGTCTCCTAAATGGAAGGCATAACCCATCATCGGGGCAAGGTTGAAGTTCCATGGAAGCCAGTTAGCTAATTGACTAGGTCCTCTGAAACTTCAAATGTTGTGTCAGCTGATGTTTTCTCATCAGTTCAATACTTTTCATGGCTTTGAATAGCACCCGTTGGAATGGCACGGGACATTAAGCCTGCCATCCAGATTGAACTCCGCCTGACAAATTGAGATTGTCATATCTGTACTTTAAATGGAACCGCTGTCCAGGTGGTTCCCTTCAGGGTATAAAAATGTTTGTGTGCACCGATCTTTAAACTTTGTTTGTTTTTCTGAAACAAACTCAAAAAGCAGCTTTTTTTTCTGAAAAACAAGAAACTAGTCACACCTGCACCCTGGAAGTTTTCGTCTAAGATGTGGGGGTCAATATTGTTTTTCTGTCCCTTAGCACCAGGTTCGTCTAGTAGTGATGAGCAGAAAAACACATTACATAGTCTCCTCTAACTAGAGCAGTCAGTGTGATGGCTTTACTTAACCCATCCCACGCTGGTGACTGAACCACTCCGTCACCAGCCTCGGGTGGGCTGTGCTGGTGACGGAGCGGTTCCGTCACGGCTTGCTCGTCGCGCCCGTGCGGCGCTGATTCGATTCGAATTCGAATCGATTGATCGGGCGGGCCGTGACGGAACCGTTTCGTCACAAGCACAGCCCACCCGAAGCTTGTGACAGAGCGGTTCCGTCAGCAGCGTGGGAGCACCATGCGGCCCCCCCGCCCCCTAGCGCTGCGGCGGAATTGCCGCCGCAGCGAAAGGGTTAATCGACACTGCTACATCGGTGTAAGCGTCACATGGATGGAAACAACAGGAACTTCAGCAACAGAAGGCTTATCACCTGCCAATCTCTAAATTCGATGGGATAATCTGCCAAATTTGCAAAGTACCCATTATGACAAACTCTCAATTAGCCCTATGATTCTTTTTTGTAACTCAAAATATTCCAGTGGAGAAAGCCTGAAGATGTATCTGACAAAGTCCCCTCTTGTTCTTCAAGCCCGAAAATTGTCTCACACTTCAAAAGGTTTTGGTTTGAAACACAACTGGCACATGAGATCACCAGTCATTTGAGACGTCATCACGGCCTTCAAGAAAAAAAATGAGGAAATAGTGGAAAGACTCAAAGATAACAAGTCACAAAGCACCAGTAGGGAGGAGTGATGTAGGTAAATAGTCAGTCATGTTAACGGGTTTACTCCCAAGCTTTTTCAATATAGGGGCGGCATGCGCTAATTTAAATTGATCTGTGATGAACCTGAGAGATAGAAAGGATGAGGGTACCTTAAATGTTAGAGAGCTTTTAGTTGAATTAGCTCTAATTTACGAGCTCTTTAACAACAATGGGCATCTAATATTCGAGTTAAAACATCTAAAACTATGAAAGCTTATATGCGAAGAAAAAAGGGTAAACAAGACTGGGAAGGTACCCTAATGGATGGGGAGAAGTGAAAGTAGGATCTTAGTTGACAAGCTCTTAAGTATCACATCACGAAACTCTTTAGAAGATGTGACAGATGGTTAGAGGTCGGAAGGTTCATTAGTTCTTTAATGCTTTACAAAAATCGTTTCTGTAAAACATGGGCTAAGTACATCATGGTGGAATCGAAATTCTTATGTGTATCCTTGACACTTTTTTATGCCGTATAAAAGATGAATCATACCGAATTTTACAACCGGCTTTTTAGTTTCTGTGCAGGATTTTGGATTGCTGGACATTCATTTTAGCATCTGTTAGGGAGCTATTAAATGAAGCTGTTTTAGGATGGCAACAGTGCGTTTTTTATGAACCAGAGCCAAGGCCTGTGCAGCCTAAATTATTCTCTAGCAGTACGAAGCATATTGTTTGAACAAAGAAATGACCACAAAAGACAAGGTAGAGATCAGCATCAAATGTTTGAGTAAGTCAGAGCGTTTTTGCATGGAAGCTACTTACACAGAAGCCGAGGAAATACTTTAAAACGCATAGAGTAATCACCAAAATCCATCACAGACCAGGTAAGGAGATTATTGAATTGAATTGTATTGAATTTTGTGCAGAGATTTCCAATCCATCTCAAACTTCAAAGTGGCTTCAGGATTGTAAAGTATATAGCTGCACTATTTGCTATGCATGCTTGGTAGAGTGCTGTTTTTTAGACGTCTTTGTGTGTAAAGAATTTTAGTTGAAAGAGTGATCTGACAAATCCCTATCACATGGCTAGCCATGGTTGTCGAATGCACTTTGTTAATTTAGTTTGAAAACATTCATTCAAGCGTCAGGATTTTTTTATATTGAATAAATATTTGTTTACTTCATAGAAGCTACAATTAGTGTCCCAATCATAAAGTGACAAGCTTTCTTTCCATTGAAGATGCAAGTCAAATAAATATTTGTTAATCATATTAATATAACAACAAATGGTGATAACAGCATCAATGCATTTAGGGCCAACCTTTTCTTCTGTGAAAATTGCAAATTGAAACAAAAAAAAATACCATAATTACAAAGCGTTAGTAAACTTAATATGAGTATCATACTAGCATACTAATTTGTTTACCAAGAATATAAACTCAGGGGCTTATTTATGAGCACATTTGCATCCCTCTTGCACCATGCAAGAGCGACGCAAATGAAAACCGATATTTATGAAACCTTGCGTGGCCCTGCGTGGCTTCATAAATCTTGAGTTATGTAACGCAGTGCAAATCACTGCGGAACATTACTCTGCACGAGGAAGGCTTTCCATGGGTGTTCCCTCGCAACATCCATTGATTTTGACGCATCCCAAGATTTACAAAGACAGGTAAACCTGGCAATGTGCCAAAACGTTACACCGCCCCAGGAGAGGCGCAACAAGGAGAAATATGTTTATTTATCCTTGTTTTTCCGCTTTCTATGTGTGCTGCAGAATTCAGCACAAATAGATGGATGAATTCTGTAGCACACATAGAAGAAGGAAAGCCCCTCTTAGGATTTATTTTTTGCAGTAAGGTGAATGCGGCGTATTCCTTAAATATCGTGCATTTCTGCCCTTTCCCCGTGACGTAGTGCAGCGCACCACTTTTTCATAAATTTGCCCCCCAGTGGTTACATAGTGTAATTAACACAGGTAATTACCACCTATGTTTTGAACTTGACATGCTCCTGCTAGATTTGTAATTCGAAAAGACGATCTGCTATTTATCCATACGTTAATATCGGGAATTATGGTGCCATGCCTGAGCCTCAGAGATGTGGTTTAAATTTGTTGCGGTGAATGTGTAGTTGTGCTTAGCATTATGTGAAGTGAAGAGATGGATAAGGCTGCATCTGTATATACCCAAAATGATTATCATCTTGGCTTCTTCAGTTGAATGGGTTAGTTGATATGACAAACTAGCTGGTTATATCTATGATTAGTGAGATGCAAATCAAGGAATAACCACACATACCACAATATTAGGTCTGCGAGATTCACCAAACACCATATACAAAGTCCAGGCACATAGTGACAGAATCTATTTTGTAAAGCAAAAGAATAATTGCAGGGATTTCTTGGTAAAAACTGAGAGTCGTCAGCCTTATTTAAAAGAACTTTAAACAATGTACATAAAGAACCATGGTCAAGAACAACGTATCTGTAAAAAACAGAATGGCTACAAGTGGGATTTGATAGTAATGCCAAGTTCAGCTTTATGATTCACATCACACAAAGGTACAAAATGCCTGGCACCAACTGGCTATGCTCTGAGAAGAATACCTCTATACTGGAAATGGAAATCAGTGATGGTGAATGTTGACAAAACATAGGGCCTGTCATATCTCAATGGATGGCAATATTCTGCTTGTTAAAGAATAAATGTGACAAAGCACTCTTTAGTTATCCGGAGGGTAATCGGTTATTAGTTAATCTTGTTGTCTGTGAGGTGATATAACCTCCTGATCGTGGGTATAAATCAATGAAACAGCGTCAACTAGACGCACCACAGTCAGTCCCAAATGGGATTAGTATTCAGGTCAATCCTAAATTAATTTATGAATTTGCATATCAAATTGATGACTCCAATTCTTGTTCAATAAATCAAAGAATGTATAATGAAGCTTATAAGCGCAAGCGTGAATAGTCAATTGCTTTTATTCTTAGCATGATGTTTCATTCTATTCCATGGAAATCACACATTACATCCCAATGCATTTCGGGCTATGCCCTTCATCAGAAGTTATAAATTCTAAAAAAAAAAAAAGAAAAATTAGCTTTATGAAATACATTGATAATCAAATTCAGGATCAGTGTAATTTCACAAGCAACAACGTGGAAGTCTGTTCACAAAAACAATCACATTTTGCAAATGACCGTCTCTGTTTACATAAGCTGATATATAGAAAAGGACATTCTATGTCATTCTAATACATACCTTGCCCTATTGTCATCACCGAGTTATCGAGATGTGAATTTCTTAAATAGACAAAGTCATGGGCCAAAGTTATGAAAGAACAATAAATACATTGTCTTGTCTCCATAAACCAATGACATGTGAAGGAAAATCCCATAGATGTGCCCATTGCCTTAAGCATGTATGTGTGCATGCAGAACTCTTTAAATAAAAATGAATTTGGCATCGGCAGAGCACACTATGTTAAAGAATGAATCTCTCACATGGAATCAAATATGTGAGTTAGCTGAAAACGTAAAAATAATTCAGCTGATTTGTGAACCTGCGTAAAAAACTAAAGGTTAAAAAAAAGAGTTGATTAATATAAATCAGACAAATGTCTTAAAAAAATAAACCGACTCTAAGGACCGGCATGCAAACCAACACTTTACATGGAAAGTGCACGTATTAATCAATGAAAGACTCGGCTGCCTACCTTTGCATATGTATTAGGAAAATCGATCTCCCGGTCAATTTCCTAAAAATTGTGGATTTGAAGCTTCAGTCAAAGCGGTAGAATTATGAGTTCAAGTAAGTTAAAATTGGAGCGCCATGTTATTTTGTGTAGAGATACGTTTTTTTGGAATAATACCCATTTGTAGCAAGTGTATGGGTTATTTACAATTAGTTCCTCAGCTAATGACCTGTGCGGGTGTGTGTTGAAACTGTTCGTTAGGCAGGTTAATCACACTCATGGCGTGTAAGCTTTCTTAAAGATGCAGTGTGTGGGGATAACACCACTTGTAGCGAATGCGCGTGACCCTCAGCTGACGGCCTGTGCGGGTGTGTGTGTGTTGTAATAGATCACTAGATTGGTTAAACTGCCTCATGATGGTTGACCCAGCGTGTTATTAAAAAATTAATCCTTGGTAACATAAGGTAAATAAATGAGTCACCAGCGAGCTATATGTGGACCTTCTTCAGTATTATCTAATTTCTACATTCAAATCTGCGATTGTGAAACGGTCAGGTTAATCATTTACCCCAAAGCGTCTGGCCAAATGGCCTTGTAAACTCTATCAGCGTTTATAGCAGTCCCCATATTAGTTTCCCTTAAATACCTTTTTGGCAGAGCCCAAAGAAAGGGGACTGACGTGGTGGGTGTTGGTTTGCGCATACAAACATGATCACCACCATGTTAGGATAGCAAAAAACATATGCCTATAAAGTGGGGAACCATTCACCAAAAGGCAGGAGCCTGACAGTAATAAGCCTATAAGAGGCAGCTGTCTTAATGGTGGGCAGAATTTGCGTAAGCCCGCTACGCAAAGCTCCACCAAATGGAAAAAAATCTCAGCGAGCACACAAAAGTTCCGCAAAGACGCAGAATTGCTTGTTCTGCCCGTTCGCGATGCTTTTTTCCTGTTCGCGAATGCTGATTGCATGCTTGGGGAGAAATATCTTGCGATAACACATTTTGAAAGCGAGAACAAGCAAAAAATTCAGCGGATCGCATAATTTTTGGTAATTCCGCTTTCTCTGTGGAACGCGGAATTACCCAAATTTGCGAGCGGAACAGAATTTACAGCCCAGGCCTAGTGTATATAATGACGTGGTACGTCACCAAACTAAATTCAAATTAATTTCGGATTGACGTGAAATCTCATTTGAGACTGACTATGGGTACGTGTAGGGGCGCTGTTCCCTGGCTGGGAGAACGCTAATGTTTTCGATATTCTGCTTGTTGTCATCTTTGAGACTCATATGACTTTTTCGAAGAGAGACGTCTTCCTGATCCAAAGGTCTTTTAAGAATGACAGAATTGAACCCATCTTCAGCTGCATCACTTTTCCAGCCTACCTATTGCTAAGGGTCCTTTGCCTCTTCTACATGGCAGTCATTTGAAGCACCACATTATATCTGACAACCATAGTTAAGACATTTGTTGACTCCTGCTTCACTCACAGCACCGCCAAAGCCTGTAGAGTCAGTGCAGGAAGGAAAAGACAAAACATCAAGTTATCCGCAGCTACGGGTTCTGAAATTCCACCCTATTACATATCTAGCCAGAACCTTACCACTGTCACCACTTCTGGAGGAAGCTTAAGACATGATTCTTTAAACAATGCCTGATCACATCTGCTTACAGGACTTCTCTGAAGAGGATCCAATCTTAGTACTCAATCCTCATGACTGCTGTAGGTTTCTCATTACTGAGCAATTTCTGACTCCTACTTATATGAATCCTACTTCCCAGCTCTATCATACATTCGATTTTACCATTTCTCTTGTGTTCTATTCTATATCTCATTTTCTATTGTAAACACCATTGATTGTACAGAAATCAACTGATTTTCACTCATATGTTTCCAGTGGCATCTGGTGAGCATCGAAATTGATGGACTGTAAACGCCTGTCTAGAACTTGATTTGAAATGTCCATTAATGAAATATTCGAATAATAAGCCATTTGAAAGGGTACAATAAACATATTGATCCTTGATTACACTTGACGGAGTGGAACTTGGTCCCCCAGACTCCATTCCTGCCTGCCATTGCTATTTGCATCGTAGAGGAGCCGCTCACAAGCTGTACCTAGTGCTATAAGTATCCTGCAGCCTCCCACGGCTGGTACCTTGATTACACTTGGCTGGGGTGGGACTTTAACCCACAGCTTCCATTGCTGCCTACCATTGCTACCTACATCATAGACAAGCTGCCCACAAGCCATAACTAGCTCTATAAGTGACCTGCAACCCCTGCAGCATGGGAGTCCTGATTACACTTAGCTAGGGTGGGACTTCGTCCCCCAGTCTCCATTGCTGTCTGCATCATTGAGGAGTTGCCCACACACTGTACCTAGCGCTATGATCACCCTGAAGCAGCAGCAGCACAGGCATCTTGATTAAACTCGTCCGGGGTGGGACTTCGTCCCCCAACCTCCATTGCTGCCTGCTATTGCTGCCTTCATCATAGGGGGGCTACCCACAAGCCGTACCTAGCACTATAAATGTGCTGTAGACCCCGCAGTGTGGGAGACATGATTACACTCAGCTGGGGTGGGACGTAGTCCCCCAGCCTCCATTACTGTCTCTCATTGCTTCCTGCATCATAGAGGGGCCGCCCACACTCCGTACCTAGTGCTATAAGCACCCTGCAGCCCCAACAGCGCACGAACCTTGATTACAATTGGCTGGGGTAGGACGTCATCTCCAGCTTTTATTGCTGCCAGCATTTTCTGCCTCCATCATATAAGGGCCACCCACATGCTGCACCTAGTGCCATAAGCGCCCTGCAGCTCCAGAATGTGCCTGGGCGAAGACCAGGTGAAGACCGGGGCAGTTTTTGCCCATCAATGACCGGATGAGGCTGGGCCATCCCACTTTGTTCTAGGCCCCCTACTGCCATTAACACGGTACAAGCTCCTTTTTCCTTATCTTTGTCTTTGTTCATTCACAATGGGGAAGAGGAAAGCTACAGGGTCAAAAAGAAACACAGCAGGTACGGTGTTTGTGAAACTCTGTCACTATTACAAACTATTTAAACACTCTCATGGGCATTCTGATCTCAGAAATTGAGTCGGTGGAAGAAAGTATTGGTACTGTATGGCCCCAATCGCATCCATTGCCCTTGGAACATAGAGTCGTTATTGGCAATGTTGAACCCCAAAGATCCACTCATGTATCAGAGCAAAGTATTAGCTTGGGCAACACTACTACTGCTGATTTACCCGGGCAAGTAAGTCACCTCTTCCACCATAGCACAATTTCAAGCTCGTTTCCTGACACTACCAAAGTAATAAAAGATAATCTTGTGAACCTAATTTCTCCCACTTCCCTTGAAGAGGAAAAGAGGAAAAGGTCAGCAAACAAAGCAGAAACAGAGATTTGGCCAGACTCATGATAGTTTGGAACATAACTCATCAGCTGTAAGATCAGGGAACACCAATATGGACTGTGGGAGTATGACTAAAGACAATCAGGGCAAAGCTAACACAGAGGCCCTAAGGACTGCCCAAAGACAAGCTATAGTTATTTGCTCTGAATTTATATGTAAGATTGAACAAATGATGGCAGAATTTTTTCACAAAGTAGACAACAAACTGAGGATCATAGTGGAAACAGTTTCAATGTTTGGCAACCAGTCAGTTCTTGCCAACAAAGGTGAGCTGAGAGAGCCACACCTCATGGACAACCACATTTGTGCACTAAAGGATTTAACCACTGACGCAATTTAGGGAAGAAAGGCACAACCAGTGGGAACAAATATACATATGACATTGAATTCTGGTGGACAATCAAAACCACTTTGCTGACTCTACACTGGTGCCCCATAAATCACAATGTAGTAACAATACCTTAAACCTTTCCTCAGATTTTACTCTTTGTGTTATTGTTTCAGAAGCTGAATCAGATATCAGACTTTGCTATAAGGAGGGCTGCTTAACCCTATACTGCGAAGCTGTACATTGGATAAACCCAAAAACTGGCCTTTATGATGATCTCCATAACCAGACCTTAGTGACAAGAAGGATTGGATGGATTGAGCCATGTAAAAAGAGTTCAAATGGGGACTGTGTGATAGTGAATTTTAAGAATTACCCATTAATGAGATCCTTGTTACACAACCTATGTGGCCTAATTTCAGATAAAACTGGCATTCAGGTACGTCCCCTAGGATATTAGCCCGCCATATTTTGTTCCACAGCCGACAGAAAGGGGTGTGATATTCAAAGGGGTCTTAGGAGCAGTTATGTTTCTACATTAAATCATTTTACCCCCCTTGAGTGGCTAAATTCAACCAGCTGACAACCGTGCCCTACACAAGGCCGCCTCAGACTTACTGACCTTGAAAGCAACCAGAGTCGGGGCAAAACCCATCAGGTTGTTTGATGCGGCTTGTAAGGCTGCGCAAAAACAGTTAAAGGCCACCCTTCATTCAAACCCTAGATACCCTTCAGAGGTAAAGCAAGCCCATCACACCTATAAAGCCATACTAGAGGAGCGTAAGATTAAGATAAGGCAGAAGACATGGGAATAGTTGACAGAAGCAGGTAGGGAGATGAACTCCTCAAGATTCCAGGAGGTAGTGTATTGTCCATTCTTTGAGGACTCAGACACTTCAATAATGAAGTCCTTCATCCCATCCGATTTCTGGGTACAGCATTAGACATATGTTGTCCACACAGTTGAGACAGAACACATCCCTGAGGATCTGGAGTTGCCTTTAGAGCCAGATGTGTGAGCCTTCAGCCTCACATAGGTGTGGAGGAAGTGGCTGTGGCTATATCGAGGAGTACCGCTGGGAAGGTCCCTGTTGACATCTATAAATCTAACATATTTAGATTTAAATATATGGAGATGATATATATAGATATCATATTTAGATTTAAATAGATGGAGAGGATGTAGCCTTATGGCTAGAGCGGTCGCCCTCGAAGCTGGGGAACCAGGTTTGAGTCTCGACAATGACGACATCCTGTGATTCTGGACAAATCACTTAATCTCCCCGTGCCTAAGAAAAATGAATTTGTCCAACTGTAACAAAACTGGTGCTCATGTAAAGCGCTCTGATACCCAATGTCTCGGGTCTAGTTCATGCTATATAAAACTCTAAAAAAAATATATATATATCAGTCTCGGCTCCTCTTTTAACACATGTATTCAAACCACCATAATATGCCAGCTTCCTGAGTCCTGGAGTAGAGCCATGATTGTACCCATTATTAAAAAGGGCAATAGAAGCCGACCGGCCAATAAATTAGAGTGCCAAGATCCTTGGATGGGTTATTCTGTCACGGCTTGAATCATGGGCAGATGAACATGAGATATTTATTAAAGCACAGTTCAGCTTCTACCATGGGATTGTCATCATTGAGCAATGTTCAAAATTATATGTGATAGGAGGAAAATATGCATAGGCAAAAAAAGGGGACTCCATCTTGCATTTATAGACCTCTCAAGTGCATTCAACTTGGTTAACCGGTAAAAGGTATTGGACCTAATGGATCAATTGGGGGTGGATAATGACCTGTGTTACTAATAAAGAGTCTACATGCTGAAACCTAAAGAGAGAAGACTGTTGGCAGGTGCTGTATTGTATAGAACCCCAGGCTACAACCCTTCAAGGCTCATCAACCTTCCCTCGTAATGGGTGACTTTAATCTATATCACGAAAACGCTGATGACCCATTATGTAGGAGGTTCGAGAATGACATGTATATCCTTCAGCTCAAGCAATGGGTCTCTGGCCCGATTCACATCATGGGCCACACAAGAGGACTTATTATTCACTAATAATGAGTCCACCTTAATCCACAACATCCATCTCTTACTATAGACAGGCCACTCTTTGATCAAATTCTCACTCACATTGCCATTAAACTAAAATAAACATGCCAGCCTTTCCTCCCTTCCCAGAAAAAATCAATGGAGTAAAATAAACACAGGATTTTTTTAAAACACATTCACTCTGTCACCTCTCAATCAAAGGTCTTTACCTGATTCTTATCTAGCAAAGACTAACTCTACTTTTATTTATTCCCTGAATATCTGCATACCTTTAAAAGCTGCCAACCCTCAGCAAAGTTCATCATATGAAAAATTGTACTTCCTAGAGCTAAAATCTAAAATAAGAAGTGTAAATCATTTGAGAAAGTCTGGAGGCACTCTAGATCTCCAAAACTTAAAAGAAGAGATGAACAGTCATCTACCAAAGAGCACTCAAAAGTGCCAAAAAGGTCTACTCCATTAAGCGACTGAAAGGCAATAGCAGCTCCTCCAAGGAGCTCTTCAAAATCATAAAAGAACTTGCTCAACCAGTCTGACTATCACAGGCAATCATCACCGCTGCCTGCCACTGTAAAGAACTTAGCAATTTGCACACCTAGCCCCAATTTTAAACAGTTTTGTAGCACATATTTTTAACTAGTCCTTGTCTTGCACAAAATACACTGACAAATGAAATCAAGAGTTAATACTCCCCCTACCAAAGAAACCAGGCATTGATGCCACAATTGTATCAAACTATCTACCAATCTCATTGCTCCCCTACATGTAGAAAGTTTTTGAAAAACGTGTATATAACCGATTTCTGCCTTTTTGGAACACAATTGCTTGCTAGACAGCTTCCAACCTGGATTTAGAGCAAATAATAGCACCAAATATACTTTATTTGCCATTCTTGACAACAACAGATTTGCGGTAGATCAGGGCAGACCTGCAGGTCTGATTTTACTTGACCTGTCTTCGGCCTTTGATACAGTGTCCCATTATCTACTGATAACCAAATTGTTTGAGATAAAGATTTATTCTAAGGCACTAAAGTGGTTTGGCTCCTTCGTGAACAAGAGAAAGCAAGCCACACAACTAGATACATCCAGGTCTTCCCCACATATGCCCAAATGGAATATGCGATGTTACACCGCGTGTGCTACAACGCATGTGATTACAATACGGTCATTAAAATGACCATGTTGTTACAACACAAACCATTACATCGCAAGTCGTTTCCAGGACTTGCTGTAGGGGGCGCGCTGGATTTAGGAATAACATAATTTACTATTCCAAATCCAGCTTGTGTAACAGTAGGCAAGGTGTTGGAATAGTAAATTACACTATTCCTTAGCTTAGTGCGCCACCTACAACAAGTCGTACAAACGACTTGCAATGTAATGGCTTGCATTGTAACAACGCAGTCGTTGTAACGTATGCAATGTAAACAATGTTTGCCATCCAAATGTAGAGTCCCTCAAGTCTCCCACTTGAGCCCCATATACTTTAATGTGTCAGGAAATGGGGACTTGAAATATATGTCCCTACCCAGACAATACCCAACTGGTACTTTTGATTGGTGACAAACTCCAGGAAACCAGGGAAAACATCACAAGCTGTCTAACAGAGGTATCAAGCTGGATGAGGGCACGGTGCCTGAAACTGAATGCATAAAAGACAGAGAAACTGCTCTTTGGCGGAGCCCAACAGATCTGGGATTCCTCTCGGTGGCCAACCACCCTTGGCTCAGCCCCTGAACCTACGAAAGTAGAGAATATTCTGGGAAATCTGACTGAAAATTCTCTATCTATGCTTGAGCAAGTAAACACCACATGTGGCAAATGCTTCCTAATACTTAAACTTCTGAGGAAGCTCTTTTGGTGCATACCCATGGGTCTACGCAGAACCGTAGTCCAGGCTCTGGTTATGAGTCAACTAGACTACAGAAATGCTTTGTACATAGGCATAGTGGGTTATCTATTCTCAGATCTGCAAGTAATCCAAAATGCAGCTGCTAGGCTTATTTGTAATAAAGACAGATTTAGCTCAGAAACCCTTCAATGGTTGCCTATGTGCAAAAGAGCAAAGTTCAACATCCTCTGTCATGCACATAAGGCACTTTACAATATGGGATCAATTATACTTCCGCATAAACCAGAATTCTACAAAACATCCCACAATCCGAGATTTCAGAATGTAGCATTAGCCAAAACAATGAGCTTAAAAGAAATTGAGGGCAGGGGGGCGCTCATTTCCCTGTTTAATAGTGGCTTAATGGAATTCACTGTCAATCAACCTCTGCCTCACGGAAGAGCACATCACCTTCAGAGAAAAACCTGAAAACAAGGTTCTTCCCAGATTAACCCCTAACTTTCCACTATAATCACATCTATTGATTTCAGGGCCATGATTTCCCATAGGAGATGAGTCTTGCACTCTATAAATACTTCAAATAAATAAATAAACCCCAGTATAAATTTCTTATGGAGTTACCCGAGAGTTAACTCCATCTGTTAGGACTCATAGATGTGTCCTCTATGGATGCATATTGCCACCCTTTCTTTTTTTGCTATACATTAATAACGTAAATAAACACTTACTTGAAACACGCATCAATATGCTGAAGATGTGAAACTGCTTTACGCCAATTTTATTATATACCGACAGTGCGGTGCTCATCTCTAGAATGGCAGATGACCTTTGAAATATATTGGATTCTTTTATGTCTTTTATGAAAAGCTTGGATTTGAAAGTAAACCTCATCAAATCTTTCGTACTGACTTGAGGCCCAGCCATAGCAAAAATGAAGGTTTGCTGGCTGGATGAGACAGGACTGGGCAGAATTAATACTGTTAACTACTTAGGCATTTTATTTAATTCTTTCCTGACCTGGTTACCTTTGATCAAATTAAGAAATTAACAGTTTATTAAAACTAATGATGCAGCGTATATATTTGCACATGAACTTTTACAAAAAACTGTTAAAGAACTAATCACTTAGGCACGTTGTCTCCGTGGCAAACAAGATGGTGGTTCCCCGCTGAGCTCTGAGGGATGCAGGAGCCTTCAGTTATCTTGGTACTGCTAAGGCGTTCACCTCATGGCAGAGACCACTATGCTTCTGCTCCTGACGAATCAGTGTGTCACTGGAGCCTTTTCTCAAGCTCTGTGGTTTCCTTTCTGTGGCACAGCTGGCCCCTTGGGATGTCGGCTCAGATTTAGAGGTCGCACCCACCATTTTGAAAAGGCACTGGGCGCGTTTCCTCACATAAAGGTGCGTATTGAGCTATTGCACTCCCATAATAATACCCCAATTTCACCTTCATTTTCAGGAGAAATACCCCAATTTGGCCCCTGCTGATGCTAACATTCTTTTAGTACATTTATACTTCAAGACATGATTGGTGAACGCTTTGAAAATTATTTTTGCGCACCAACATGCTTCCTCACAACAGCACTTTCTTCTAATTTGCTCAGCTGGTCTCTGGGTAGTGTGTAGGACTGTTTATTTCTGGTGTTCTATAAAATGCTCTCAAGGTTCCTGCACAACCTTTCATGCTTTTTTCTCATGTTTCTACAACTTTCTGGCCCATTGACTTTCTTTTCATGGAAGGATTGTCTTTTCAAAGGAAGTTAATTGACATTACTTTTCAATACGGTATGCATTCCTGCTTATCTCATTTACTGTGACCATTTTTCAGGATTCTCAATTTGTTACCAATATTTCAAGTGTGACTTTACCCAAGGTGTTACTGCAAATGCTCGTAGAAAGCTAATAGTCTTGTAAAATGCCCCCCCCCTTTTTTCTAAGGTCCTGTTTTCACATATGTGGAAAATAAGAAATCGTAAACTTTCTGGCACCTCCAACAATGTTACTCTTTCAGGTTCAGATTCACCACCATGTGGATAACGCTACTTCTCAGAATTCTGAATCTCATTCAGGCACCATTCTTAAAACTTCTTAATTAAATAAAACGCAGATAGGATCAAAATAAAGAGCTGAAAAAGACCCTGTATCTCTAGTGAAATCTACACAGCCTTCTATGGAGGTGATTCATGAAGAAATTTGTGCATTGAAATTAAGCATGGGCGAATTTTGCAAATCTGGTGTTCGCGAATTTGCGTATTTGCGAACTCGCAATCCGCAAAATCCGCGAATTCTCACAAATTTGCGGATTTTTTTTGCGTTCGTAAGGGTTTCTGCCAGTTCGCGAGGGTTTTGTACCAGTTCGCAATTGCGAACTTACTTGTCGGCTCGCAACGGTCGCGACTATGTTGTTTCTACGTCTGGTTCATCACCACAGGTTCCCAGCACCCTCTGTTTCACCACTGCCACCCTCTGTTTCACCCATGCCACCCTCTGGTACATCAATGCCACCCTCTGGTTCATCATCACTGTAGATTATGGGGGGAAAAGCAAGCACACCTGCCCTGCTTCAACTGACATGAATTAATTTGGGGTTGATTTATTAATGTGTCACTGTTTTAAAATTCCAGTCTGGCATCTGCTTCCTTTTCTGTAATTTGCTTTCGGTTGCAGTGCAATTTTTTTTTTCCAGGACCTTTGTGGCCTACTTGTAGCTATTCTATGAGCCTGCTGTGAGGGTCAGAGCAGGGTCATACAATTGTTGCAACTAGCAACTGAACCCTGGAGGGGCGCCAGTCAGGAAGCACTACAGGGAATGGTTACTAATGATGAGTTTGAACTTTTGCACCTGCTGAGCGCTTTCAGTTTTGCAAAACTCGTTTTTCTGCAGAACAGCAACTGTAATGCCCCAAACAAATATAGGCAACTGAACTCTGGAGGGGCCCCTCAGGATGTACTACAGGGAATGGTTACTAATGATGAGTGAACTTTTACACCTGCTGAGTGCTTTCAGTTTTGCAAAACTCGTTTTTCTGCAGAACAGCAACTGTAATGCCCCAAACAAACTTACTTGTGAAAGTTGATTTCTAATCCAAAAGTGATCCAAAGAAAGTCAAAAGGCCTCAAATCCAAAAAAGTGCAGGCAAATGTCAACCTGAGGAGTTATTCGGATAAAAATCATCATTTTCAGAAGTTCTATGGTGCTTGCTAGTGGATTTCTTGTGCAGAATTGCAAATTGTGTAATTTTGCCCGAGTGCGAGATTGTTGCTGCCCGCCGCACCTACATGCTCGCAATTGCGAACTCTTGCGATGCGTCGCCAAACTCCTGCGGGATCCCGCAGCAAGATCCAAAATGGCGCAGCACTCGCAAAATATTGAGAAAAACAACTCGGCAAACGCTGAATGACGGTAAGTAAACGCCGCACGCTGCAAAATTGTATCACCAAGAAAAAAAATCCGCTGCATGCGAATTTGTGGATTTTGCGGGAAATTCCCGAATCTCGCGGATTGCGAATTTACCAAAAATCCGCAAAATCCGCGAGCGGAACAGATTTTCCGCCCATGCTTAATTGAAATCCTTCATAGAAGAGGCTGTCAAATCGTTGCAACATTTAGAGTCAAATGTGTTAATGGTAGGAAAAAAACAGAAAGTATACAGCTTTCAACTTTAAGTATCTTGCCTCTGGAGTCGGAAATTTCTCTACTTAAAAAACCCCACTGAAGATCTTGAAAATTGAAATTGCAGGAATAATTTCCACATTTATGGATTTCCTGAAACCACTGAGGGCTCTGATCCAAGTAACTAATTTCAATCTTTTATACACAAATTTCTTGATATGTCTACGACTGCTCCTCTCAATATACAAAGGGCACATAGGCTTTATCCTAGACTTTCTACAAAACCATGAGCAGTTACTCTTTTCTTTTTGCAATGTATGGACGTGTTATAAGATAGATCTGATGTCAAAGCTAACCAGAAAATTATCTGGGCCGGTCACAGTATGTTGCTAAAGTTATTGCAGAACGCCAGAAACTTTTTTCGGATATGCATGCTCAGTTGAGTGCCATGAACTCCAGGTTTGGTCTAAACCATCGTTGCTTGTTTAAGGTGACAGACAAGGAAAAACCAACCACCTATCAGGAGTGTGCTGCACTTAAGAGACTTCTTCAACTATACAGAGGAGAAGATAAGGACACTCTGAAAAGCACTTTAATGTCATCTTGTTTCTCTTGCCTATTTTCTTTTTCATAGTAATTAACAGTTTTACTTATCTCTAATTGTTATGATATCTGTTCTCTCACTATAACACAGTTTAATTCTGTAATGTTGCTTTTCCTATGTTACAGGTCTATGTCTTCGTGTCATGTTCCTATAAGGTATCACTTTGTGTGATGTCTTCATCCAAGCCAAGGCTACCCTGCTGTCCTATGGGGTTTGGATGTTTCTGCCATCATCTTCCAGTGTTGCTACCCTCTCTTTCAGTTCTGTGTTTTGTGGGTATGTTATTCAGTCATCATTTGTATAATGTGTACTGTCTTTTTGTTTTCTGTTTCACTATTTCCCTACTGATGTTTCTGTCTATGGTTCCACTCTGTTTCTTCTTCTTTCTTGTCTCCCATCCTATCACCTTTCTCTCCCTTTCCTTCTTCATTAAGCAGAAATCTTATTCTTCCTAATATTTGATAAAATGTTTTGCTAATCTTGCTATTGTAGACATATTAATTGTGAAATATTTTCATTCCAGTAATTCATTCCGTGTTATCACATGGAACATCAAAGGGTTAGGTAACCCTAGTAAGTGGTAGATGGTGTTGTCTCAATTAGCTGAACTAAAAATGAATGTAGCTATACTACAAGAATCACACTTTTCTGAAAAAGAGGTTGTCAAATTAAAAAGATGTTTGTTAGGTAATTTGTTTGCTTCCCCTGCTTTGGGGAAGAAGAATGGAGTACTGATTCTTTGATACAAAAAGTTACATGTTAACCAGGAGTCTGATTCTGAAGGTTGATGGATCTTTATTAAACTTTTGGTTGATAATATACCTTTAACCATTTTAATGTATATGAACCAGTTTCTGTTTTTGGACCAAAATACCTGACAGATTGCTATTATGGGATGATGATTATATTATATTGGGTGCTGATTGTAAACAAGTGCACAATTCTATACTGAAAAGGAATTAAATAGTCAATAATTTTGTCCACACTAAAATACACTGACAATTTAAACCCACCATATAGTGTAAGTCATTAGTTGATAGTTGTATATTATGTCACCTGGATCTCCAGAAATAAACTTTTTATTTGGCTGAACACCATTATAATCCTGCATAGACTATCATTGTCTCAGTAAATCTTTGGCTTGAAATGTCCTTCAGTCTGATATGGATCAATATTGATATCAGACTATGCACCAGTAAATAAGGACCTTGATTTATCCCCTTCTCACCACATGCAGATAAATGGCAATTTAAATACTACATACTTTTGGATACTAAATTTGCATCCCAATTTGAAGCCTTTGCTTATGAATTATTTTAATACCATATATACCTGATTCTTCTTTTGCAATGATTTGGGATTAATTTAAAGCAGTGGCAAGATGTTATTTATAATACATTTTGTTTTGCATAAAACCAAATCTATGGAAGTCCAATCAAACCAATTACTGAACACATGTTAAAAAATGGAACATACCTACTATCACTCTAAAAAGGAGACTACCACACAACATCTTATTAATGCCAAACTCATTTTGAAAAGATTAACTATGAATGACACTTCTCCTCACCTATTGAAGGGCAGTGAACATTATTATGAGGGTCAAAATAGAATGGGAAAATTGCTCACAAAATATTTAAAAATCAGGAGTGACAGAACCAGTATTGAATACTTGCAAAATAATACAAGGACTACCCTCCTTAAAGTTAAGAATATCTTTCGTGGATATGTTAACTTTTATTCAAACCTATACTCTCCAGAAACACATCCACTTCAATCAGACATGACAAAATACTTTCAATCCATTGTGTCCAATTTCTCTCATCATATTGATTTTGATCCATTATGGGCTTATACTTTACACTCAGAAATCACTCATGTAGTCTCAATGCTATGCAGAAGGAAAGCCCCATGGCATGATGGCTTTGCTACTGAATTTTATAGCAATTTCGCCAAGCTTCTCCTTCCCAACCTTTTACATTTATTTAACTAATTTGTCACCAAGGGTGGTTTTCAAGGTTCCTATCAGGACCCCACAATTTGCTTAATTCCAAAAGATAATAAAGCTCTCTCACAATACAAGGATTATCATCCCCTTTCTTTAGTCAATTCTGATTACAAACTTTTCACAAATATTTTGCCATTGTGTATTTCTCCTACTCTACCTGATCTCATAGACTCTTAAATGTCCTGTGTAAACAAGGGTTGATTGGCCTCTGGCAATTCTCTTTTGATGTCCTAAGCAAGGCCTCAACACTGGATCATCGTATTGCTGCTAGTGCTTTTGACACAGAAAAAGCTTTTGATAGGATTGTTGGGATTTTATATTTCAGACATTAAAATGGATTCGTTTTCCACCCAAATTGATTGCTTAAATATCTTTGCTATAAACAAGACCTAAAGCTGCAATTTTTGTTAACGGTATGCTTTGGTATTACTTGCCTTTGATCAGAGGGTGCACAAAGGTTGCCTACTATCACCTCTTTTGTTTATTCTAGCACTTGAACCCCTTCTAAGCAAAATTCAACAAGATGTGCACATTTTAGATTTTCAAACTGGGTCTCTACAAATTAAGATGTCAGTTTATACTGATGGAATTATTCTATATTACTCTAATCCTAGTTTATTTTGCTTTTTTCCGTCAGCAAGTTACCACTTCTTCCCACTTGTCAGGTTATTCGCTTAACATTGACAAATGTGAAGTACTACCTTTAGAAATCTTGTTTAATAAGCAGCTTTTTGATCGTATGGGATTTGCCTGGCAACCCTCCAAAATAAAATTCTTGGGATAGTGACTCTTGCAGACGAGTAAAGGAACTTTGAAACTGAATTTTGATGACATTACCAGGACACTAAATCATAATATTGCTCTATGGAGACCACTCTCTCTTTCTTGGTGGGGCAGGATTGACTCTAATAAAATGATACTCATTCCACTGATATTATTTTGTATTGCTATAATTCCTGTTCATATTTCTGGTTACTACTATGAAAAACAGACTTCTTTTTTATCAAATTCTCATTGGAAAGGCAAATCTCCTTGTATAGGACTGTCCTCATTAAAAAAGGATAATTTTAACAGAGGCTTTAAATTCCCAGACTTTGACAAATACCACTACACTTTCTCTTTAAAACAGACTGCTCAGTGACTCTCTTCAGATCTCATCAAGAACTATGGGCCTCATTTATGAAAAGTGCCGCATCGCTGCGTGAAAACAGCGATGCGTCACTTTTCACTGCGCACTCCTTGCGACACCAATGATGCGTCATATTTAATGTATGGCGCATCATGTCGCAAGGACTTACAGATACGTCAGTATTTCTGACGCATCTGTAAGCGCAAATGTGACGCATTGCTGGAGTGTGTCACAAAAGTGACACATCTCCAGCAATGCGTCCTTTCACATGGGGAAAGCCCCATGTGAAAGGGCTTGCGTCAGTCTTACGCCTGCTGTGAGGCAGGCGCAAGATTTTGACGCAAAAGCATCCTAAAAGTGACGCAGTGAAATCTCATAGATTTCACTGCGTCACTATTACGAGGCTTTTTGCGGGAGAACGCCCCCTCTGCATACATTATACCTGACGCAGGTATAATGTGGCGCAGGGGTTTAAAAAGTGACGCATCTACCTAGATGCGTCACTTTTTAAATATGGCGCAACAAGGCGCATGTTTTACGCCGCAGATGCGTCACAAAAAGTGACGCATCCGCAGCGCAAAACTGACGCAAGGCCTCATAAATGAGGCCCTATGATTCCAACGGATGTTGGAAGCATCCCCTGGCGCTCCACTCTTATGTGGTTGGAATACTCCAAATCAGTTAGTATAAATAAAAGTTCATGAGCATATTTTATACAGGAATGATCCTATTTATGTTCATAAGTTCATGTTTCTTTCATGTAGTTCATTTATGTAATTTGTTACATTCAATCAGAATAATCACTTTATCAGCCCAATGCATTTCGGGCTGGATAGCCCTTCATCTGGGACAAAAACTAGAAGCAAGTCAAAAAAATGCTGTTCAAATGTCTGAAAATAATATGTCATACAAAATTATGTTTATACATTACACAATCAGGTAAAACGAGGGAAAATTCGTGACAAAACCATAGTGCGACCCCGAGTGGGCTTCGTAACAGAAAATAAACAACCAACATAACTCACGTGTTATTCTACCAAATTCACTTTGTCGTCTCGTTATGTCAATGCTGTTAAGAGGAGAATGTATTAATTCCCAAGTTTATCAAGTTGTACTACGAGAAAACGTTAGTTTAAAGGCTTTTGGAACTTACTTAATGGACGCGCAGCGTCTCCTCAAGATTGAAACCGACCGTGAATGCATCCTCGTCTAGCACGAAGCAGCCAGAGTTGGCGGTCAATCGCGGTAGATATTGGAAACATACGCAGTGGATTTCTCTGTGTTAGATAACGTGATTGGTTCGAGTTCCGATCACTTGATCAGAAGTCCACCAATCGCGAGCTGTTCTACGCTAAGAAACACACTGTTGTTGAATGTGATTACGACTGGATAAATAAAGTTATCGCATATGCTGGCAAAAAACATGAACAAATGTGAAAGCCATGGGTAACAAACAAATCGAGAATGCAGGTCAAAGAAAGCATATCAACAGTCTTAAAATTAGATGGCAAAATGAAAAGAAAGTAAAATAAAGTGTTCAGATCGGCCACCAGTATATCCAAACTGGAAGCAAGGCCATCAGGGCCCGATGACAAGGGGGCCTGTTCAGTTCTGGCAAGTTATAAATAGCACATGAATTCAGTCCGGTCATTCAGACCATTTGGTTTACTGGAATTCAATAAGTAAATCCAATGATTCTCTCTTTGTAATAGAAAACGGTTATTGTCTCTACCTTCCTGTTTTTCCACTGTCTCAAGTATCACAAATTGCAATTGAGAAACATTATGGTGAGCCTCAACAAAGTGTGCAGCAACGGATGATTTTACATTACCAGTTCTAATGTTCGACTTGTGTTCATTCAGCCTAGTTTTGATCTTTCGTTCCGTTTTTCCGACATATACCTTACCGCACGGACATTTTAGCATGTAAATTAAGTTAGTCGTGTCGCAGGTTGCATTTACTTTCAGTTTGATTTTATGACTCTTCATTGGATGGGTGATATAATCACCTCTGATTAGGTTATTACAATTGCCACATTGTAGACACGGACGGGTTCCGCGGTATCTTTGGGTGACTTCCGTTGTGTGTTTAAGCAATTCACCAAGGTTTTTGTTTCTTGAAAAGGCAAAAGTAGGAGGATTATCTTAGAATTGCTTGAAGTCAGGGTCTGCCTTTAGAATGTTCCAATGTTTTTTAATTACTTTCTTGAAGTTCATACTCGCGGTGGAGTATTTAGATACCACTGTCATTCTGTCTTCTTGTTTTTTCTGTTTTATTGTTAACAAGTCAGATCTTTGTATGTTATGTACTTTGTTTTCTGCTGCTTTGGTCAAGTCATCTGGATAGCCTCTTTCACGAAATCTTTCTCCCATTTCTTTGATTTTTATCTTGGCTTTTTTTGTATCCGATGTAATCCTTTTAACTCGCATCATTTGTGATAACGGCAAGTGTCGTTTCAAAGGTTCTTGATGAAAACTAAAATAATGAAGGGTATTGTTTCTGTCTGTTTTCTTTCTGTACATTTCAGTTTCAATTTTGCCATGCTGTAGGTTTATTCGTATGTCTAAAAAAGTGATGGACTCTGTAGAAATCTCCCAGGTAAACTGAATTTGATCGTCTTTTGTGTTTAGGTTCATCAACGCTTGTTCTAGTGATTCCCTTGAGTTTCTCCATAAGATGAATATGTAATCTATGTATCGTACGATCAACTTGAGGTTGTCCGTCCACCTTGGGTCTGTCAGTATATTTTGCGTTTCATAAGATTTCATGAATAAATTAGCGTACACTGGGGCTGCGCAATTGCCCATGCTAGTCCCGATGAGTTGCTGGTACCAGGTGTCATTGTACTTAAAGTAGCTGTGGTACAGGGTAAAAATGATGAGCTCCATCAGAAAGGTCTGTAGCTGTGGGTCAAAGCCAGTCGTGAGTATAGCTTCTTCCATGGCTTCAATGCCCATTCCATGAGGGATGGAAGTATAGAGTGACTTTACATCTGCTGTGCAGAGTATAAGTTGTTCATCATTGTCAAGTTCCAAGGAATTCAATTTAGATAAAAAGTCAGTGGTGCCACGAATATAGGTAACCATCTGTTGAACTGTGGGTTGCATTAGTCGGTCAATGAATTGACCTATAGGCTCATGCAGACTATTTTTTGTTGAGACAATCGGACGTAGTGGTGGGTCAAGAAGATTTTTATGCACTTTTGGCATCATGTAAAATGATGGACTCTTTGGATGTGATGTGATCAAAATGTGCTTGTCCTGTCGTTAATTACACCATAATTTTTAGCTTTGGTGATGAGTTCCGTGAGTTTCGCAATGAATTAATTAGTTGGTTTGTGTTGTAACGGTGCATACGTGTTATTATCGTCGATATGTTCTTGAACTTTTCGGTTATACATGGTAGCATTCATGATGACAAGGCCTCCGCCTTTGTCGGCTTTAGTACAGACAATGTTTTTGTTCCTGGATAGTTTTTTCAAAATAGCTAGATCCTTGTTAGTGATGTTGTTGTGACTTTTCTTCTGACAATTGATTTTTTGAAGATCCTGTTTGACCAATGTCTCGAAGAGATCCAACATCTTATGACCAACTCAGAGTTTTACGACCCAAAAGCACTTTTATGGCTCCCGCAGTCACCAGAAAACAGCTTTTTATTTATTATGAACAAAAAGGCTGGAAACCTCGAAAATCGGCGTCTGCAGAAAATGAACAAATGTCTGATCCAAAACGTGCTGCAGTGTTAATGAAGGAGCCCGAGTCCCTTGGGGCGTACAAAGAATGCTGCCGTCATTGTAAGGAGAAACACTGTCTTCAGGATTAACAGCTCAAGCCAACACCCGTTGAGACCGTCACTCGTTGGGACCGCCGAAACTAGCACCTCCTGCAAGAAATCCCCGCATCACGGGGCCTCCTGTAAATGTCCCGTGAATGCCTCGAAGAGAAGTTCCACAATGGCCCGGCAACACAGAAAGCCGCCAGTGCAGATGCAGCCACCTACAGGTCCACCTCTCGTTGGAGTCGCCAAATCTATCTGCACTGCAAGAGCCCCCGCATCGCAGGGTGTCCCGTGAACACCTCAAAGAAAAACTCAGCAACAAACCGGCAACACAAGAAGCAATCAGTGTAGCCGCGGCTGCCCACAGGTAGATGCCATCGCGCTCGTGGTGGGAGGAGGAGCGATTCCCCATTCCTGTAAAATCTTGACACTTCTTTTACCTTCCACATACCCCTTGGTTACTACCTATCAACAACAACCCATTTGGCATAATAAATTACTGTGAATTAAGAATTGTTCTATGTAATGGAAAACTCAGTGAGCCAAGGGTTTGTGGTGGGTATCGCAACGTTTTGCCAATGACGAACTACTGTCCTTTTGTGAATGCCAAATAAAATTCTCACTGCCATCTACATCCAGGAAGCAGTATGAACCTTTAATGTACCTCCCTCAATCAATACATTTCCACATTGTCATCCACATCCCTCCCTCCAAATCTGCCACATTTGTTCCATTACTAAACAATAATCCATCAGAATCTGCGATTTATAAATCATTAAATATGACTTTAGATAGAGTGTTGGCCTACTACCTTATGGGATAAGATGTGTCTTAAGCTTCACAAAACTGCACAAGATGGGAATTCTACTAAATCCCTTTACTTTGCTTACCACCATTTGTTATGTAACCCTGTGACCCTAAAGTCCTTTTCTCCGGCTTCATCCTCATCTTGCTATTCCTGTTCATGCTCCACTGCTGATTTAAAGTTATTTGAATGTCTTTATAGTCATCTGTTGGGGAACCAGTCTACATTCAAATCAATAAGATTTTCAAAGTTGCTATTTTTTTCTCCTTAACTAATATATTCTTTGGTAATTTGGCTTCTCAATGGCATAATTTAATTCCAAGTTATAAGTTAGTTAGACTACATTGGGGGTGCACAACTCACAAAGTCCAGTAGGCCAAAGTAATGTGGAAAAGTCACTTCTTTATTGGAACAATTGTTTTGCTTATAAAATCAATCAGATCACAGTATCAGCCAATGCGTTTCGCTCCAACACTGAGAGCTTCCTCAGGGCGCAAAAGATAGCAATCGGTCCGTACGTAGTTCCCAAAACAGTAAGTATGGAAGATGATGTCACTATATCAATTGTAGACGGAACGATAGTCTAACTATCTTCTGATTTGCAGCACAGTTACGTCACTCAACAGCTGGCGTGGGTTTTTTGCATGACATTTCGGAATAACTTTTGTAACTGGTGTGAGGTGCGGCACTAAGGGCCCGCTGTTGCTTTTTGACTTTGGGTTCGGTATTTCCAAGTTGTAAGTTGCCTGTCGCCTTTCATTTAAAAAAGTCAAATTGGAAACAAGCTCAAAATGTCATTTTCAGGTCCTGGTGGAATGCCATTAGCTTTCACCATAGACTAGATACCAACAATGTCTCTCCTATATCTTTAGGTATAAAAAGAGATCTTTTATGAC
Source organism: Lissotriton vulgaris (assembly GCF_964263255.1). Taxonomy (NCBI): domain Eukaryota; kingdom Metazoa; phylum Chordata; class Amphibia; order Caudata; family Salamandridae; genus Lissotriton; species Lissotriton vulgaris. The sequence goes on from NC_141697.1 coordinate 1,038,636,899, forward strand.
TTCCACTAACGAGCCACTTACCCTTTTCACGTTATCTGCTAATTAAATTATTATTATGTCAGATGAAGTAAGGAAGCCACCATGAATTTCACCAAACTGCCTTTATATCAATAGAAGATATATACAATGTTGGAAACTTGCATATATGATGTTAACTTTTTTCTTTCTCATCATAATGTCTACAGTTTATTATATTTTCCTATTCTATACAGTAAAACGTGTTTTTCTTTCCCGTGCTCCTCCCCCATATTCATTATGTAATTACAAAGTTTCCCACAGTGCATAAGTAATTTTTTCTTGTATTATTCTTTTATTTTACCAAAATTTCATGTGTACTGTATTATATGCATTCTTGTTCTATTTGTTGTTATAAAACTTATGTTCATTACTAATCTGCTGTCTTTTGCTGCTCTTATATAACTCAAACTTTGAAAAAGAGCTAATCACTATCTATAAAAGCAAGTGTTTACCCGTGGGGTCATATGGGGCTGGTAACTGGGGATACTTGAACTCAAATATTTTTCAACGCACAGAAAACAGTTTCATATGTAGACTATTGTCCATCCCAAGAAGTACTACTTCTATCACTGGGTACAAGGAAATAGGCTTATCTGATTTGGAGGATGCGCTCTGGCTAGCCCTGCTGATTGTGAAGATAAATTGTTGGGCCAAGCAGGAAGCAGGCTTGGTCACATGTTTTCTATCATACCTTTTTTTTATTAAATAACATGCAACATTTTCCATGGCTGCCATTCTTTAAGTAATGTTCTATCTACTGGGACTCCCAGAAATGTATGATAACTCGGGGTTGATTGTTATGAGCTGCAAAGAAAAAGTCAAGCAGTACTTTTTAGACCATTATATGGATTTAATGAGGGAGCAGGCATCATCTTTGTCAAGTATTCTAAACAACTCTGCTATCCGTACAACTACAGGACCAGAACCTTATCTATCACTCATAATCAACCCTAGCCAGCGTTCTCTCTTAAATCATTTTAAACTGAGTACATTGCACTTTATCACAGCATTTCCCATACAGGGGACCTTATTCAGCACACTGCTACCTTGTCCCTGCGATGTTGTTTCTAGTCACAGGACATGTCACTTTATACTTTTTGCACTTTATTTCTAGCGTCTCATTGCTTATTGTTGATCCCCATTCTCTGCCAGATCAAAGTCGGGTCATATAAGCTAGCTCTGATAAGCATTCAGAAATTAGACACCCAGCATATTTCCTGTTTCAATACAGATATCTAGCAAAACTCAAAATTAATTTGTCATTTTTAATAGTGGGTTTTGAAAGTGAGATGCTGGTTCAGATTGTATTTGAGATAGTATTTCAAGTATTAGAGAGCCCTGCTCGATCCTAGTCCAAGCCTGTCCTCTAAAGATAATTTACCAGTCATGGTATCCAGCAACGAGTAGAAAGGCAAAAGTTAGACGAGTTTGAATTTGACTAATGAGAAATTAAAAGCATTATTATGTCATGGTTACATACTACTAAACTAATTCAGGCTCTCATGCGATAGTTAAAGTTAGGATATTGCAAGAAGCATAAAAACCTATGCCTAATTTTCTGCTAGTGAGAGAGAACACACACATTCATACCATGTGAATCCCAATAACTGTCAGGCATGCTCTAAGCTAAAGAAAAGGCTTTTACGTATCCTATTAGTAAAAGTGTAGTCTTTGGTGCTTTTGTCTCATTGCGACTGCCCCTGCGCTACTCTCGGTTTATAAGCCCCACTTGTATTGTTGCTGCCTGGGTCCAAAATGCACCCACATCCTGATAGTATCACAACAAAGGAGTGGAAAAGGAATGATAGTATGGCAGCAATGGATAAGGTTTTGTTTCTAGAACGAGTGATCATGAATGGCGTTGACCTGACTCCATCATCATGGGCTGTTTCATATTTGTTCATTGTGGTTATGTGTGAGGCAGTCTGTTTCCCCTTACTTTTCTTACTGGGAGCTTTTGAACCTCCCATATTAGGGATGGAGATAATAACAACCTGACATGCCTGGCCAAAGAAGATAAGGCATGGTTGTAAGAGGCAGCACTCTAAAGCATATATCATAATATTGCTCCATTTGCTTAATATTATGCTCTTTGCTGAAGCAAAAATATGATTTTTTACTTTTTTAGGAGCACTGTTGCTGGCCTTTCATGAATGGAGGGGAGGAGCTCTGACGACCTCCATGTTGAGCCACCCTTGAACGTATCTCTGAGGGCCCTCATACAAATTTTTGCTGTCTCAGTACAAGATGCCTTTCTCATCCCCCTGCATTCATGTGGTCTAGTTTCTCCCTCCCCTCATCATCTATCACTTACCTCTGCCCTCCTACTATCCTGATATTTCATCTGTGCTCTTCAGGATCCCATTAGTCACTTCTTATCGCCCACACTCTCTCTAGAAGCTTGATATTCATTTCCATAAGTGATTGGTCATATGTGATCATTCCTAGTGTTCTGCTTCCCTTGTGTTCTGTTGTCCTTCAGCCTTCCCATCTGGCTTTCTTTTATCCTACCTCTTCTTACTGTGCTCTCAGTCTCCCCTATCTCGCGTCATCCCAGTGTTTTGGTCCCTATCATTTCTCTTGCTTTCCCTATGCTCTCTTTTATCTCCATTGTTTTTGTGCTATCTGGTCCTCTCACCCTTTCTATGCTATCTTTGCTCTCTGTAGTTTGTCATCACCACTCTTCACTTTCACATCCAGTGTTTTAATCTTTGTACTCCTATGCTCTTTTAGCTGTCCGCCTCATAGAAGCTCTCTCAGGCCTCTCACAGATGCACTAAATCTGGACTCCCAAATTGATGTCTAATCTTTTCTGCTTTATTTTTGCTTTCAATTCTCTATCATTCATTCTATTCCTTCAGTGCCTCATGTGCCTCGTACTACCTATACCCATGTTGTTTCTGTGACCTGAAATACTTCCAATCCCTCAGGTGAGCTGCTTAGCTACACATCTCTCCTCTTTATTCTCTGGTTCTAATCAATTGCACCATTGCCTGTCTCTCTGCATTTCTCTGTCTACTGCTTCACTTATGAGATGGGTCTATCAACAAGTCGTGGTACAAGAGGGATAGCTCTGTTTGGGGACCTTCTAGGTCACACACAATGGGAATCACTTATGCCCCTTATGAAGCATCCAGGTCATCATGAAAACCCCACAGCTCCCCATGAGGAGAAGCCAGAAGCATATCAAAAGTATCAAACATAATATGAGAAGTGTATAGCACCTCATGGGAAGCCATTATGGGAGCACCCAAAATCAAGAAAAGGAATCCATAACTTTATTGGTGCATCTGACCCCGCCCCATAGGAAACACTTAGAGCAATGCTGGAATAGCCTTTCACAATACTGGGGACTTCATACCTCATGGAATACCTGCTGCACCATGAAAGGAGCAGCTAGTACCCTGATTAAATGCTTGATAGCCTATTGGACGCAATGACCATCTGTCATTTCATGGACAACATCCAGCATATCACAGAAATCCCTCATTTCATTTTAGAAAGGTTAAAGAACCTTATGAAAATAGTCTTGCATGCGGAAGATCCCAATGTGGGGTACTCTGAGTCTTCCCATCAAACATTTGCATGGGCACATGTTTCTTGGAGAATTTATAGATTCTCCGAACTCTAGGGTCCTGGTATGCCCTTGTGAATGACATATCGATATTATTGTTGACCACTATCAGTCCTATATAGTGGTGATATGCTAGAAGTTTCAAAGATTTTATCAATGGGTGGTATTAATTTATTCTATTCAATAAGTGTGTTAAGTGTTTTATTACAAAAAAGCATCATATGTTAGCATTCTTAAATACCTTCTTGAAGTGTATCTCAGCATGCACCATCTTTCAGCAAGACGAGACAATTCTGTTTGTTTGCCCACCTACTTCCATAATTATAATCTTGTGTTTCAGTTATTACATTTATTCACATACTGTAATTAAAAAGGGTTCATCTATATAAACAGTGTCTTAGTAGTAATAGCAACCAAAACAAAATAAATGCCCACAATGCATGAAATGAATGAGGCAATGATTGCAAAATGATGGAATATTTCTCGTAGCCACTATAACATCTTTCAGTTAGGAGTAAATGGGCTGGATATTTGCTGTAGGTAAAGTGGAACTTATATGTACCAGTTACCGTTGCACTTCTTTATATCTGTCCATTAATCTTGTATTTCTTTGAAACATTTGAAATAGGTTTAACTGCATGGATAGTATAACACTCACCCAATTCTAGAAGGCAGAACAAGTCTTCCAAATACTACATACTATCCAATGTAGTGACCAAATTATACCTAGAAATATAATTGAAAATATACTTTGAAGATGGACACAAGATACGTTTCTTCGAGATTTCAGTACAGAATACCAAGTACTGAATATTGAGTGATCACAATATTGTAACCAAATAATGAAAACTAAAATATCAAGGTGCTATGTGCACAAAGAAGGGTATAGACCTATTACTCTTAAATCAACATCCATGTACCTTGAAGATACATATATCATCAAAGTAATTAGACAGGGAGTTAGGTTTAGAAAATCTATACCACTCCAACGTTGATATATTGGTCCTCGATATTCTGGTCACGATATTGTTATCACTCAAAATTCCATCTTTGATATTTCAAATTGATACCTTTCATGAAGACTGATTATGCCAAAAGTGTTTGATACTTAGAAATTGCTCATACACAGAATTTTAAATACAGTATAAATAGCCAAAGAATTGGTACATTTGTGATGCATAGGTACTAAACTATTAAGCCTGAAATGCTCTGTGTTGAGCGACTGGATCACAGAAGAGCCTTAAGAGTGGAGCTCATAGTTGGACTGGTGAATTATTTTATTTTATTATTATTATTTAATTATCTCTCTAATGCACAGCATAGATTATTCTATTGCGTTTTTGATTGAACCTGATTCCACTAATGTTAGGGTACCCAGAAAGGAGATATCAACTCTCAGATTTGTCACCATGCCCATGTAATAATCATTCTTCCCAGTCAGACCTTCATTTAACACTATTCTGCAAGTACTACACTGATGAAATAAAAGCATTTATTCTCTCAATTTTGAGGTACCATAAATCTACACAATGCAGGGTGACTCTGTACTTTTTAAATGCTCTCCAGGATCCGTTTGTGTTTTTCCCTAGCATTTTTGTGGGCTTGTATGAGAAAGAGAAAAATGGGGGTTTGTTGCCCTAATTAGTAGCAACTAGGATAGAACAAGACTCATTTAGCTACAGGGCCTAATTGTTATTAAGAGATTTTTATGATTTTCATTGATTTTATTGGTTTTTACTATGTTTGCTTTACTATGTACATGGCTAACTTGATATACTGGTCCTTTTAACTTTTGTATATATGGTTATATAACCTGTTTTGTAATATTTCCGATGAATCTGTGCTTTTATGATCTGTTTTAAAAAGATCGCATAAAGTCGTTTGAAGATGAAGACTGGTAAATTATCTATCACTAATGTAAACTGAGTCTTTTTGGATCCTGATAAGTCCTTCTCAGGACTATGTCAGGACTATGTCTTTGAAAAGACTTCATGAGAAAACTATTTAAAAAGAAATCTCAACAACAAATATTTTAATAAAGAGTAGAATTCCTAAAATGAAACTGCTACAATAAAGCATGTTACAGTGTAAATATATTTCTTCTGCTTCTTCAGTCCTACACTAAATTTACCCTGAGACTAACAATACAGTAACTCTAAACCTATTTCCAACTATCAAACTTTTTTTAAAGTGTAACTGGAAGTAACAAAGCAAAGTGCTAAGCATTCATGTCCAGGAAATCTGCATTCTTCAAAAGGTTTTCACGGCTGACTTCACTCATGTCGTTCCATACTCAAATACAAAGGGAGTGGGATTTGAATACGCCCCACAGACACTGGCTTGTATGGGGTTCATTCAACACTTGCTTGTTTGAAGTATCATTCCAATTTTATATCAGCCCACAGTACTGCTCAGTTAGATATTTTGCAATTGTAAATAAATACAGAGACTGTCTCAACCATCGCATATACTATGCAAAGTGAAACAAGGGAGCAATTGAACAGTGTTTCATTGACATTCTATTCTCAAAATAAATATGTTTCAAACAATAGCGCCATTGAGGATAGAAGCTGCACTGGCCATGTCTTTTGTCCTGTCAACTTATATATTTGAAATACTTCACTTATGAAGATAAACTACGACTGAAAGGAATAAAATAGCACCACTGTGTGACCCAACCCCAGAGCATCATGGATATGCAAATGAACCTTTGCATGGCTGCTTTCCAGACAGTTTGAATGAAGGGCTTCTCACAGAAATAATATGAAGATCAGATTTCTTATGATGGCGGGAAGTTTCAACAAATGGACAACAGCAAAAGGCTACACCAATAGTTGGTTTAATTTTTAATGAAGGTCCTCTGACTGTAATTATTATAACAACCATTTATATGGTAAGATTTTTTTGTATTGACATCAAACATATTGCTTCAAAATCATTACAATATACAGTCGTGAATTTGCAGATTCATATTTCACCACATTCATCTTTCAGGTGTTGCTTTACAACAAAACTGTGCTGAACTACATAGCAGACCTACAAGCTCATATTACATAACCATTAAACCTTCCTTTGCATAAGAATGTTTTACTTTTGTATATTTGTATCCCTTTCATCACTGCCAATCGTGATGCAAACAAATCCAGGGAAAAGATGATATACTACTTCCTAGTTCTTTTGATGCTTTGTCATACTAATAGTACAACTCCTGCCATGATTGAGTTTATTGATCTCATAAACTATGATTCAACTTGGTAAAGCAAATAACACTTTACACATTTTGGGCCAGATTCACAATGAGAAATCAACATGTTGAATGTCTGGGCATAGATGTTTCGCCTGTTTGGGATTTAATTGAATTTGGGGTAGGAGGGTTCTATACTATCCTCCAAACAGTAAGATTTGCCAGTTCATACTCTATTACACAAGTGATTGTAATCTAATGGCCTACTAGTAACCAGCCCTATCCTAAATATGCATCTATAGGTGGTGATCTCTACACCACACTGCACACTGAATTAGGAAATTGCATACATATACACCAACTATCACACACAGTGCCTTTTGCATACTGAATTGGGAAATCACATACATGTACACCAACTATCACACACAGTGCCTTTTATATTTCAACATTCTTGGACGTGTATCATTAAGAAATATATTTACTCTTCACCACACCCATAAAGAGATTCACTCACCCAAACAACTGTTTCCACATGCAGTCTTAACATCATATACCTACTAAAACAACTATTTACACATCTTTGGACAGTCACACACCTTCCACCCAACCACACACACATCCACTCTCTCATACAAATACTCACGTAACTAATTAAAAACTTACATACAGTTTCCCATAGGTAGTAACCAACCTATGAAGTAGTTTACAGAACAAGAGAGAAAGTGATACATATATTCAGACAGTTTAATCACTATGCCATATGTTCAGTGACACACTTTACATTAGGTACTTACAAAGTCAATCATAGTGGTACTAAACTCTCCATCTACATTGTACTTTGTTAGTACAACTAACTGTAACGGAGGAATTTCAATGGTTTTGTATGAGTGAAATGTCCAGCTAACCATAACACCCTTTAAACCTATGTTTTTTTCAGTGAATTTCTAAGGTTTTTTAAATGCTAATTCCTAACTATGACATGTCTGAAACCTATGTTTTTATATATATATATATATATATATATATATATATATATATATATATATATATATATATATATATATATATATATATATATATATATATATATATATATATATATAAATATTCAGCTCCAATCGTCCGCCAGGATTACGCATGAGCGGCACTCACGGAGAAGGTTTTTCCAAAAGTTTTATTTAAAAACCTCTAGCACATCAAAGATGCGTTTCGGCATTTAGCCTTTGTCAATTTGCTCAACAGTTGGCGCCATGTTCGTACGTAATTTAAATATGCGTCACATGATTACTACCATGAACATAGAAAATGGACTATTAGTTCATTACAACACAACTCCATATTGCAGTAAGCAAATGTATAGTCGAGACACGATATATCTCGCTAACATTCAGATTATCAAACAAGTTGTGTGACAAACGAATGAGCCAATTCAATATAAACACTCATTTCATCATACTCTCGCCCACAGTTGGGCATATACCAAAACGGAGTCCAACATTAGAAAAACTCCTACAATCCTGCCCTGGATGGGCTACCAGTTCAAACATAGTAAATGCGACACATACCTATATTTGATGCTAGTCCTAAAGAGAAATTGTTAAACAATCATACAACTCATCTTTAGCCCAAATGTACTGCCAGTTCTTCATGGACATTTAAACCATTCGGCATTTTACTTTGTAAATCAATGATGTATCGCGATTCCAGTCGTCTCAATTTTTGTAGCCGGTCGCCCCCTCTAACACTAGCGGGGACGCAATCTAAGCATATGTATGACAGCAGGTCCCTGTTGCGTCCATGTGCTTTCTCAAAATGTCTGGCGACAGGGTAAGATGCATCAGCATTATTAATAGCTCGCATGTGCTCTAATATGCAAATATTGACCGGATGGGTCGTACTTCCTATGTACCTCATCCCACAATACATTATACAGTCAGTCAAGCACCTACTAAATCCTCCATCCAGACACTTATACACCTTCTCATTCTTCAATACACCTTGGCATATATATAAAACATAATTGAACTTTATAGAAACACTCAGTCATCGGAGGATAGCATCAGTAATATCATCAAAACATGGCTCTTTTCTCAGCGTTAAACTAGTCAGCGTTATGCTCAGTTACTTCACTTAGCGCCAAGACACCTCAACAGTAGTGCACTCTACAAATACCCTCAGTCAATCAGTCAGTCAGTGCTGTCATTTGAGATGTCATCAGATATGTCTTCAGTGATGTCACTGACCATGTCATGAATGATGTAATATGTCACAAGCAGTACAAAAGAGGGTGGTGATGGATGGAGCATCTGAATCAATCAAACACTCACACCCAGTCAAAAGATCTGGGTTTAATCAATCACCGTTCTTTAGCCCACTCTGCCACCCTAGTTCAGAAATGGCTATATGCAAATCAGTCTGGCCCTGTGCCTCATGGGAACAGTCCAGCCCGAACTGCCAAGCCATGTCTTCTCTGGACTGGAAACAAGGTTCCGAGGACCGGTTTCTGGCATTGCAGCCGTCTTCAGCCCGGCTTGCTTGAATCCAGTGGTGTGAAGTGCATGGGACTCACGTCTGAGCATACCCATCCCACTCGGGGTGACAAATGCAAAAACCACAGGTGATGGACAGAATGGAGAACAATGTCATTCATTCACCCCAGTACCAAGATCTGGGCCTAAATCTATCGTTTTTTTGCACTCCACACCACCCCAGTTCAGACATGGCTATATGCAAATCAGTCTGCCTATATTTTTCTGCCTCGGTTTTAGAACCTTTCCAAAAGATGAATAGGTCGTCAATATACCGGTACCACCCACTTATTGATGAAACCCATTTCCGGTTGTCATCGGCCCAGGCCACCTGCTTCTCCCACCAGCCAACGAACAAGTTCGCGTAGCTGGGGGCGAAGCAGGTGCCCATCGCCGTCCCTCTCCTTTGCCTGTAATACTGTTTCTGGAACTGAAAGATGTAATTATGTAAGCAGAAATGCAAACATTCAATCAACATGCTGTTATGTTTCATCATTTTCAAAGAGCGAGTTTTGAGGAAATACTGGGTTGCCTGTATACCATGGTTATGTGCTATACAGGTATATAGTCCTGTTATATCCAATACTATCATCAACATGTCTGGTTCCCCAAAAATATCCGAGATGATGCGGATAAAGTCAGAGGTATCTCTTATGTATGACGATAGAATTTTAACATGTTCAATCAAAAAGAAATCCAAGAATTGCGTCATTTTTTCAGTTAAGCTGCCCTTGGAAGAAATTATAGGTCTCCCAGGTGGCAGAGTTGAATGCGGATTTTCAGAAGATGATCAAATGTGGGGGCAGTTGGTTGCTGACACGTCAGATATTTCAGTTCATTTGTGTCCAACATCCCCTCTGCTGCCCATTTGTCAATCAATTCATGATACTCGACTATGCTGGTATTATAATCCTCTTTGGTGATTTTAGAGTAGCATTCGGTGTCTTTCAATTGTCGCAGTGCTTCTGTGCAATAGTATTCCCTGGTCATCAAAACGATGTTGCCGCCTTTGTCAGACGGTTTACATACAATATTGACATTGGATTTCAATTTATTAAGGGCTGTTCTTTGAACCAGTGACAGGTTCCATTGTTTGGAATTCACACTTGAAGATCCTTTCGTTCTTGTTTTCTGTAAGTCAATTTTGACTGCTTCTTCGAAAACGTCAATTGCATCATGTGGCATAGTGGGGATGAATTTGGACGGAGGTTTACATTTTGTGACTGCTCTTGTCTGAGATATCCCAAATTGTTCTGCTGTGTCAGCAACATCACTCATTTACTGTACAATGTCACTTGTTTGGCTTGCTATAGTTTGCAGCAACTCCAAATCAACTAATCCAAGATCGATAGTTGTATCAATTTCCCCACTGTCAATATTGCCACTCTGAGCATTCTTTAATTTGTGGAATTTCTGTAATTTCAGTTTTCGTGTAAATAGGAACAGGTCTATTCTAGTTTGTGTATATTCAAATTCATTTGTTGGACAAAAAGTCAGTCCTTTCTTCAAAACTTGCTCTTCCATTTTTGAAAGTTTATATGATGTTAGATTTATAATTGTTAAATCTTCAGTGGCATTCATTTCCTGTTGCCTCTCTTGCTCCTGGTTTGCGTGGCCATTCCTCGATTGCCTGAGGTGGAAGCCCCCTCGTCGTGTCTGCCTTGTCTTTGTCTTGCCTCTGGTGATTTGCCTTTGGTTCCTCACTGTTGCGATTGGCGCATGAGTTGGAACTCTTCGCGAAAATGGTCCTGTGAGGTAACTTCTCCTGCTCCTCGAGTTAGCGCTCTTTCATCACCTGATTGTTCAGATTCAGTGATATCTGATTCTGATGTCATGGCTTCTGGATGGTTCTTTGATTGCCCCACTTCTTAGTGCTTTTCTTGGGGCATCGAATTTACGCGCAAATGTTAGGATACGGCCCTGCGCATAATCTTTTGCATCCCTTTGGAACTTCGTCTGTTTCCGTTTACTGATTTTATCCTCGTATGCCAACAATCGTGTTTTCATTTCATCACGTAATTGATCTCTATGTGCCACATCAGGGTCCTGTGTTATAAGGGCTTCCAAGTCATCAATCTCTTTTTGGCACTTCGCTCTGTCGCTCCACGCAAATTTTATTAATATTTTTAACATCCCACCGGACATTTCTGCCGTGTAACTTGACCATTCGACCAGAAGCTGTGGGTCTGGGTTTTCATAAGCGTGGACCGTGTAGACACGGAGCCCTCGATAATATTGCGCTCTACAAATTCCCTCAGTCAATCAGTCAGTCAGTGCTGTCATTTAAGATGTCATCAGTGATGTCATCAGTGATGTCACTGACCATGTCATGAATGATGTAATATGTCACGTCATCAGCAGTGCATTCCAGGGGCGCGAGATATAGTTAGCTGAACTAACTATAACAGTGGAATTTCTCTGGTTTTGTATGAGTGAAATGTCCAACTAATTATAACGTCCCTGAAACCTGTGTTTTTTTCAGTGTGAAAAAATAAATAAGGAAAAAAAAAAATATATATATATACATATACACACACCACCTCCAGTAAAGACTGAAAGAAGGAGCCACAAGCGAGGAATTGAAGGAGAGGTTCTTTATTTGCCGGCAGGTAAGGCGTAATGCATTTCGGCGTGAGCCTTCCTCAGACGCCCCTGCTTAACTGAAAGTCCAAGCACCCAGCCCTATTAAGTCTCTGCAGCTCTCCCTAATTGATAGGAGCACGCCTCACCCAGCCATGTGATCGCATTGCTGATTGTAGTGTAAGGTAGCGAACACTACAACTCCCAGGATTCACCATACCTGGGCTGGCAATGCGTGGGGAAACCAAAGTGGAAATTCTTGTGTTTCCAGGCGTCTGCAGCGCTCGGCGACCTTCATCCAGTTTATGCACGCATGAGAGCCTCTCAAGTCCCCGCTATTCCGCTTCACCCCACAGGGTACAGGTCCGCCAGGTCGTGGGTTGATGACAGTGCATCACGCACCATCCGCGGAGTCACAGACTGCTATGGCGCAGCGTCCCGTGCTTTCCTGCTTTGCTGTAGGTGAGCTGCCGCTTGTCAATATATATATATATATATATATATATATATATATATATATATATATATATATATATATATATATATATATATATATATATATATTATATGTATATATAAATACATATATATTTTTCCCTTATTTTTTATATATATTTCTTATTTTTATATCTATATATCTATATCTATATCTGTCAGGATCCGTCCACCCCCTCGCCAGAAGGGTGGATCGAGCAGAAGGTGCAAGCTAAAAAACCCTTGCTGGAAAACTTCATTGAGATTCCTAGTGACAGCGCTGCGGAGGTCCGCCATCTTGGGAGTGCGGAAGTCATTCCGTCTCCTGCGTGGCGGTTTACTTTGCAGTTGATTCGAGAGTGTCTGCATATCGCGCACGCGCGCAATTCGTGCTGCGCACTTCAACTGAGGAAATTACCGGAGATGCGTGCCTACCTCACGCTCTCTTCAGAGAAAGTTCTTTTGACCAGAGATTTTGAGTACAAGGCGGCTTATTCGAAACTTTAAGGAAAGTAATAAGTTACGCTTGTGTTATAGAAAAAAGATTTTTCCTAATTCGCCTTTTTCCCTTCAGTATTGACAAAGCTGGAAGAATCCCGGCGTCGGAGTTCAGGAGAGAAGTTGTGTGGAGGAGTCAGAGCTGGGGAAAAACTTCAGTCAAGAGAAGTTCCCTCAAAGACCTTCAAGTAAGAGTATAATTCTTGAGTTATCCGAGAGAGGTCTCAAGGCAATGAACTAAAGACGCCTTTGGACTCACTTTGGCAAAGAGGCTGATGAGCGTTGCGTCAAGAGCCTATCTGAGACATCTTGAGGAGAAAGACTTTGATTAAGAACGTGAATATTTCCAAGACATGTTCAGAGAGTAAAACATTTGATGAAAGACTGCTCCCTGTGGAGTTTCCGAAATAGTCTCAGAGTTGAAAGACTTTTGATTCAGAGTTAAAGACTTGAGTTTTCACAGATCGCAGAGTGTATTCAAGGCATTGTTCTAGTCACGAAACTTCCAATGACCAGAGCTTATTCTTCCAGTGAACCAGTAGTACTTATCCAGACATCACTATAGAGAGCGGCTATCTTCCTAGTTTGCTTAGGTAAGACATAGAGGGCATAAAAATAATAATAGATAGAGTACTAAAATATGTTAAGTAGAGAAGGCTAAAGAACTGTCTTTTCCTTTGCAGCGAGTCCAACCTGAGGGCTATCGAAGCAAACCTGACGAGGAAGAAGTCTCTCTTGTTTTGTCTGTCCACTTCCCCTTTCCCTTGCTGGTGAGGACTGAAGACTGTGTATCTAAGTAGTCTTGGGTCTTGGCTAGAAGGGGACTGAGGAATTAGCGTCTGTTCCTGAGGGGGCCGAACCAGTGTATCCTTTACGGTTCTGACAGATTGAAGTGCCTGCCTCTATTGAGGAATCAGGTCCCCTCCTGGACAGAATGACGGAAGGCTTCGATTTAAAAACCTTGAGTGAAGTTCTAGGAAGTATGCAGGTGCAGTTAAATAGTGCCTTAGAGGAGAATAAATCTTTAAGAGAGGAAGTTAAAAGATCTAGTTTAGAAACCATGCAAATTCGTCAGAGGTTAGAAGGTCTAGCAACGACAGGGCCGTTGCCTAGAACCGCTACACCACAGCAGTCATCCCCGTCCGGGGTTTCGACTCAAGTTATCCACTCTATTTCCCCAGTTATTCCTTTGGCGGCCCCAGAGAGGTATGGGGGGGATCCGATGAAGGCCCAAATTTTTCTGACGCAGTGTTCTCTACACTTTTTGTGTCGTCCTGTAATATTCACAGACGATCAGGCTAAGGTAGCTTTCATATTGTCTTATCTGACAGGAGATGCGGCTGCTTGGTCAATGTCATTGGTCACCAAAAAAGATCCGATCCTAACCAATTACGAAAATTTCAAGGTGGAGTTTGCTCGAATTTTCGATCGACGATCTTGTGCTCAATCCACTGATAATGAGCTGTTGGACCTTAAGCAAGGAAATCAAGACTTGGTGGGATATTTGGCTAACTTTAATAAATTGGTAGTGGAAACTAATTGGCCAGAGGAGAAAAGAGCGGCAATTTTTTACAGAGGCCTCCGGGACGAGTTGAAAGATGCTCTTGCTCAAATACCTCAGCGTCCCACAGAGGTCTCCGCTCTCATAGACTTGGTGTTACAATTGGATCACAGATTAAATGAGCGGAAACATGAAAAAAGAAAGGACTTTCGACCCCTGCCTCCTCGATTCGATCGAATGAGAAGTGATCCTCAAAAGAGTTCTGAGACAACGTCCGCCGAAGAGCCCATGCAAATTGGATCCGTTTGAGGTCCGTTGTCAAAGGAAGAAAAGGAGAGACGGAGGAACTCCCTGTTGTGTATTTACTGTGGAGGTTCGGGACATTTTGTCAGAGAGTGTCCGAAAAGATTAAAGACATCGCAGCCAGTAAAAGATCGGCTTCGCCCGTAGAAAGAGTTGCACGGGTTGAAGCGTCAGAAAAGTCAACTCCAGAATCTCAGCATATTATGAATACCCTCCAGTCAGCAGCTCCACATTTAATCGCGACTTTTGTGGTGAAATTTCGAGATCAAGAAATCAAAGAGGTGTCTGTCATGATTGACTCAGGAGCAACAGGCAATTTTTGTGATTTAAAGTATGCCAGACGGCATGGCATTCAGTTTGTGAAAAAGGTTACTCCAGAACCTGTGCGAGCAGTAGATGGCACCAACTTGTCCTCGGGGCCTATTACTCATGAAACAGAGCTACTTCGATTAACAGGTTTACAAGGGCATTCAGAGTATATCACCTTTAATTTGATTGACGCTCCGCAGTTTCAGTTGATATTGGGGCTCCCTTGGCTAACAGAACACAATCCAAGAATCGATTGGAGCCGAAGAACTATTGAAATGACTTCACCTTATTGTGTCGAACATTGCTTTGGTAAAGAGAAAGTTCCAGAAGAAGAGTCACAGGTCAAGATGTTAGCTTCTGTTCATCCGGCCCAAATCTGTGCAGTGGAAGTTAAGTCAATTCCAGCTGAGTACCAAGATTTAGCAACGGTGTTCGATAAAAAGAGAGCAGAAACCCTTCCTCCGCATCGGCCCTACGACTGCAAGATTGACATCGAGCCAGGAGCCATTTTGCCCTGCAGTCGAATCTATGCGCTCACAGAGACGGAGAATCGTTTCCTGAAGGAATATCTAGACAAATATTTGGCCAATGGATTTATTCGACCTTCCCAGTCCCCGGTCTCCTCGCCTCTTTTTTTTATTCCGAAACGGGATGGAGACCTGCGGGCTTGTATTGATTACCAAGCCTTAAATCAAGTAACTGTCAAGAATCGATACCCGCTCCCCTTAATCTCAGTGTTGTTGGACCAGGTCAAGAATGCTAAAGTCTATACCAAGTTGGACCTGAGGGGAGCCTACCACCTCATTAGAGTAGCTTCAGGAGATGAGTGGAAGACAGCATTTCGGACCCGATATGGATTATTCGAATATCAGGTGATGCCTTATGGCCTTTGTAATGCTCCTGCAGCCTTCCAACATTTCGTGAATGACGTGCTGGGGGAGTTTTTGGATCGAGTTGCAGTGGTTTACATCGATGATATTTTGATCTTCTCCAACAGTATGGAAGAGCACATTCCTCATGTAAGAGCAATTTTGAGTAAGTTATTGGAGAATCACCTTTACGTCAAGCTGGAAAAGTGTGCCTTCCATGTCACCAGAGTGGAGTTTTTAGGTTTTGTGTTATCCCCTGAAGGAGTGAGCATGGATGTCACGAAGATCAAAGCAGTCCAGGACTGGCCCTCTCCCAAGTCGGTAAAAGAAGTGCAGAGTTTCTTGGGATTCTCGAACTTTTACAGGAGATTTATCTCAGATTTTTCACAGAAGGTGACCCCCATTACTCGACTCTTAAAAAAGGGAGTCAAATTTGAATGGAAGGAAGAAGCAGAGGAGGCTTTTCAATTTCTGAAGAATTCATTTACTCAAGCTCCCATACTGTTGCATCCACGAACCGAAGACCCTTTCTATGTAGAAGCAGACGCTTCTGATCTTGCCATTGGAGGAATTTTGTCACAGCGGCATCCTGATACTGGTCAGTTACATCCAGTGGCGTATTACTCTCGCAAGCTCAATCCTCCTGAGTGTAATTATTCAATCGCTGACAAGGAACTTTTGGCTGTGAAGAGTGCCTTTGTGGAATGGCGCCACTATTTGATGGGAGCGAGACATAAAGTGACAGTTTTTACGGATCACAGAAACTTACAGTTTCTCAAGTCAGCACGAACCCTAACCGCCAGACAATTACGATGGTCATTGTTTTTTGCGGACTTTGACTTCGTCATTACCTTTCGCCCTGGAAAGAGTAATGCCAAGGCAGATGCATTGTCTAGGATAGATTCAGTTACCTCAGAGAAAACTGGAAGAGAGGAACAGAGCATCATTCCGGAGGAAAAGATTGTCATGGTAACCACGGCAAGTGATCTGCGGGACAAGGTGCAGGAAAGTATGTCCATTCAAGAAATGCAAGATTGGTCTCAGAAAGAGCAGGGTCGAGAAATCAGAGATGGGTTGCCATATCAGGATCAGCGTTTGTTTCTACCGACATCAGAGCTCCGAGAAAAGGCGCTAGAATCCTGTCATGATCATCTATTGGCAGGACATAAAGGAATTCTCAAGACCACAGAATTGGTGGAGAGGAACTTTTGGTGGCCAGACATGAGACCGCAGATCCGGCAATATGTAACTTCTTGTGAGAGGTGTTTGCGAGGAAAAGCTGATAGGAGATCACCTCAGGGGAAGTTAAGACCACTACCAGTGCCACCTCACCCCTGGCATACGGTGTCCATGGATTTAATAGTGGAACTACCCTCTAGTTTAGGCTACACCGTAGTTTTAGTGTTTGTCGATGTATTCTCTAAAATGGCACATTTTATCCCTTTGAAGAAGGTTCCTAATGCACCCACTTTGGCACAGCTTTTTTCCCAGCATGTTGTGCGGTTGCATGGAATTCCCAAGGTCTTGGTTTCGGATAGGGGAACTCAGTTTGTTTCGCATTTCTGGAAGGCCTTTACCCACAGATTAGGAATAGACACTCGGTTTTCTACAAGCTACCATCCAGAAACCGATGGCCAAACGGAAAGAGTGAATCAGGAACTGGAACAGTATTTGCGCCTATACCTATTGGATCAAAAGATGGAATGGTCTGAGATGGTGTGGGCAGCAGAGTTTGCTTATAATAATTCCGTTCACTCTTCCACTGGCTATTCGCCTTTCTACATAAATTATGGTAGACACCCTACTTTGATTGTAGAAAAAGAAGAGAGTTCAGTCCCTGCAGTGGATGATATAGTCTCTAGAGTGCAGAGGTCCCTTGCCCAAGTTAAAGAAAACCTGTCCAAGGCCAAGGAATCTTATAAAAAGCATGCAGATAAAGGGAGAAGAGAAGATCCGGTTTTTTGCCCTGGAGAAAAGGTGTGGTTGTCCACAAAAAATTTGAGGTTAAAAGCTAACCGAAAATTCCAACCCCGATTTTTAGGGCCCTTTACAGTGGAGAAAATGTTAGGACCTGTAACGGTTAGGCTACACCTGCCCTCATCTCTGAAAATTCACCCCACCTTTCATGTCTCTTTAATTAAGAAAAGCCCAGAGCATTTGAGAGTAGGCTTAACTCCTAAGTCAGTGCAGGTAGATGGTGAGGAAGAGTTTGAAGTACACAAAATCCTAGACTCAAGGTTCAGAAGAGGCACACTATACTATCTGGTTGACTGGAAGAATTTTGGTCCAGAGGAAAGATCTTGGGAGCCAAGTGACAATATACATGCCCCCAGGTTGCTCAGAGACTTCCATAAACTTCATCCTTCAAAACCCCGGCTGGGGAGAGCATCCTTGGTGGGAGGTACTGTCAGGATCCATCCACCCCCTCGCCAGAAGGGTGGATCGAGCAGAAGGTGCAAGCTAAAAAACCCTTGCTGGAAAACTTCATTGAGATTCCTAGTGACAGCGCTGCGGAGGTCCGCCATCTTGGGAGTGCGGAAGTCATTCCGTCTCCTGCGTGGCGGTTTACTTTGCAGTTGATTCGAGAGTGTCTGCATATCGCGCACGCGCGCAATTCGTGCTGCGCACTTCAACTGAGGAAATTACCGGAGATGCGTGCCTACCTCACGCTCTCTTCAGAGAAAGTTCTT
This sequence comes from Lissotriton vulgaris, assembly GCF_964263255.1. Taxonomy (NCBI): domain Eukaryota; kingdom Metazoa; phylum Chordata; class Amphibia; order Caudata; family Salamandridae; genus Lissotriton; species Lissotriton vulgaris. Next base: position 1,038,655,430 of record NC_141697.1, read on the forward strand.
TTGACCAGAGATTTTGAGTACAAGGCGGCTTATTCGAAACTTTAAGGAAAGTAATAAGTTACGCTTGTGTTATAGAAAAAAGATTTTTCCTAATTCGCCTTTTTCCCTTCAGTATTGACAAAGCTGGAAGAATCCCGGCGTCGGAGTTCAGGAGAGAAGTTGTGTGGAGGAGTCAGAGCTGGGGAAAAACTTCAGTCAAGAGAAGTTCCCTCAAAGACCTTCAAGTAAGAGTATAATTCTTGAGTTATCCGAGAGAGGTCTCAAGGCAATGAACTAAAGACGCCTTTGGACTCACTTTGGCAAAGAGGCTGATGAGCGTTGCGTCAAGAGCCTATCTGAGACATCTTGAGGAGAAAGACTTTGATTAAGAACGTGAATATTTCCAAGACATGTTCAGAGAGTAAAACATTTGATGAAAGACTGCTCCCTGTGGAGTTTCCGAAATAGTCTCAGAGTTGAAAGACTTTTGATTCAGAGTTAAAGACTTGAGTTTTCACAGATCGCAGAGTGTATTCAAGGCATTGTTCTAGTCACGAAAATTCCAAAGACCAGAGCTTATTCTTCCAGTGAACCAGTAGTACTTATCCAGACATCACTATAGAGAGCGGCTATCTTCCTAGTTTGCTTAGGTAAGACATAGAGGGCATAAAAATAATAATAGATAGAGTACTAAAATATGTTAAGTAGAGAAGGCTAAAGAACTGTCTTTTCCTTTGCAGCGAGTCCAACCTGAGGGCTATCGAAGCAAACCTGACGAGGAAGAAGTCTCTCTTGTTTTGTCTGTCCACTTCCCCTTTCCCTTGCTGGTGAGGACTGAAGACTGTGTATCTAAGTAGTCTTGGGTCTTGGCTAGAAGGGGACTGAGGAATTAGCGTCTGTTCCTGAGGGGGCCGAACCAGTGTATCCTTTACGGTTCTGACAATATCTATATCTATATCTATATCTATATCTATATCTATATATATATATATATATATATATATATATATATATATATATATATATATGTATATATATATATATATATATATATGTATGTATGTATGTATGTATGTGTATATATATATATATATATATATATATATTTATATGGTTGAAAGGGCTCCCGACCAGAGTTCTTTCCTCCCAGGAACCACACAAACGACTCGCACACCAGGGTCTGTGTTCAAATTGCGTTTATTGGCGACGCGTTTCGACCAAACAGTCTTCTTCCAAACCCCATATATATATATATACCTACTGGTGGTTCCTAGTAGGTAGTTAGTTATAGGTAAGATTATGTTTCCATAGGAAAAGATTTTGTTATCTTGACTATATCTTTGGCGTCATATGACAAAGCATCCCAAACTTTTTCAAAACAAAGCGTGCAGGTGATTCTAGTTGTGCATGGAAAATTTTTGGGTGATTCGTGAAGCGGGGGCTGAGAGATAGCAGTGTAAAAAAATTGCAGGTCCCATGTTCCCATGTTAATTTGCATAAGAATTTTAGACAGGACTACAGTCCAAACTGCTGGACAGAATTACACTAAATTTGGGAGACAGCTAGCTCTTTGTCCAGAAAGAGTGCTTAATGTTAATTGGTGTAATCAGTAGTTTTAGACTTATTTAAACAAATCCGAATTTTATATATAGGGGCAAGGTTTCATTGAGGATCGGACAGCCCCAAAGACCACCACCGGTCATCGAGAAAGCCATCAACAGCCAACTCGCCACATTCATCGAAGAGCACAACATCCTCGACTCCTCCCAATCCGGATTCAGAAAAACCTGTGCACACTCCACTGGCTCCCCATCAAAGCTAGAGTCACCTTCAAGATGCTAACCCACGCTCACAAGGCTCTCCACGAGCTGGACCAGCAAGCTCAAGTTCCACGCACCTCAAAGGACCCTACCATCAGCCCAGCTCTTCTATGCCGTGGTCCCCTGCACCAGAAAGACCAGATCAGAATGCCGCTACTTCTCCTTCCGCGCAGCCAGAGCCTGGAACGACCTTCCGCTCCACCTGAGACAGATAACATCGCTCCCCATCTTCGTAAGAAACCTCAAAACCTGGCTCTTCGACAGACCCCTCCTTGATGGACTGGAACCTGCGAACACCCCCAGCACCTTGAGATCCTTATGGGTGAGTAGTCGCGCTTAACAAACACCTGATTTGATTTTGACCACCTCACCCAGGCCAAATAACTTGGAAAACTGTGAGGGCCAAAACCTCTTGGGGACTGCAAAGCCCTCCTCCTGGGCCATATACAGCCCCAGGAACCACCACCTACCAGGGGCTTCCCCGTGCATTGTAAAGATGAGATGGGGTCCCTGGGCCTAAATTAGCTGGGGAGTGTGGTTGCACAACCCCACTCCCCATTAAACTGTGGCAGGCCCTGGGGGATGGGTTTCACTGTGCCATTCTGGACCTGGTGCTCATTTCATAGTAATTAAACCTCAACAGGAAGCACTTACAAATATAAATATAGCAGGTGCCCCATTTGAAGCTCCACTTCTGTAAAGGACAAATGATCCTAACTCCTGGACTTAGCGAATGCAAATCAAGTATGTTTTCTTGCCAATTCTATATTGAAAGACAATCTGAAATGCCTTGTGGAGGTGAATGCATCATTAATCTATTGGAGGCAATCTGTAGTGACCGTGCCAAGTGGGTCCTTTCTTTCCCTTACCTGGTGAGAGCAGAGTCCATGGTTCTCTCTTTAAATTGCTATGAGTATTCAAATGTACAAATCAATTGAAAGCTTTGCCCTTTGGCCCACCCACCTTAGTAGTATGCAAAGGATATCCTGTCTTTTGCCAGGATGATGGATAGCTTAACAAACGGTCCCTCAGCGCATTTCCTGCCAATTTTGGCGAGGCGTTGTTGATGCTGAGTAATATGAGGACATCTCCATCAAACAAAGTAGCACTTACTTCAAGTACTTTGAAAGAAAGACGCTTGTTTGGTGGATATTTACCTCTTTGTAATCTTGTTATCTTCTCTATAGGAGAATTTATGTTATCACATTTATGGATAAAGATGCACCAGGGACAATCACATTGACAAAGGGCACAGAAGGTCACTAGTGACAATTCCTTGTGCTCCATTACACAGCTACAGTGTGGAATACATACTGGACATTTACCCAAGGAGGTAACATTTAGTAATTAACCATTAGAAAGTACCCCACATGGGTCTATATTTTGTGAAAATCTGTGGTGGCGTATTGGATAAAGGGGCAGGTGAGGTTCCTTTGTGGCTCAGTCACTCGCACAGCTACTGACATACTCAGACAGATACTTAGAAACCTACTCAGGTTCTCTCACACCCAGTGACAGACCCACTCAAGACACTGGTATACTCACTTGCAGGCCCACTTAGACACTCACACACTCAGTCGCAGACCCACTCACACACCCACTCACATACACACCCAGACACTCACATCCACTCATAAACCCACTTAGACACTCATGCACCCACTCACAGATGCATTCAGACATTCTCACATCAACTCATAAACCCACTCAGGCACTCATGCACCTACTCACAACACCACTCAGACACAATCACAGCCACTGAAAGACCCATTAAGACACTCATATACCCACTAAGAGACTCACACACCCACTTGCAGACCTACTCAGACACTCATGCACTTACTCACAGACTGACTCAAACACTGATGGAGGTACTCACAAACCCACTCAAACATCCAAACACCCACTCAGACAGCCACTCAAACACTCATGCACCTACTCACAGACCCAGTGAGACACGTATGCAGCCCCACCCAGACCCACTCAGACACTAACAAAACCACTAAAAGACCCACTCATACACTCTCATGTCATATGGTTACTGCGTTTCTATATATTGTGTTAAGTTAGCATGAGTTTATTAAATGTTTAAATGACATATTTTCCTTCGGCTTCAGTTTGCACACAACACCTAATTGTTATTGTAGCTTTCAACCTAGACGAAAGATGTGATTTATTTGAGAATAATATGTTATTGCTCTGATATCAGTCGTGCTTGGTACAACTGTCTGCACACTGAGAACTGCACCCTCTAAGAATAACCTAACACAAGGTTGCTGAAAGCCTGATCCTCGCACTACATTAGACATAACACAAATAATGTTGCTGCCAACATTGGGCTCTACGCGGGTTTAAGATAGAGTTACAGGGAATGAATCAACACACTTGATGCTTCGCATGCAGAGAGCTGGTAGCTGTTGATGTGATCTACTCCTACTGAGAATTAGAGGTATGGGCCCACCCTGCTAGAACCCAAATGAGACCTTCTTAGATATAATATAATATGCTAAATAGGGTGCGCGAAATATAGGTGATACAGATTTCTATAGATTTTGCATTATAATATGCTATCACCGTTTGCTTATTATGGACTAGTAACTATGCTGCTAACTCTGGTTTTTATAACATGTATGTTGATATTTTTTAAGATACTGCGTTTGAGGACTTTGCATTGAAAAATAAACATTTCAAACTTGCACGTGTGTTCTTTGCCTCCCAGTTTTTCAGTTTGTAATGATTATATAACGAAAGAGTGTTCATGTGTTCCACGATACCTGAGGTACCCTAAGTTCATGTTCTGGATTGTCTAAGTCATTGGGAAGTTATTACTACCGATGAGACACTGTAGCTAGCTTGGTAACGGGATTTCTGAAACTATGGTGAGTTTTGGGTCACCCTAACTCACCCAGGTTCTAGATCTCTGTACACAGTTCTGTGGGAGAACGCAAACCCTGCTACATGGCGCCCATACGTTGTTGGCCTTATATCATGACACTTGAGTAGTATATCATTCAAACCTTAACCCCTTCATTCCCGTTTCCGGAAAACGGCGGTGTCGGAAAAACCTACCTATTTTTCAAATAGGTCTTTTTAAGCTTGATTCTTACTAAAACGGTTTCTTTGAATTACTACCCAGTTGTGCTACAAAGTAGTCTTTGTTTTTTTTCATCTTCCGGTGCTATCATGGCGCAAGCCGTGGACATCCCGCAGCATAGTCGCATTGCAGTGCGAGACCACTTGCGGGCTTATAATGTCCCTGTGGAGGGCTTGGCTGTTGTTCTGGTGGTGAGTGCGGAACATGATTACCCGTACGAACTGTTTTATTCGTGGGTGACGTTTCCGGCGGTGGACGCTAATTCTGGAGTGTTCCATTCATACACTGCTTCAGCTGTACCGGTTGCGTATGCTCCGTACAGGGCACTGGAAGTTCCTATTGATGCTTGGCAGCACGGAGTTTGGTTTGGTGGCGCCCTACCACACGCTTTAACCGCTCCGAGGTTACGTCCTTTGTCCATTCCGGGCACACCTTGGCCCGCTTTGGCTGGATTCACTCCTCACCCTAATCGTGCCACTTGTAACGTGGCTGATCTGCGGCGGCTTCATGAAGTCGCAGTGGAAGTGATTAGAGCGCTTGTTCAATACACTAGCCGTAATGTTCAAGACGTAGCCCCTAGGGGTGCACAGCTTCGTGCAGAACAGGCTGGTTTGAAAATCAATCCTGTCATGGTGAATTCCGTGATGGGCAAAAAGCCCCAGGACAAGGATGATTTTCCGTTCTGGCTTGCTGAGAAATTCGGCCAGCTGGAAGCTGTGTTTCCCAACACGAGTCCTGGTGATAAGCACAGGATTCTTACACTAAGTTTACCGAAAGATTTGGCACCTGAACTTGTTGACTGTGAGACCTGGGGTAAGACTTTTGCAGCGGTCTATTCAAAGGTGCTATGGTACCACGTCTGTGACCAATCTGGGTGCGATCCTTAAACGTGTTCAGGACGAACACGGACCGGAGTCGGCGGTCGAATTGGGTATGCGCCTGTGTGGCACCTTTGATGTAGTTTGCGATCTGATCCTTGCGAATGTCAAGGGGATGCAGTGAAATTTCAGGTTGCTAACACATTGGCGTTGGTTCCCGAGGCCGAGAGACCCCGTAGGTTGGCAAGGATTATTGTGGCTGCTTATAAAACGGTTGGCCGCAATGCGAAGGGGCTTAAAGTTTTTCCTGATAAGGAGAAAAAGCCCCAGGGTCAATCTTCGGATACTAGTGGTCAACCAAAGTCCAAAAAACAAAATTGGCCTAAAAAGCAGAATCAGGGTAAGCAACAACAAACACAGGTTTCTTGTCCTGCGTCTCCGTTGCCTGCGCAGTCAGATCGGGTTTATGATTTGCGCGATCGCGCGATGATTAAGTCACCTGAAAGATTTCAGGCTTCTGACCAACGCTCTCCTCGTTCCTTTCAGGACTCATCGGCTCCGTCAACCGGTGGTGGAGGGGGCGGCAGGGGCCGGGGTGGCCAGCAAGGACGTGGTCAGCCCCGCCCGCGTGCCGGTGGAGATCAGCAGGAAGGCGCTACGCCCAAGAGACCACAGTTTGTAACGAAGAAAGTTGCCGCCCTGACAGCGCATCGTTATGCCCCAGATAGTCAGAACGCGGCTTCGGAATCTGAGGTGGGCTCTGACCTTGCTAGACAGCGCAGCAGAGATTACCATAGTGAGAGAGGCCCTCCGTCCACTGTTGAAGGTGACAGCGACTGACACTTATGTTGTGATTGAGACTGCTGATACGCATGTTGCTCCCCCTGAACGTCTTTTTGAAATTGTCCTGTTAATTGAAGGTGACATGCAGCAAACTGTAAAAGGGGTATTTTGGGAAAATCTCCCGTCTACGTATGACATTTTGCTTTCGGAGGCTGACTGGCCCCCACCTTTTGTTCTCGCAGCTCCGCGAGGGGAGGAGGTGATCCTCCCCAGTTTCGCGCACACTGTATCGAGAGTGGAAGCGCTGCATTTTGCAGAAGAGTGGGCTCTGGCGCTTGCGCCGGCTGTGTACCGCAATCAGTGTGGCTGGGATAAATTGTCTCCAAGCCACGAGATTCCGTTACGGTCTCAGCCGCAGCTTCAACCTCAATATCCCATACGGCGTGAAGCCAAAGCTTCAGTCGCGGCTATCCTTGAACAATTGGAATATCAAGGTGTAATTGAAACGTGTGTGTCACCGATGAATAACCCCCTTTTTACTGTAAACAAGCCGGACGGCTAATATAGTTTGGTTTTGGATTATAGGCATTTAAACTCGCATTGCCGTAACTGCGCAGTACAGTATTCTCATGGCTCTGCTTTAGTGAATAGTCTTGAGCGTAAACGGTTCAAAACCACGCTTGACATTTCCAATGGTTTTTATGCCCACAGATTAGACGGTCTAAGTTCCCAATGGACCAGCTTCACATGCGGCGGTGTGCAAAAAATGTTTTGGCGTCTCCCAATGGGCTATAAGAATAGTCCTGGAGTATTCTCCGCATGCATAGTCTCTCTTTTGGAGAGCTTCGACCCAGTTGCTTGTTCGTATGTGGATGACATTTATCTCACAGACGACGATCTTTGGGAGCACCTGTGTCGAGTGAATAGCATAATTTGTAACTTTGCAGACATTGGTTACAAGTTTAACTTTGCAAAGTCGCACATTGCAGAGTACACGGTGTTGTTTCTCGGTTACGAGCTAAACAACGAGGGAAAGGGGTTGGCACCTCACTTCCTGGAGAAATGCGTACAGCTGCGCTCTCCGGCAACACTGAAAAAATTACAATCTTTACTGGGCTTTTTGAATTTCGGGAGAACTTACATTCCGGAATATGCCCAGCGTATCAAGCCTTTGTATGCTTTGAAACAACCATCTTTCTCCAAATCATGCTGGCTGCCTGAGCATTCAGCCATTCTGCAGTCTTTGCAGGCTGATTTGCTCGCTTCTGAATATTTACAGACTCGTGATAACCAGACCAACCTGGTGATAAGAATTATCCCTGGGGCGGTGGGTCTCACGTACTTGACTTTTAATGAGGGAGATACAGTACCTATTGCTTACAAGTCACACTTGTACACTTCGGCTGAATTGCGTTTTTCCACTGTGGAGAAAGTTTTGACTGCTGTACAGATGGCAATTCTTAAGGAGCGTGCCCTGTCACAAGGAAAACGCATGTTGGTTGTTACCCCGTGTCCTGCTTTGGAGGCGGTTACGAAAGCCAGTGTACCAAATTCCAAAGCTTTGCACCCTCGGTGGATTCAGTGGGCTGCATCCTTGACATCCCAGGATGTCACGTTTATTTTTGACGCCACTTTACAGTCGCAGGAGTACTTACAGTATGAATTTGTTCATCCTGCTCCTTTATCAATGCGGCCATTGGAGGATTTCCATTGCATCATTTACACTGATGGTTCGGCGCAGGTTGCGCATGGCTCTAAACATGCCTACGTTTCAGCTTGCGCCATTGTGGTCGGTGCCATGGTGAACAATGAGTTCAAGTCCAGTGTCGTGCACACACAGACGCTTGGGGACTGCACCGCACAATTAGCAGAGCTTCGTGCTCTGATGCTTGCATTGGAGTACGCAGATCCTAGTATGACGACTTTGATCGTAAGTGATTCTTACTACTGTGTCCGGTCTTACAATGAGAACTTGTTCTTTTGGATTCAGAATGAATTTCGTGATTCCAAAGGTAGCACAATAAAACGTAAAATGATCTGGGTCCGAGTGGCGGAACTTAAAGAGAAGTTGCCACTCGTGTTTGTGATTCATACTCTCGGCCATCAGCGCGTGGGGGTCCACGCTGTTGGTAATTCGCTTGCTGATGAAGCAGCGAAGTCAGCGGTATCGAAATACTTAGTTGCAGCAGTCACGAGGTCCAAAAGCAAAATAGATAATGACATCTTGGCAGCTGTTGCTGCAACCGAGAAGGGAGGTAAATATCCTGCGGGGTTCCCTTCTAAATACACATACCACTTAAGTCCCAATAAGGTTCCTTATGTGAAAATTCCTGATGTTGGCGAACGTCTAGTTCCCAACTCGGATCGCAGAGCTGCTTTGATTACAGCGGCTCATGAAGGTGTGGCGTCTGCGCATGCGGGCGTCTCGGCCACTGTAACTCAGCTACAACAGAGATTCCGGTGGCGGGGACTGTACAAACAGACGCGCGGTTATGTCCTTCAATGTGACATTTGCCAGCAGATTAAACCTTCAACTGCTGCGCGTCCGCCTCAGACACAGTTGTACATCTCAAATAAACCGCTTGGTTGCGTTTATTTGGATCACTGAGGTCCATTTTCTTCTGATACTGCATACAAGTACATCTTGGTAGCAGTTGATTCATGCACACGCTTTGTGTGGGTATGGCCACATCGGAGCGCTGGTTCACGGACTGTCATCAAAGATTTGCGTGTCCTTATAGGGATTTTTGCCTGTGGTACCTTCCATTCGGATCAGGGTCCGGCTTTCGCCTCTATGGCGTATAAGGATGCTATGGTTTCGTTGGGGGTCCAAGTCAAGTTTTCAAGTCCGTACAGACCCGAGGGTAATAGTGTAGTGGAACGAATGAACCGTGACTTAAAGCAATCTTTGACAGCCCGAGTTATAGGCACTGGCAGAAACTGGTTAGCCCACCTAAATGGCGTGCAGCGTGCGCTTAATAATCTCCCTAGAAGGTCTCTGGGTGGGCGGACCCCGTACGAAATGCTCTTTGGTATCAAGATGTACGTCCCTGACCTCGATGGTTTAGACTGCAAGGCCCAGGCCTCGGCCTTTGACGTAGATGAACATTGCAATGTTTTACAGGATCTACAAAAGACCAGAGACAGTCTAGCAAAGGAACATTTGCCCTTCACATCGGATGATGCGTTGCAGATCCCGGTAGTTGGCTGGCTACCCCAAGTTGGTGAACTGGTTCGAGAGAAGATCGATAACAAGAAAGAGTTTGGTCCCTCATATCGAGCACCGGTTCGAGTTCTTGGAGTGAAGGGCACAAGAACAGTCATTTTACCACCACTTCCAGGTCGTAAGGAAAACAGATTTATTTCTATTGACAATGTCAAGGCACACAGGGTGGCCGATTCTTCATAGCATGACACCGGCTGTATCCTGTCCTTCCATGGTGAGGCACTCTGTGCTGGCAATAACTTCTGGTGCAGAACAGGAGGTGTCCCTTGAGATGCCTGCCATATACAGTCCTTTATTAAATACTATTCCTGTTACTAACATTGATGAGCTGAACTACACCTATCCTGCTGATTTATCGATGCCTGATTTGCAGACCCGTTTGGCTGACCAGTCCAGATTCTCTTTTGACTCTGTTTCGGAACTTTCAAAGAAACCCTCAACTATTGCAAAATATGCCACGTTGTTTAAAAAACATTTTTTAATTCCCCCTTGGACATACATTTGGTTGATCCTATTTTCATTTTACCTTTTTATGTCAATTGGTTTTGTGTTTTATTTTTTCCGCCTGATCGATGGTCACTACGTTAAAGAAAGAACAGGAATTCGGTACCTAAATGGAACATTGGCCCCTCTTTCCTCTTCACATTCAGCACACAGACTGAAATGAAACTTGAATACAGTCAACATTACTGCTTGGCCTGCCCTTGATGGGATTGTGTGGGATGCGGGTAGATTTCAAATACATGGGCCCTATGAAGTGATTAATGTTCCGAATGTGCTTAGAGTAAACATGGGAGATGTGATTAAACAAAATATACGTTCTGATGATTGGGATATTCAGGCCGTAGAAGCATTATTCTCTGATTTGAAATACTATGCTGCCTTCAATGCTGAGGATCTGTATTTAGATTCTATTAATTATGGTGATTTGTTTTGTTTTCAACATTATGGTAATCATTTTTTGCATAAGACAAATTCCAGGAGGGTTGCTGTAAATTACACACAGTGGGAACATTGCCCTGCTCCATTGGGAGGCAGCTCCAATACGTTTCTGAAAAAATACACTTATTTCACAGATTTTAATCAATCAAATCCTGAGTCATTTTATTTCAAAATGACACAAAAGTCCATGTCCAAAGTTAGACTTACGGATACAAAATTGCTGTATTCGAAGTCCTTTCTAGACAGGTTGGCTGTAGATGGCTACGAGTTTTGGAAAGGAACAATTGACCTTAAATCGGTTTGGGGTACCAAAGATTGGCAGGTACAAGGCACTGAGGCTTTGCACCGTGCATGTCTCATCCCGAATCACATGTTGTTTCTAAATTCATCCATTTTCCAAACAACATGCTTTGGATTGGCTACTTCAAAAAAATTAAATGCACCAACTATCCCAGATTTAGAGGAATATTCAGGTTGGGGTAATTATACTGTATTGTCCATTCATGAGTTGCAAACTCTATTGCACAATTCATCCTTTAACGTTTCCAGTTTGGATTCCAAGGGTTGGCTGATGTGGCATAGGAGTGCTGATTCTTGCCAACGTCGTTTTCTGGGTTTGGCTGAAGGGTTCACAGAAGTCAGGCCTGATCCCCGTTTTGAAGAAGATTATACTGTCACACCTTATTCTGTGGGGAAGCTGTGCCAGAATTGGTTACAACATTCCACATTAGCTGCAGTTAAACTACATCTGTCTCAATTAACTGATAATGTGGATTTGAACGATTTTATAAAAGGCCCAGCTAAAGGTAGAGGTAAACGATGGATTTATGCGATTTACAATGAAATTTGGAAAGTTTCTCAAATTGAGGCTGCTAAGCGCCTGAGAGCAATTGATCAAGCAAATTTAGAAAAAGTGCTTGCAGTTGTTGATAACAGTATTAACACGCTTTCTTCCCGAATTTACACGTTGAATAATATAGGGCCCGATTCACAGAACTAACTTAAGACAAAATCCTAAACTTGCTACTTTTGGTATGCACAGAAGTTAGGATTTTGTTTTAATTTTGTCTTGAGACAGACTTAAGACAGACTTAAGACAAAATCCTAACTTAAGTCTGTCTTAAGACAAACTTAAGACAAAATCCTAACTTCTGTGAATACCAAAAGTAGTAAGTTTAGGATTTTGTCTTAAGTTACTTCTGGTAATCGGGCCCAATGTGTCTTCTGTTGTTGACATTGTACATGATGAAGTGTCCGTGTTGTATCATGGTCAAAATCAATTGCGTTCTGTAATGCAGTTTGCTTGGACACTACAGACTCTGAAGGCTGGTTGAGTGCCTTGGAGTTATATGAACGTCTCATCACTATTCGCCCCATTTAATTTGACTGAAAAACAGCGCATGCTTTCCATGCGAGATGCATCATTTTCTATGTTACACATTGAAAAATTAGAATCCTTGCCCTTTTCTGTGGCTGAGGTAACTGCTGCTACATGGCTTATCCATGGTATTATTACCTTACCTTTTGCTCTGTATAAATTTACAAATTGTATGAGATATATTGCTATAGGGCGATATGAACCATTAGGCAGTGCTTTCCTCCATGAGACATGGCCTTTACCATACACATACAGATGTCTAAAGGAGGGGAATGAAGTGAATCTGAATGGTGAAGAATGTACACAGTCGCCTGACCGCTCACTAATATGCAGACACATCCAGTTGCATGGTTCTTGTAATCAGGACAAGCCTAATTTAGCCTGTGTTTTGAAAGGGACACCGGTTCCTGCAATAGTTCCCACCTTCACTTTATTGTCTAACGATAGTTATTTACTTTTGAATAACGAAATGCGTTGTGGGTTAATGGTCGGTATCGCCTATGTGGTTACTGTATCAGAACGTGTGGTGTGTTGCAAGAATGTGTTATATCCACCCACGCATGGGAATTCAGATGTTTCCATTTGGCTACGAATACCAACCTTGAGAGCCGAGAGTAGAGTGATTGGGAAAACATGGCGGCCGGCTAGGTAGCAGGTCGCGGACGTCTGTGGAGCGGTGGTGATGTCGGCTCGCGAGTGATGGTCGGTTGCTGATTTGTGATTTTGCGCATTGAGGAGAGCGGAGAGCAGAGAGCAGAGACGCTGCGTTGTTGTCTAGTTGACTTTCTCCAAACATACTTATCCGAAGGGGAGCGGAGTACGGAGACGCTGCGGCATCTCGGCTCGCATGCAGCAGCCAGCTGTTTTTTCAAACACAAACACATATACTTACCCGAAGGGGGAGCGGAGACCGGACACGCAGCGGAGACACAGCGGGCATCACGGCGGGATACCGGCTAATCTTGGAAGCCGTCTGCCGGCTGGATCCAGGCAACCTACAGCGGATGGCGGAGAGCTCAGCTCTGCAATCCGCCGAGAGTGAGGGGGCGGAGTCACGCCATTTGCCGGCCGGGAGCTGGGGGAGAGCAGCGCTGGGAGTGAGCAGAGGCAGAAGAGTGTTGGCGAAGATCGGGACACCGGCTAGTGGTGGCAGGGGTCGAGGAGTGGAGTCCCTTACGTCCAGCCCTCCGAGGTATTGCAGTACTACCCGGACTGAAGGCATAGATTTCGGCGAGGAGCAAGTAAGCAAGGGGGCAAAAGAGGCGAAAGAGGGCAGAAAAACAACTAGATATCAGCTGAGGAGTAATAGACCAGGGGGACAGGCTTGTTTGCTGGAAGGGAATAATCCTGACATTTTACAAGGGGGTCCATCCTCTATTTCAGCAGAGTGTAATAAGGGTGACAGAAACGAGGGGATAAAAAGAGAAACCTTTTCTAAATTGACTTTTTCACCCTCAAAGAATGAGAGAAAAAAGAGACAAAAAAAAGAAAAGGCTGGATTTAAAACCTCAATAAATCCTTCACTCAGTTCATACTTTAAACCTGTCCCTAAAGTTTTGGTGTTGAAACCTGGTTCCACTTCCCAGCTCCAGCCCCACTTTAGGGCTGAAGAGGGAGTAGAGACTACTGATCAAGACTGGTCAAACCTCTTAACCCCTAACCCCTTCCAGGTGCTGAACACGGAAATGGAGGTAGAAAATGTTGTTAGCCTCGATACAGATCTAGCAGACCCATCTACTAATCAGATATTTCAATCTAACACATTAGAATCATTAGAAGCATTGGAATCATTAGCGGGAAGTCCAGTTGGGGCCTCTACTGAACTGCGAGAGAATGCAGATGTGGATATATTTACAAGGAGAGAGGAAACTTCAGTTAATGGGAAAAAGATTTCCTCAGAAGAAACTAGTCCTACACAGCATGAGATTCATACTTCAGTAGATTTGTCTGTTATGGAACTCTTAAGGAAACTCGAGAAAGATATTCATTTAGGTTTTGAAGCCTCTAAAAAGAACCAAGAGCGTATAAGCGCTACATGCACATTGTTAGAGGACAAGATTGATAAGTTAACTATACGTGCAGGACAGATGGAATCTGAGATGAAAATGGTACAGGGAAGAGTTCTGGATAACCGCAAAGAGATCGAGACATTATACTCTCAGGATAGGGAATTAGACGAAAGGGTAGAGAGGTTGGAAAACATGCAAAGGCGCAACAACCTCAAAATCCTTAAACTTCCAGAAAGGAAAGAGGGAGCGGATATAAAGACTTTTGTTGTACAAATGCTAAAAAAAGAGCTGACACTAGATGAAACCGAGGAGATGTTGGCCCGAGACATTCAACGAGTGCATCGCGACCCCTTTAGGTTAAATTCAGATCGAGTAAAGCCAAGAAAAATTCTAATTAACTTTGCAACATACACACTGAAGGAGAAAATTTTGCAACTTGCTCTAAAGAAGAAGTCGATATTGATAGATGGTGTATCAGTCGACATTAGGTCCGACTTGTCTCCGGCTACAGCGAATAGGCAATGGGAGATGGGAAAACGGCTGTCACCCTTAAGGGAACTAGGAGCTACGGCCCAGTTAAAATTTCCCGCCTTCCTAAAAGTCATGTGGCGTAACAAAATGTATACATTTCGCACAGTTGAGGAAGTAGATGCCTTTTTGGATGTTACTCAAGTAGCATAGGAAGCAGCATAGAAATAGAAAACTGACCAAGATATATGTAAAAAAAAAAATAATAAGTGACATCACCACTGAGACGTCCACTGGCCTGGGCCATGGGAGTAATGGTTGGGTTTTCCGGGGAGGGAATTGAGAGTGAGGGGAGGGGAGGGAGTGGGTTCAGGGAGAAAAAAAAAATATTCCTCAAGAGCTATCTTGCCGTGTCCTAATCAGAAGGGAAATCTGGGTACTATATGATAAATATGATGAGCAGGGATAATAAAAGGGAGCTAAGGTTCCTCACTTGGAACGTCAACGGGCTCCGAGTTAAATCAAGAAGACTACTAATTTTGAAATATTTAGAGGATTTGCCAGTACAGGTTATTATTTTGCAAGAAACACACTTAACACAAAAGGAATGTAAGGACATATTTACTACTCAAAAATGGATTGGTAATGCTATCTACACATCTCAAGACTTGGTTACAAAGGGAGTGGCTATTCTGATCAGAAGAGGATCTGATATAGTAGTTGAAAATAGTCTAGTAGATAGCAGAGGGAGATGGGTGATTTGTAAGTTACGACTGCCGGGAGAAACGATAGTAGTAGTTGGTTACTATGGTCCAAATACCGATGATCCTACAATTTTAGAGAAAATTGAAGTGGAACTCTTGGATTTCTCAGGTAAAATTGTTATGGCAGGAGATTTCAACACAGTATTAGATGGCAAGCTGGATAGATCTGGCAATCCTAGGGCAATTGTGAATAGTAAAATGACTACTAAGGTGAAGTCAATGATGGCTCAGCTAGGGTTGTGTGATATTTGGCGCCTTAAAGCTTCGAAGCAGCTGGGATACACGTTTTATAATAAAAAATACAAACATAATTCAAGGATAGATTTTTTTCTTATAGATAGTAGGCTGAAAGAACGAGTTATTAAGGTAGATCATATAGGGGCACATTTATCAGATCATTCTGCTGTCTGTTTAAACTTAAGTTTGGAACTAGAAGAGACGACTCCGGTTTGGAGATTAGATCGCACAATTTTAGCCGATATAGAAGCCTTAGAAAGTCTTAAAGAAGAGGTACACATTTTTTTGGATGTAAACCTGGGATCAGCTAGGGAAGACATAGTGTGGGAAACATGCAAAGCATTTATGAGAGGTAGAATGGGAGCTCTAGGTGCAAAAAAACGCAGATTATACTACAGTCAAGTCTCTAATCTAGAAAAAGAGATCCGAGAGTTTGAACTCATCCGAATCTCTCAGGGATCTACCACCCCTGACGGCCCATGCGAGAAAAAACTCTTAGATTTAAAGGTTCAACTCACTGCAACACTTACCCAAAGAGTTAAAGAGAGATGGGAAGCCAGTCAGTTGGCACACTTTTCATATGGAGAGGGATGTGGTAAGCTACTAGCATGGAAAGCCAAGAAAGATGTTACACGGAATCAAATTAAGGAGATTAAGAAACCAGGGACAGATCAAGTTATTACAGAAAATAAACAGATTGTAGAAGCGTTTCAGCAATACTTTGCAGATGTATATACAGAGCACCTCTCTCCAGATAAGGCTGAGATTGAGTCCTGGCTGCCTCTAATACAACCGCTTGCAGATGAGGATATGTTGGAATTAAACAAGGAAATAACTCAGGAAGAGCTGATGAATGTTATAAACGAAGGCAAAAGAAGGAAAGCACCTGGACCAGACGGTCTACCCGTAGAAGTATACAAAGCTTTAGGAAATACGGTGGTCCCCACTCTGTGTCAGCTGTATAATAAAATTTTTAGAGGAGAAGTGGCAATCCCAAGCTCTTGGAATGAAGCTACTATTGTGTTAATACTTAAACCAGGGAAATCTCCAAAAAGCATGGATGCATATAGGCCGATTTCACTTTTAAATTGTGACTATAAATTCTTTTCTAAAATCCTAGCGGATAGGCTTGGTAAAATCATTCATAAGCTGATTCATGAAGATCAAAGAGGCTTTATCAAGAAGAGATACTTAAAAGATCTTACTTTTTCACTGATAGGTATGATAGACTTAGCCACTAAATATGAATACCCCTTGGCAGTTATTGCGTTAGATGCTGCCAAGGCTTTTGATCGTGTCAATTTTGTATATTTAAAAACTCTTTTGCACTATCTTAATTTAGGGGATAAGTTTACACAATCTATCTTTTCTTTGTACTGTGCACCTACATCAAGAGTACTGGTAAATGGAACCCTTACGCTTCCTATCAGAGTAATGCGGGGCACCCGACAAGGATGCCCCTTATCACTGCTGCTTTTTAATATATATATAGAGCCTCTGGCGTGCAAAATTAGAGCTTCAGTAGAGATACCCCCCTTTGTTGTGATGGATTGGTCCAAGAAACTCGGGCTATATGCGGACGATATTATTGTTTATTCTACTAATTTAGTTGGAACTCTGGAAAATTTAGTGAACACGACAAAGGAGTTTGGTAAGATTTCTGGATATCAGTTAAATCAAGATAAAACTGAAATAATGACTTGGAATCTCAATACTGAAGGTGTCAAAATAACAAAAGAAATGAGGTATTTGGGAGTCAGGATTACTCAGAAGATTGAAGATCTGGCAAAAATTAACTTTGATAGGGTGAAGAAAGAGGTTGGTGACACGTTAAAAGGCTGGATGAATTTTCCCCTGTCAATATATGGAAGATCCAATCTTGTATAGATGGTGATTGTACCTAAGATTACCTTTTTGTTCAAGACTATTCCGCTGGGCTTTAATAAGGAATGGCTGGCGAAGTTACAAAGCATGATAATATCGTTTATCTGGGCGTCAAAAACCTCTCGAATCTCATGAAAGAAAATAAGGAGGAAAGCTGAAAAAGGAGGATTGGCGGCTTCAGACATACGAATATATGCATGGGCTTTTTGTTTAAAAAACTGCAGGATGTTGTTGGACACCCCTGCTAGCTCTCAGATCGGAGGCCTTTTTGTGATAATGCTGAGGCGGTCAGGGTATCATGAGTTTGGTTTTATGTATAAGTTTGGAGACCCTAAGTTTTTCAAAAAGGTGAAACTCAAGACGTTGAGAGACTTGGCTGAGATATGGTACAGGATTAGGAAATTATCTAAACTTTCGTATTTCAGCCATAGTGCCCCGATATGGGACTCTCCTGGAGCCCCCGCTTGGACAAGAGATGCGCTGGCTTTAAATTTGAAAAAGGAACCTGATTTGCAAAGGTGGAAGGACTTGTTTCAAGATGGCAATTTAATTCCTTGGGGTATTTGCCAGCAAAAATGGGGCTCAGTTTTTTCAAAATATAAATATATACAGATTCAAAGTTGGGCAAGTCACCCGGAAGTAGAGATTGGGCTGGAAAATGACTTGGAGTCAAAGTTGGAGAAGGGGACATTCGAGAAGGAAGTAGCATTCTGGTATTGGCAAATACTAGACATGGAGGATGGAATATTTGATCTACCAGAGTCCTTGTGGAAGGAGAGCTTGCCAAGGATCGCTACAGAAGACCAATGGCAAGTAACTATGTTCATGCTATATAGAATTATTAAACCGGCAAACCTAAGGCGAAATCTTTTGTTTACTATCCACAGGGCATACTGGTCTCCATACAGGCTTTCTAAATTTAAAGATGGAGGGATTGTTGGATGTCCAAAATGTAAAGCTCCAAATGTTGATGATCTACACATGTTTGTGTCTTGCCCAATTATCAAGAAATTCTGGTTTGATGTGAGTAATTCTCTCTCCAAATCTTTGAATCAACCTATTGAGGTAAGCCCTGAACTAATTATTACTGGGAGACTGGATTTACAAAATAGAACTTTGAATGATAATGTTAGACTTATTTTTTATGCTATGTTGTTGGCACGTCGAGAGATTTGTAAACTGTGGGTCTCACCACTTAGCCCCACTTTATTAGACTGGGTTTTAGCTATGAGGTACATGGCTAAGCTTGATTTATTAGACCGATCTAAAAGAAATAGAGGATTTTGGATACCCTTCCTGCTACATTTTGGTTAAAGTTAAGTTTATGTTAAGTCCAGTGATTAAGCCCGTGCCTGTCTCGCTGGTATTTGAGCTATCCCAGGACGATAAAGAATGTTGGTGGAGGACACACATCTTGGGTCAGGAGGGGAAGAAGGATAAGTTAGAGGAAGGCCAGGCCCAGAATATGTGTTGTCTATGCCCCATCATTCTAAATCCAGCACAAGAGATAATAACAGCCCAGTGGTGGATTAGAGAGAAGAATGGGCGGCAAGACGGCAAATGAGGATAAAAAAAAAAAAGGAAAAAAAAAAACAACCTTGAGAGCCGAGTTCAATGGTTTGAGCCGAATAAGAGCCCTATTGTCTCAGAAAGAAGTGGCCCTGAGCTCGGCCCGCGAAACTTATGTCCTTCACATAGCTAACACACGCACAGAGGTGCAGGCACTTTTAAATACTGATTTGCCGTTTCATTTCTGCGAGCTGGTTCATCAAATCTTCAATGCCTCCTCCACAACCGGCCTAGCACATTTTTTTAAATTGGTTAGCAGTGGTCTCGTGACTACGTTTGAAAAAGTATTTGGTATTATCCCTGCGTTCTTTCATTCTATATTCGCAAGCTTGTTTGGCGGATTCCCTGTTTTGCTGGCTTTGGCTGCAGGCGTTCTGGTGATATTTTGCTTTATAAAACATGGATGCCCATCCTGCGCAAGGAAACGCTCAGCCCCTACTGATGCAGTTTCGCAACCGGATGCTTGATTACTATGGCTCCTTGCCGCTTGCGACTTTAAGCACGGCTTATGGATTATCGTTCCAATTTTCCTATTTCACATGTGTCCAGCCTGTGTTTCGTTGCCTGAGCTGTGATTTCGACTGGGTCATTGATTTCTGTCTCTGCTTACCGACTTCTCCTGACGTCGATTTTGATCAGCTAATGAGCCCCGTAGTTGCTCACGAGTTGGTTTGTTCTGGCGAAAGGGTTATGGCCGTGGCAGCGATGCATGGACTAATGGGTCAGTGGGACATATCGGCAGCAGCGCATGACTTTCTGGCGCATAGCATTCTCGAGAACCCACTGAGTTGTCCTCTGATGTTGCTAGAGGATTCAGTGCTGGAGGAGCACGTATGTTCTTTCCCATTGCTTAATTGGATGGCTGAACTGTTTTCGGATGATGACAGTGATTTCATGTTGGAAGCTGTAGCTACCTTTTTTGCATATTCATTCAACCCATGAGTGACTTTGAAGACTTTCATTATTATGGCACGTGACTTTTTTGTAATTCTGAATGGTGCCTTTTTTATTACGAACATTCGACTTTCATTTGTTCTAGGCCTGTGTACTTGTAGTTGGCCTTAAGTTCGAATTTTTATATTTTTGTGTGGCCACTATAGGCATTCATACATTTTTTTATTATTGAAAACATATATACATTTACATACATTTAGCTTGGCTCAATATTGTTGAACTCTGCTTTCATGTTTTGCCTCTCATATAGTATTGGCTTATATCTTCTTCCTTTTTTAACCGTCCTCGGATCATTGGGGGGGTGTCATATGGTTACTGCGTTTCTATATATTGTGTTAAGTTAGCATGAGTTTATTAAATGTTTAAACGACATATTTTCCTTCGGCTTCAGTTTGCACATGACACCTAATTGTTATTGTAGCTTTCAACCTAGACGAAAGATGTGATTTATTTGAGAATAATATGTTATTGCTCTGATATCAGTCGTGCTTGGTACAACTGTCTGCACACTGAGAACTGCACCTTCTAAGAATAACCTAACACAAGGTTGCTGAAAGCCTGATCCTCGCACTACATTAGACATAACACAAATAATGTTGCTGCCAACATTGGGCTCTACGCGGGTTTAAGATAGAGTTACAGGGAATGAATCAACACACTTGATGCTTCGCATGCAGAGAGCTGGTAGCTGTTGATGTGATCTACTCCAACTGAGAATTAGAGGTATGGGCCCGCCCTGCTAGAACCCAAATGAGACCTTCTTAGATATAATATAATATGCTAAATAGGGTGCGCGAAATATAGGTGTTACAGATTTCTATAGATTTTGCATTATAATATGCTATCACCGTTCGCTTATTATGGACTAGTGACTATGCTGCTAACTCTGGTTTTTATAATATGTATGTTGATAATATATAAGATACTGCGTTTGAGAACTTTGCATTGAAAAATAAACATTTCAAACTTGCAAGTGTGTTCTTTGCCTCCCAGTTTCGGTTTGTAATGATTATATAATGAAAGATTGTTCATGTGTTCCACGATACCTGAGGTACCCTAAGTTCATGTTATGGATTGTCTAAGTCATTGGGAAGTTATTACTACCGATGAGACACTGTAGCTAGCTTGGTAAGGGGATTTCTGAAACTATGGTGAGTTTTGGGTCACCCTAACTCACCCAGGTTCTAGATCTCTGTGCATAGTTCTGTGGGAGAACAGAAACCCTGCTACACTCACACCCACTCACAGACACTCACTGTCATAGGTTACTGGTTACAGTTAGGAAATAAAATCTTTTAAAAAAACTTAGAAATTCACTTGAAAATGAAAGGTTACAGTGACATTATAATCAAGAAATAACATTACATTTTTTTATAAATCCACTAAAAAAGCCAAAGATTACAAGGACATTATAGTTATGAAGTAGAATTAAAAACACCTTAAAAATTCACTGAATAAACAAGGGTTTCAAGGACGTTATAGTGAGCCTCAGATTACACTCATACAAAACCACCACAATTTAGAAGTTATAGTTACCTGAGCTAAGTATACCTTACACCCCCGCAATGCACTGCATATGTCCTCACATTTTACTCATGACATGGTCAGTGACATCAATGATGACATCACTTATGATATAGCCAGTGAGTGTAAGTATTCTGTAAGAGTTTATGATTGTTAAACATATATACATATAAGGTAACACAAAATGTACATTAATATACTAGATTTACTAATAATGAGTGATACTACTCATAATATATATTATGTGAGTGGCTGTGTGACTGTATGTATCCGTGTACATATGGATGTGTGAGTGGCTGTATGGGTTTATAAGTGGGTACGTGAGTAGGTGTGTGGGTGAATGAAATACTGTTAAGTGGGTGTATTGGTGAGTGAATGGGTGTGTCAGTGGGTGTATGGGTGAGTGAGTGATGGTGTGAGTAGTTCAATGGGTAGGTAAGTGGGTCTGTAGTGACTGTATGGATGAGTGACTGGGTGTGTAAGTGGCTGCATGGATGAATGAGGGGTTATTTGAGTTGGTGTTTGCTTCAGTGAGGTGGTATGTGAGTGGCAGTGTTGGAGAGTAAGTGCCTGTGTGAATGCCAGTATGGGTGAGTAAGCAGATGTGTGAGTACTTGTATGAATGTATGAATGGGTATATAAGTGGATGTATAGTGTGTGAGAGTTTGTATTAGTGAGTGAGTGAGTGAGTGAGTGAGTGGTGTGTTGAGAGGTTGATTGGGTGCGTGAGTGGGTGTGTGAGTGAGTATGTAGGTAAATAAGTGGTTGTGTGAGTAGCTGTAAGGATGAGTGTGTAGTTTTGGGACTGGCTGTATGACTGAGTGACTGGTTGTATGAGTGGCTGTATGGGTGAGTGAATGGTTGTGTGAGTGGCTGTGTGAGTGAGTCAGTGGGTGTGAAAGTGGCTCTATAGAGGTGTGAGTGGGTATGTGAATACTGGTATGGGTGTGTGACTGGGTATGTGAGTGGTTGTGGGTGTGTAAGTGGGCATAAAAGAGGTTGTATGGGAATGTGAGTGGGTGTGTGAATGGTCCTTTGGATGATGCCATCAGTGATGCTATCTCTGTCAACCCCCAACCAACAGTGTGCCAGGAAGTGTGTTTGCACAGTGGTGGTTAAAGGTGGCATGGCCTCTGAAGTCCTCTCAGTAATCACAATCTGTAGGACTTACTGGAGATAACAGGAGGGCTTGTTGGCCCCCAAGGACCCTCTGGAGCTAAGGGGACTTCTTCCTCCAACCAGCAGTGCACCAGGAGGCCAGTTTGCAAAGTGGTGGACAAAGGGGGTGTGGCCTCTGAAGTCCTGTCAGCAATCACGCTTTGTGGTACTTACTGGAGGTACTGCAGGGATTGTTGGCCCCAAATGGCCCTCTGTAGCCAAAGGGACTTCATCCCCCAACCAATGGTACACTAGAAGGCATGTTTGCAGACTGGTGCAGTAAGGGGGGCCTCTGGCATCTTTCTGGCCTTTTTAATAATAATGTTCTTATTATTACAGGAGGGGGCCATGTGACCCTTTTTCCTGGGCCGGTTTGGGCCCCGGGGACCCTATCCATCTGGTCCAGGCCTTTTCTTTATAATTTTTTCAAAGCACAAAAGGGAAGGGGACCCCCACTCACAGGCCAATTCTGGCCCCAGGGACCCATCCCTCGGGGCATGGCACGTAGTGTGGGTACCCTGGTCCCACCCAGGGCACCCATTTTGTACAGTTGGGTATCGCAGGGGGAACCTCAAGGTTCCTTCAGTCCCTGCCAGCTACCCTTCTCCTACGGGAGCCGGCATTGCTGCGACACAGGTAAAGCTGCTAACATGCAGCTCCCTCTGTTTCAAAGCAATTGTGCTCCACTTTGAGCAAACGAGAACAAAATACTTTTGCTTGCTCAAAGCGGAGCACTGTTTGCTATGGCTTGATGGGAGCAGTAATGGTCACACCAAGGCATAGCAAAAAAACACCTCCCGAGGCTAGCTCTACAGAGCAACGAGGTACCGACGGACAGCGTGGGGCCTCCTCCCAGAGCAGCCAGCCAGGTAGAGGTGAGGCAGGATTTTCCTACAATTGAGGATACCTGGGTTTGACCTGATCAACAAATATAAGACAGGAATACCGGTGGAGTATACAAAATTACTTTATTTTTACTTTGTTGTCACACATTATCGCAGCAGCAGTTTCACACTTTTTTGATCTGGTCCTGAAGAAAGCCGATGATACTGTGTGGATCAATAGGCTGAAACATGTTGACCATCAAGTGACAGTGGTTCTATATCCATACCACTGTGCTGTTTCTTTTTAATCCCTGTCAAGCGGAACACAATAATAATGGACTATAGTGTATCCACTTAGATAGTTTTAAACTCACTCACTATCCTTCACACAGCGCTGCTTACCTCACTACACCAATTCCTTCACATATGGGATTACCATCCTTACGTTAAAAAACGTCTCTGAGCTCCTCCCTTAAACACCGGAGTAGTAGCTCCCAGTGTTGACTAGGTTTTCTACACTGGTAAGGAGGACCCATATGATGAAGCATGTCACCCTTGGGTGAGTGAGGGTTCTTATCCTTAAGGGATGTCTCCCCCAGCCATTTTTGTAGTATTACGTCGGTTCTGAGAGAGGTAACTAAGCACATTTGTTACACACATATGTTGGAGACTACAGTTGTGCAATTTAGTGTTGAGCTTATAGTTGGGAACGCACACTGAGTGGTCTATAAAACATCCCTACTGACCCCCAATCTACGGTAGTTTTTCATAGCAAAAAATGTTCCAGGGGTGGGCACCACGGGACATAGCAGGAGTCGGCCCTGTGGAGTGGCAGTCCCCAGGGCCATGTATGGCTCCAGGAGGGGGTCCGCGTGGCCCCCTCCCTGCTTCAATTATGTCAAACGGAGGTGGTGGTCCCTGGGGCTGCAGGGGGTCCATGCGCCCACAATATTTAGGCTTAAACCATAGGGAGCTGGTGGTCTCTGGGGCTGGTGGGGGTCCAAGAGACCCCATTTTAAAAAATATAAGCCTCTGGAAGGTGGTGCACCGTGATACCATAAGGGCCTGCCTTGCATTTACTTGATTTGAAGCCCCAACGAAGTGGTGGTCCACGGGGTATTAGTAAGCCACAGGAGGAGGGGCCTATATGCCCTCCCTCTGTCAATTGCATATGCACCCAGGACCTGGCACCCCGGGGGCCAATTAAACAAAGCATGGGAGACAGCGCTACATTTAAACACAAAAAATTGGCGGAGTCACAAACTCTGTGTGACTCCCACTGATTTTAATTAAGAAATGCTTTTTGGCCCTAGATGGTCCCTATGGGACCTCCCCAAGAGGCCTAGGGGGTCAGGTTGCATCTACATTCCCCCTTTTCTTTTTTTAATGTGTTATCCTGTGGCTGGGCTTAACCGAGTCACAAGATGGGCTTGAGATCGGGAGAGGTCACGGAGCCTTTGCATCCCTATATGTACAAATTATAGTTTTTTTCAATAACTCTGCAACTACTGAATGGATTTACACCAAATAAGAAAAAGGCACTTCTCTGGGCCACTATCTACCTTTCTGCCAAATTTGGTGTCATTCCTTTCAGCGGATTAGGCTGTAGCTGTGTCTAACTGCAAACTTATTGGCAAAACAAAAACCGCTTTTCCTATGGAAAATATGTTGTAACGAAAACTACCTACTGGCGACTGCCAGTAAGTAATATATATATACTTGACACTGAGGAAGGACTGTTGTCTGAAACGCGTCTGTCATCTCTGCCGTAGGCTCTGAATAAAATCTGTTGCCGTACCCGGAGTGCTTAAAGTCCTTAAAGTCTTCTTTTTCAAGCTGTGAGGGAGACTAACGAGCTTCAATATATATATATATATATATATATATATATATATATATATATATATATATATATATATATATATATATATATATATATATATATATATTCATATATTTTGATTTGGTGCACCCTTTTAATTTTTTGAACTGGTATTTCATGAAATAAAGACCAATTACATGTACCAGATTGCTATGTGGAGAGACATCTGTGCTGCACCTTTGTATCGGATGTCCGGGATATTGACCGAACATAAGAAAATATACATTTGAAAGAAATTAAGTTAAGTTATAGTTAGGTGTGATAAAAAGATCTATTTAGCTATGGAAAAAAACAAAGGTTAAAGTAACGGTATAGGTAGGTGAATTTTTCAGAGACAACATCAACATTTTGAATTAAAAATTTCAGAAATTCTGCAGTTATAGTGAGCTAACTATAACTTGCGTCCCAACCATACACTGTTCATGACCTCACATATTACATCACTCAAGACATGTTCTATGAATTCATTTATGACATCAATAATGATATTTCAAATGACATCCTTGCCGGAGGTGGTTAGCCACATGACCATATGTTTATACAAATGGGGGGTTCCAGATTTCACCCGTCTGAACCATATTAGGCACTGGGGACCCCATCCCCTAGGTCCTTTTTCTGAAGAGAAGGAGGGGGCACATGGCCCACATCCCCAAGTCTTCTCAGGCCCTGGGGCATCCCCAGGGCCATTTTGTAACTAAAAAGGGTCAGGAGGCCACACAGCCTCTCTCCCCTGAGCCTTGTTAGTCCCTGGGGACGCCAGAGCCATTACTACAATTAAAAGGGAGGAAGGGCCACATGGTCTCCCTCTCAAAGCCTTGATATACGCTAGGGACCTCATCCTCCAGATTTCTGACCACCCAGAGAATAAAGTAAATTGTTTTTATAATAATCCTGCAAATTTGACACACCGCATCAACCAGGAGCCTAATCATGTTGGTAGAAAGCATACTCGCACTTGCACCCTCGAGAGGTTTGCTCACTACAATGTAGAGTCTACTCAACTTTATCTGAAAGCTGCTAAATCAGGCTCTCCTCAGGATCCTATTCCAGTGAAGAGAGCAGCCATGCCGTCCCAGCAACTGGCCCCACCTATTAGCTCCTTGTTGAATCTGCTGCTCAGGTCATTCCGATCCCACAAAAAACAACCTTCCTACTACAGATGTTTCCAACAATCGCCCTATATCAATCCTTTCATGAGCTAGTAAAATAAAATAAAGTAATATCAATAAACATTTGATGGAATACCTTGAGTTTAACATGATCCTAGATCCATCCCAGTCAGGCTCCAGACCAATGAACAGCACCAAAACTGCACTCTGTTACAGGCCATATTAGATGCTGCCAAGACAAAAATCTTCCATTCGTGCTTGTGCTGTTAGTCTTGTCTGCCGCCTTCGATACAACATCTCATCCAAGACTGATATAGAGATTGAAGGAGATAGGCATCCAGGGCCTAGTGCTACAGTGGTTTAGAAACTATCTGTCTGACCGAACTCAGACCATTCATCTGGGACCATTTCGGTCATGCACCATGATAATTAACAATGGAGTGCCCCGGGGCTCTTGTTTGAGCCCCACACTGTTTAACATATGTGTTACTCCCCTTGCAAACATTATAAGAGCCCATGGTTTTATACCTATCTCATATGCGGACGATACTCAACTTCTGTTAGCCTTTGTTAAAGACCCGTCCAAGTCTAGGGAGCATTTTACTAAAGGCATTAAAGTTTGGATGGCCGCTAACTTTCTGCAGCTAAATGGTGGTGTTCTGACCGACTTTTTCGGCCCTTCCTTGAGAGAAGGTGATTGGAGGTGACTTTAGTCTGCTATCATTCTAATAGAAGGAATAGAACCGTAAATAGAGCCTATTCACAAGGCGTTTTGACACCATCCCGTACCCTTATCCTTAGATCAGGGCTTATAAATTTATGTTAAGGGATAGATTCATTAGTATTAGTGATAATCCATCCTTTAATATGAGTGTTAGTATACTTTCGATGGAGTTATGCTTATTTTGGGCCTTGTAGGCCTCAAACGGGAGACACTCCATCTTTCTTTGTGCCCCGGCAGCTTGAGATGCTTCTAGGTCAAATGTAATGTTTTAGTTACGAGGTGTTGTTCGCTTGGAGAGAACCGGCTCAGGCTGGCCCTTATCGAAAGACTGTATTTTTCTCCGTGTCGAAGACATAACATCAGGCCGGCCGGCTGAGAACGTGTCCTTGGTAAGGGGAGGTACAAGAATTTGGTGGGCGGCAGGTTACTGGCCGTAACTTTCCATGAAGGGACAAGCTTCCATATTAGCGAAGGTATGAGGCAGTGAATGAGTCAGTTGGTAGGCGGCTGCTAGTCGTTAGCATCAATGCAATTAATTATTCCAAGGCAGACAGTCGCCATTTTGAAGTTCAAGGAAGACCGAGAAGCTGATACTCTCTTAGAAAGACTGAAGTTATTTTAGTTGGAATAGCTGGCGAGCTTTGACATTAAGATCAGAGCATACAGAGTGAAGCAGTTAGTTGAGGGAACGAATATCAGAGTGATAGAAACTGAGTTATAAGATCGAAGCTGAGAAGTGAAGACGGTCCGTGATTGAGAGGAAGGAGGAGTAGTGCAGAACAGCCAGAGAGAAAGCAGCTGATTGAGAGGAAGGTTCAAGTGACTTGGAGAGAAGCGAAGGAGACAGAGCATAGCGGTGCAGACGGGTATCCGTGACTGCAGAGGTGTGACCCTAAGACGAGTCAAGGCACAGACGGGAAGGGAACCCAGATTACTGCTGAGTCCAGACTTCATATTAATAAGGTGACGTCAACCCTTTCTTATTAGCGTGCACACATTCTAACCTTTCACTTTCCTTTTCAGGCTACATGTTATAGTATAGTATTATATTGTTATTGTTATTATATTAACAAAGAAACCCCAGTTCTTAGTAAACCAGTGTGTGTATATCTTGTTCGTATATAGTAAAGTTAACCTTTTCTTCTAGTCAGGTACTATTATATGAACGGATGCTACCCCCGATCAGGTAAATGGTAACTGAATAATGAGGGAGAGAGGAGCCCTTGAAATAGAGAATAAGTTGTACACCGTGTAATTCGGCCATTCTTGTGTGATCCATAATATTGTAGTATTGTACCTCTAGTGAATAGTGAGATATTCCCCAACATTAAGAGCTAATGGTATTCATAGGAAAGTGATCGTCGTTGTAAGGCGGCGTTAATGAGAGCACCAGGGGGGATACTGGTGCGTATACCCACAGGATTGTGGCTTGGATGTTAAAATGAGAGCACCAGGGAGGAGACTGGTGTATATACCCACATGATTGTGGCTTGTAGAAAAGTGAGAGCACCAGGGGGGATACTGGTGCGTATACCCACAGGATTGTGGCTTGCAAGCGCACTGGTTGTACCCCGTGTGTAATGGTAAGTTATCAGAACTGCCCTAGGGTAGATTAGTCTGGGTCCGTGAGGCCGCGAGACTATATTGTATGAGTAAGGTATTGTAGAAGATCCAAGCATGTATATTGCTAATTCCCCATCCTTGGGTAGGAAACATAGATACCTGTTGTAAAAAGGTCCTAAGGAGGGAGGTGGTTACGTTTCGGCTGGGTTAGTGGTGTCTTGGTAAGCTGATTCTATCTGGTCCGAAAAATCCGGTCGTTACATCTGGCGTCACAAACTGTTTACGAAGCCTGTGTGCGCTGTATTGTTTTTATCTTGTTGGTTTGCGCTCGGCTCGTACGAAGTTTATTTTGTATATTATTTGTTTATAGTTACATATATCTTTTTGGTTTGCCAAAATGTTTTTGCGAAAGTCAAAATCTACTTTTAAATTGCCTGTTGAAATTCCCGGCTGGGAATCAACGCCTTACGAGGCTTTGGCCCGTGAGTGGGCCGATTCTACTGGTTTGAGTGAAAATTGGAGTTCTTGTTTGGAGCTGGCGGAGCCGGCTAATGTGATTGCTTGTTTGCAGAAAGCTCCAGTAGTGAAGGGTGAGGAGCTTCCTATTTTGGGACGCAGAGGTTGGATTGTTTTAACTGCGTACAGGATTGTACATGAGAAATTTTTCAAATTGCAGAAACAATATGTGGATATGGAAGAAAAGTTTGTTGAAGTGCAGAATGCTCATACTCTTTTGCGTTGTCAAAATAAATTGCTTGCCGACAAACTTGAAACTTATCAGACTATTGCCGAAAGGGCTGCTGTTCGAATCGCAAAATACAAATATAAGAATTGTCGTGGTCGTGTTTGTAATCGGAAAGTGCGTCTGGTCGTGGCGAAAGCCGGACTGGAGTGGAATCCTGATGAATGGGATGGTAATATCTGGGACTCGAATGATTCTGGTTCCTCGGCTGAGGAGTCTGACAGATGCGAGTCTTCTCGCTCCGGACGTGATTGTAAATCTAATTCTTCTAATAAATCTGATGACCTTTCCCGTTCTGATTGTTCCTCTAAATCTATAGATTGGGCTTCTTCTGCTGCTCGTCCTGAGGTTTCTGCGCATCCGGTTTTTTGACGAAAATTACAACAAGCTCCTGGTAATCCAAATGGTATTCCTTTGGATAGTTTGGAAGATTTTACGCAGCAGGAAGTTAGTGACATTTTGCACCGATTTCGGCAACGGCCTGGTGAGGCCTTGCTTACGTGGATGGTGCGCCTTTATGAGTTAGGCGCTGCGGGTGTCATGTTAGATGCAGGAGATGCCTTGAAATTTTGTTCTCTGAGTTCCGATTCCACTGTACAAGATCATTTCCGTAATTATAATGCTGTCGGTCAAATTAGTCTGCTCCAATTAGCGACTGATGGCTGTAATCACAAATACCCTACTGAATCTGATTGGCCCGTGAATGACAAGCCGTGGTACACCTTGCGCGATGCGGCGCAACGGCTGACAGAGGAGGTGATGAAAACTGCGATTTTTCTGAGTACATCTGACAGATTGTTGGATGGTTTGTTAACACCTTCTGTGCGTAATCGTATTATCCGTTCTTCCCCTGTTGCTTATAAGCAGGTTATGATGACTTTGTTGATCAATCAGACTGGCAATGCTTTGTCTATGGTGCTTGAATCTGTGCGTCAGCTTGGTGAGCTGGGCGAATGGCTTAAACCTGAGAGGCAGTAATTATAAGTTCACTCGACGTGATATGTTTCTTGCTTTACTGGCTGATGGTGTGAAGAGTGAGGATATTGATGGTGAGCCCAATAATCGCTTGTGGGACATGTTTCGCAAGCGTGGTTTGGATCGGAAGGAGGGTGCTTGACGTGTGCGAAAGAATAACTGTGATAGTTTACATTCTGATGATAGTGGGGATGATAGTCGTCGTGATGATTCTGATCTTCGTGATGGACGACGGTATGAACGTGATGTGTCCCCTCGGCGTGAAAGTGAGATCGGGCGTGAGGGGGAAAGAGAAAGGGGGAGAGATGACCATGTCAACAGCAGACATAGAGATGAAAGGGATCAGTCCCCCGAGATGAGGAGAAGGGAGGATCGACACAGATTTTCTGATCGAAATTCACAATATCATGCAGACGACAAGAATCCATTTCGTAATGGGGATATGAACATGACATTATTTCGTCCAAAAAACTTGAGAGCATTTACCCTGATTTGTCCTGGTTATCAGAACGCAATAAAAATTACTAGGAAATAGGTCAAGCTCCAGTACGCAGGTGGGCTCACAAAGACGATAGACCCTATGTAGATATTGAAATTTTTTGGAAACATCGTAATATCCAAAGGGCCCGAGCATTGGTAGATACAGGAGCGAATGCCACTCTTATTCATGGAAAATCAAAGAAATTTAAAGGCCAATATTTCACAATTACTGGTTTAGGTGGAAAGGAAACTCCTGCAGTGCAAACTACACTTGAAATGAAAATAGGTAGAATTCCCTGAAAAGAATATTCTGTTTTAGTTGTGCCACTTTTGGAATACATAATCGGAATTAACATTTTGAAAGGAATGACATTGCATTTAGATGACGGCTGTTATCAATTTGGAAGTACAAATTATATATCATCCAAACCTGTACGAGTTGGTCGCTTAAGAATGCCCCCCATAAAAATTCCCCAGGCTACACAGGTTGTTTCCCAAAAGCAATATCGTATCCCAGGTGGCCATGAAGAAATGAGTGCTACAATTCAAGATTTAGTGGATGCAGGAGTTATACCTCCGGTTACTTCTGCTTGGAACAATCCCGTTTGGCCCGTACGTAAGAGTGATTATTCTTGGCGTATGACTGTTGATTACCGCGAATTGAATAAACATACACCCCCTTTGACTGTTGCAGTACCAGATATAATTACTTTAATTGAAAGAATTCAAATCATCCAGGAACATGGTATGCATCTAGTGACATTGCCAATGCTTTCTTTTCAATCCCAATTGCCCCTGAGTGTCAGGAACAATTCAGTTTTACATGGAATGGACGTCAAATGACGTTTAGAAGTCTTCCCCAAGGCTATGTACATAGTCCTACGATTTGTCACCGGCTGGTGGCGGAACATTTGTCTGAAGTACCTGTAAATCCACAAATTCAGATGTGTCATTATATTGATGATATTTTGATTCAAGGTGGGACACAAGATCAAGTTCAAACCCTGTTAGACCAAGTTATTGATCATTTACGTGAAAAAGGTTGGGAAATCAATCCCGACAAATTGCAAGGTCCATCACAAAGTGTGAAATTCTTAGGCATTAATTGGCATGAAGGTCATAGAGAGGTGATTCCACAAGTAAAACAGAAAATTCTCGATTTTGCAGTTCCAAGAAACAGGAAAGAAGCTCAAAGCTTTATTGGCTTATTTGGCTTTTGGCGTCAGCATATCCCACATTTGAGTCAGATATTGGCCCCTTTGTACAAAGTTACTCGTAAAAAGAATGTGTTTGAATGGAGTAAACTGCAGCAGGATGCATTTGATTTGGCGAAAGAAGCAATTCAGTATGCTTTGGATTTGTGGCCTGTGCGCGATGGTGATGTGGATTTAAATGTGTCCGTGCAAGCTCTTTATGCAAATTGGAGTTTGTGGCAAAAACAAGGCAGAAATAAAGTACCATTAGGTTTTTGGACTAAAAAGTTACCCGATGCTGGTGAGCGTTATACACCTTTTGAAAAACAATTGCTTGCATGTTATTGGGCTCTGGTGAATACCGAGCAATTGACTTTGGGGCATGATGTGATTTTGAGACCTGAGATTCCTATAATGCAGTGGGTTTTGAGTTCACTGAAAACTCATCGAATTGGACATGCTCAAGAGGCGAGTGTGATTAAGTGGAAATGGTACATCCAAGACAGGGCACGTGTGGGACCGAAAGGTGTGGCATCATTACATGAGCAAGTGGCGCAGGCGCCATCGATTGAGACTGGGAGTGATTGCTCCGTACCTGTAGTACAGGAATCCCCTGTTAAGTGGGGTAAGCCATTTGATGATCTGTCCGCGGAGGACAGAAACCATATGTGGTTTACGGATGGTTCAGCGAGGTACATAGGAGAGAAAAGACATTGGAAGGCAGTGTCCTATAATCCTATCACACAAAAATTGCTGAGTACAACTGGTGAAGGAAAGAGTAGTCAATTTGCTGAATTATATGCTGTTTACCAAGTTTTTAAACAAGAGTTACCTGGTACATGTCATCTTTTTACTGATTCCTGGTCCACTGCTAATGGACTGGCGGTTTGGTTACCAACCTGGCATTCTCATAATTGGGAATTGCATTCTAAAGAACTGTGGGGAAAAGAATTATGGCAAGAAATTTGGGAAATGCTCCCACAAAGTACTGTTACAATCTTTCATGTGGATGCTCATACACCGATACACTCCCTTGACAAATTCTTTCATAACATTGCAGATGAGAAATCTAAAATTGCTGAGGCAGTGGTGGACATGCAGGATTCTGATTTGGCGGGATTGGCGAAATGGGCCCACCAGAAAGCAGGACATTTTGGAGAGAGAGCCGCTAGCAGGTGGGCTGCTGATCGAGGAATTTATATTCCTTTAAATTTGATTAAAGACACAATATTGCATTGTCCTATCTGTCAACATTCTAGACAGCGAAAAGTACCCCAAATTATTAAAGGACATTTACATCGAGGAAAATTGCCCGCTCAAATTTGGCAGATTGATTATATTGGTCCACTTCCTATGAGTAAAAACTGCCAATACATTTGCACCATCGTTGATACATACAGTGGCCTTTTAGTGGCCTTTCCCTGTAATCGAGCTACCCAAGTGAATACCATTAAAACATTGGAATTGATTATGCTCTATTATGGTGTTCCATTTCAAATTCAATCTGATAATGCATCCCATTTCAAGGGAAGATTGGTGCAGGAATTTTGTGTGGAGAATAACATCGAATGGGTGTTTCATATACCATATTATCCACAAGCATCAGGTCTTATTGAAAGAATGAATGGTTTGCTAAAAGAACAACTGCGTAAATTAACTGACAGTAAATACAAAAATTGGAGAGATTATTTGTTTCAGGCACTGTTGATTTTGAATAATCGTCCCTTGTTGAATGCTGAATCTCCATTAATGCGTTTATTTCCTCCAGCTATTGATGCAAAGCCAAACACCATTGGCAATACTGTAATGTATTGGGAAATTTCCCCTGGAGTATTAGCTCCATGCAGAGCAACCCCAGGTTCCGCAGGCTTGGACCTGCATGCCATGAATGATACCATGATTAAAAGCAGAGATCGAGTTATCATTGAAACTGGTGTTGGTGTTTGTATACCAACTGGAAATTTTGGACTAATTGCCCCTAGATCGGGCCTGGCCTTAAAAGGCATTCAAGTACTCAGAGGAGGCATTGACAGTGATTATCAGGGAGAGATTAAGGTGCTCCTGCTAAATAGCAGTGAGGTTGATTTACCGATTCACAAAACTGACCGAATTGCTCAGTTGCTAATCATGCCTGTTTTCAGTGGTGAGATTCAGAAAGGCATTGCCCCAACTTTGCTAACTGTATGAGGACAAAAAGGTTTTGGCTCCACAGATAATCCAGGAGCGAGAGTGTGGGTGCAATCGCCTAAAAATCCCCCTTAACAAGCTGAAGTTATTGCAACCGGTCATGATAATACAATTCTTGTCATGAGACCAGGGAAAGATAGCTGGGAAGCTGTCCCGGCTGACAAATGTTACTTACAAGAATGAATAATGCCTGTATTTGACTTTCTTTCAGACCATTCTCTGGACTGTTGCTGCAGGATGTGCCGGCGTTGGACTCCTTTTGGTCTGCTACGTCGGGAAAGGAGGGAACCCACAGACTTTGGTTGATTCGATAACCTGAGTACCGCGTTCCTTTGCTGCGTGGGATTCATCATATAACTTTTGGACCACTTTAGCTAGAAGAGTTACTAATTCTCCACATTTCTGTTTAACACCGATGCGTTCGGTGACTGACATCCTAGCGACCTGTTTGGTTGCTGTCCCTGCTTCGTTGGAGACTTTAGCCCATATCTTTAACATATCAAATGCCCGTCCTAATGTTATCCTTGGAGACTTCGCCACCCATGAGTACTGTCCTTTGTGTAATGTGCTTTCAGATCCAACACCCCCGATTCATTCCCAAATAATTACATATAATATCACCCAGGGTGATTTATGTTTCTTCCTTACCTGTGATCCCAATGCAATTACTGAATGTGTGCGTTTAAAATTGAAAGCGGCAACTTCCTTTTCAGCTCACGAACGAACTTTGTGTTCCCGAAGATCCCCGAAATCATGTACTTCTGTTAGAAATAATATGACCTGTAAGAGTTTAGTAGTTACACCTAGTCATTATCGTACAATGCTTTTACCTTCTGGATGGCTTTTCTCGTGTGGTAATACATCCTGGCCCTACATTCCGGCTAATATTTCTGGAGGACCTTGTGCCATCACTAGACTGAGTTTGTTGATGTTTTCTTCACACCCTAATACACATTCCCGTGTTGTTCGTGATGCTGTGATGTTACATGATGATTGTGACTCTACACTACATTTATATTCCAAATCTGAATACCTTAGTTTAGCTTTTTCAATTATAGGTGTTCCTGCCTTAGCGGTCTATAATGCAAAATATATTGGGAAGATGGCCTGCTGGATGGTTAAATCTATAAATCATACTTCTACCATTTTATCTGATATGTTACTGGACGCCCAGGGTGAACGCAGAGCTATTTTGCAAAACCGGGCTGCCATTGATTATCTTTTGCTCAAACACGGATATGACTGTTCTGACTTTGAGGGCCTTTGTTGCTTTAATCTATCGGATCATACTAGATCCATTCAGGCTCATATTGACAAACTCAATGACTTGACTGAAGTGGTTAGAAAATACATTGACCAGGGCTGGTTTGACTGGCTCTTCAATTGGTTACCCGACTCACATTCTTTACGACAGATATTAGGGGGTATCATGATTACTATAAGCATTTTAGTGCTTATTTGCTGCTTTATTCAGTGCATTCCTTCCTTACTCCAGATTTGTAGATGTGGTACAAGAAATATATCAGTTAATTTTGTCTCATATTATTCCTCTACGGATGTTAGCTCCATTTAGCGAATGATTAGTAGCCTAAAGTCAAGCGTGAAATGTTATGACCGACTTTTTCGGCCCTTCCTTGAGGGAAGGTGATTGGAGGTGACTTTAGTCTGCTATCATTCTAATAGAAGGGTTAGAACCATAAATAGAGCCTATTCACAAGGCGTTTTGGCACCATCCCGTACCCTTTTCCTTAGATCAGGGCTTATAAATTTATGTTAAGGGATAGATTCATTAGTATTAGTGATAATCCGTCCTTTTATGAGATTGTTAGTATACTTTTGATGGAGTTATGCTTATTTCGGGCCTTGAAGGCCTCAAACGGGAGACACTCCATCTTTCTTTCTGCCCCGGAAGCTTGAGATGCTTCTAGGTCAAATGTAATGTTTTAGTTACGAGGTGTTGTTCGCTTGGAGAGAACCGGCTCAGGCTGGCCCTTATCGAAAGACTGTATTTTTCTCCGTGTCGAAGACATAACATCAGGCCGGCTGGCTGAGAACGTGTCCTTGGTACGGGGAGGTACAAGAATTTGGTGGGCGGCAGGTTACTGGCCGTAACTTTCCATGAAGGGACAAGCTTCCATATTAGCGAAGGTATGAGGCAGTGAATGAGTCAGTTGGTAGGCGGCAGCTAGTCGTTAGCATCAATGCAATGAATTATTCCAAGGCAGACAGTCGCCATTTTGAAGTTCAAGGAAGACCGAGAAGCTGATACTCTCTTAGAAAGTCTGAAGTTATTTTAGTTGGAATAGCTGGCGAGCTTTGACATTAAGATCAGAGCATACAGAGTGAAGCAGTTAGTTGAGGGAACGAATATCAGAGTGATAGAAACTGAGTTATAAGATCGAAGCTGAGAAGTGAAGACGGTCCGTGATTGAGAGGAAGGAGGAGTAGTGCAGAACAGCCAGAGAGAAAGCAGCTGATTGAGAGGAAGGTTCCAGTGACTTGGAGAGAAGCGAAGGAGACAGAGCATAGCGGTGTAGACGTGTATCCGTGACTGCAGAGGTGTGACCCTAAGACGAGCCAAGGCACAGACGGGAAGGGAACCCAGATGACTGCTGAGTCCAGACTTCATCTTAATAAGGTGACGTCGACCCTTTCTTATTAGCGTGCACACATTCTAACCTTTCAATTTCCTTTTCAGGCTATATGTTATAGTATAGTATTATATTGTTATTGTTATTATATTAATAAAGATACCCCAGTTCTTAGTGAACCAGTGTGTGTGTATATCTTGTTCGTATATAGTAGAGTTAACCTTTTCTTCTAGTCAGGTACTATTATATGAACGGATGCTACCCCCGATCAGGTAAATGGTAACTGAATATTGAGGGAGAGAGGAGCTCTTGAAATAGAGAATAAGCTGTACACCGTGTAATTCGGCCATTCTTGTGTGATCCATAATATTGTAGTATTGTACCTCTAGTGAATAGTGAGAGATTCCCCAACATGAAGAGCTAATGGTATTCATAGGAAAGTGATCGTCGTTGTAAGGCGGCGTTAATGAGAGCACCAGGGGGGATACTGGTGCGTATACCCACAGGATTGTGGCTTGGATGTTAAAATGAGAGCACCAGGGAGGAGACTGGTGTATATACCCACAGGATTGTGGCTTGTAGAAAAGTGAGAGCACCAGGGGGGATACTGGTGCGTATACCCACAGGATTTTGGCTTGCAAGCGCACTGGTTGTAGCCCTGTGTAATGGTAAGTTATCAGAACTGCCCTAGGGTAGATTAGTCTGGGTCCGTGTGGCCGCGAGACTATATTGTATGAGTAAGGTATTGTAGAAGATCCAAGCATGTATATTGCTAATTCCCCATCCTTGGGTAGGAAACATAGATACCTGTTGTAAAAAGGTCCTAAGGAGGGAGGTGGTGACGTTTCGGCTGGGTTAGTGGTGTCTTGGTAAGCTGATTCTATCTGGTCCGAAAATCCGGTCATTACAGGTGGTAAAACTGAAATCATGTTTTTCGGAGCTGCTCAACTGTTATGGTTGCCTTAGTGATGGCAACCTGAATTAGGACCACCACCTATTCTAAAATCTTCTGTGAAAAATCTGGGCATAAAACTTGATCAGGAGTTAACCATGAAAGACCAGGTGACATCTACCACTAGCTCCTGCTTTAATGTTATGAGGCTACTAGGAAGATTATTTCCAATGCTCCCACAAGACCCTAGTCCAGGCCCTAATGATTAGCTGCCTGGACTATGGAAATGATTTCCTGGCCACGGTCAACAAATCTCTCCTGGACAAGCTCCAGGTGGTTCAGAATACAGTGGCTCGTCTAATTCACAATCTACCACCGAGATCTGCCTCCTCCCCTTTACTACGTGCACTACACTGGCTGCCAGTGCAGAAGCGTATCACCTTCAAAATCTGTTGCCTAGTGCACAAAGCGCTTAATATCAAGGGACCTAGCTATTTGAAGGTAAAACATATTCGCTATTAACCAACAAGGTCTTTAAGATTTACAAAGAAGTCTGTTCTCACTACACCATGCATTAAGAAAACACGTTCAGGAAATGGTGCTTTTACATTTCTAGCCCCCCATCTTTGGAGCAAACTTCCCCTGAACCTACGAGAATGCACTTGCCACTACAGTTTTAGGAAATTTTAAAAAACTGAATTATTTTAAACTTCTACGCACCTCGCCTTGTATTTTTGATCCTGCTGCGCCGAGATATCACTTCGGGGATGATTCATGTGCATTACAAAGAGATCGCAGAGCTTTTGCTGATTTTTTAATATTTGGCCCCAGGGTGAGTTCCTCTGGGTCCCTTGATGAGGCCTAGAGGCCTAGGGTATCCCTAACTCCCTGGGCCAATCAGAACGCTCTATTTTTTAATTGATGCGCTGGAGAGAGTCTCTTGAGACTGTTGTGCTGACCCAACTATTCAGAAATACAATTATGTTTTAACCTTTATGTCTCAAAAACTGCTTAAGGGATTTACACCAAATAATAAAAAGAACAATCTGTGGATGAAGATCGAGCTTCCTGCCAAATCTGGTGTGATTCTATTCAGCTGTTTTTGCTGTAGCCCATCCTAAAGTCGTCAATGGAAAATGCATGTGAATTTTGCATTTTGGAAACCCCCTCGTTTCTTGGTCCCTGTTTGATGCATCACCCCAAAACCTGCCATGCACAAACCAGTCAAAAAGCAGCACAGTTTGGAAAGTGTTGTGGAGATTCGTGAAATGGTGCCAAAATTATTATCAATGCAAAAAACACTTTTCCCATGGAACCAACCGCTGACCTAACTATAACTACCTAGTGGTGACAACTATAATAACTGCCTAGTGATGACCACCACCAGGATATATATATATATATATATATATACATATATATATATATATATATAGAGAGAGAGAGAAAGAATTCAGACACTGAGGAAGCCTTAACGGTGAAACGCGTCTGTCGAGGGGGCAGGGGGGTCTGCCAATAAACCACCTTTTGGAAAATCGACTCTGAGTGCCGTCTACTTTCGTTCAAGTAAACGAGTGTGTTGCAACAATATATATATATATATATATATATATATATATATATACATATATATATTCACTGAAAAAACCATTGGTTATAGACCATATATAGTTAGGGATTAGCCTTTTCAAAACCTTATTTTACTCACACAAAACCATTGAAATTTCATATATAGTTAGTTGCACTAACTATATATCGCGCACCCGCAATCCACTGCTGATGATGTCACATATTACATCATTCATGACATGGTTAGTGACATCACTGATGACATCACTGATGACATCTCAAATGACATCACTGATGACATCACTGATGACAACATCCAGTGACTGTATATTTCTGTAAAGTTAAAATATGTCTTACATATTGAAGAATGAGTGGATGTATAAGTGTCTGGAAGAAGGATTTAGTAGGTGCATGACTGACTGTATGAGAGAATGATTAAATGTGTCTTACTGAGTGCGGGGGTAAGGGACTAAACTGTCTTAATTTGTGCATCATTATATCTGTTGTTCTACAAACTGCTGCATGTGTTGATCAG
This sequence comes from Lissotriton vulgaris, assembly GCF_964263255.1. Classification (NCBI taxonomy): domain Eukaryota; kingdom Metazoa; phylum Chordata; class Amphibia; order Caudata; family Salamandridae; genus Lissotriton; species Lissotriton vulgaris. Next base: position 1,038,695,303 of record NC_141697.1, read on the forward strand.
TAGCTATATGAGTAACTGTATGGGTTATTCATTGGTTGTCCAAGTATTTGTATGGGAAACTGAGTGTGTGTGTATGGGTGGCTGGGAGGTGTGTGACTCTGTACATAGATGTGTGAGTAGTTGATTCACTATATGTATGGGTTCAAAAGTGCATGTGGAAACAGCTGTATGGGCGGTTGAATGTGCATGAGTGTATTAGTGAGTGAATGGATATCTCAGTGCTACATGTCAAAGTAAGTACATATGTAAAACACAGTACATGTGAGAGTTGACATATATAAATAACTGTGCATAAGAGCCAGTGAATGTGTGAGTGGCTGTATGGATCATTGTGAACATGTATCAGGGATTTATAAGAGAGTAAATATGTGTTAGTATATGTTTGAATAAGTAAGGTGTGTATAACTGTATAGTTGAGAAAATGGAGGTGTGATTGATTTTTTGCATAACTGACTAGGTGTGTGAGTAACTCCATGGATGAGTGACAGTCTGTGACTGTCTGTTTACACTGATTGTATCTAAGGTTATATTAGAGTCTGAAGAGGTTCATGGTATTATCACATGAATGATATCATCAGTGATGTGATCAGTCATGTCAAATGAGATGTTATCAGTGATATTATCAGTGATGTCATTTGAGATGTCATCAGTGATGTCATCAGTGATGTCATTTGAGATGTCATCAGTGATGTCATTTGAGATGTCATCAGTGATGTCATCAGTGATGTCACTAACCATGTCATGAATGATGTAATATGTGACATCATCAGCAGTGGATTGCGGGTGCGCGATATATAGTTAGTGCAACTAACTATATATGAAATTTCAATGGTTTTGTGTGAGTAAAATAAGGTTTTGAAAAGGCTAATCCCTAACTATATATGGTCTATAACCAATGGTTTTTTCAGTGAATTTTCAAGGTTTTGTAAATGCAAATTCCTAACTATATATGGCCTAAAACCTATGGTTTTTTCTGTGAATTTCAATGGTTTTTTAATAGCAAATATCAAAAGCTGTCAAATGTCAAGTACGTGATAGGTAAAAACTTTTTCGTGTTTATGCACGCTGATGTGCTTTGAACGCTGCCCCCCCTTCCCCTCTTTTCTCTTAGTAGTACTCTCTCTTTGCAGATAGTGAAGAGTAGTTAACGCAGGCCTTTACCCCCGTTGTAATCCGTCGTGCCTGCTTGTCTCTCCATTTGATTGATTGTTATCCAAGCATTTACTGTTTTACAATTGATTCTCTTTGGTTCATTCTCTATTTACAAACAAGCACAAAGTCGCAATACTCTGTTTAGTCTTTGCAGATAGTGAAAAATTGTGTAAAAAAATAAAAGTAATCGAGCAAAATCAGTAGGCCACTAATTGGATCTCTTTTTGACCTCGCTAAAATAGAAATATTAGGAACAACCCTTCATGAGAAATACGAAAATAGTGAGATGAACTGAGCTCCACACCATGAGGGCTGCAAGACAGCTCGGCTCCGTCACCCACCCCGCCCAAAATAACGACAAACCCTATGCAAATATTAAAAATATATACAACACACCAGCAAAGTAACAGGGTAAAACATTTTATTAAATAACTATTTACATAACTATTTTATACTTTTTATTGCCCGATCCGGCTAGCTCAATCGATCGAGCATGAAACTCATGCACTCTGATAGCAAGCGTTGCTACTGATGCTATGCAGACCAAAACTGGTTTTCAGTTTGTACATTTTTCTAGATTTTTCCATCCAAGGCTGGTTGACAGTTTGTAGAACGATGGCTTCAGATTTTCAACATACGGTGTGGTGGCGCGGACTGGGAGGGGGCGCTTCGCTCCTGCCCCCTCCCCAAGTAAGATTTTCATACGTGAAAGTACGTTAATGGTTTTGGTCCCTGAGTTGCTTCGATGTCACTGCCATTCTCAAATGGCATAAGTTCTGGATGTTGGGTGCCATAGTTCAGAGTTCTGAGCAGCGCTTGTAACACTGTCTGAAGCTTATTTCCACCTACTGCAGCTTCACTATTCTCAAAGTAAGTGAGGTCGTTTGTGGACCTGACTGCATTTGAAAACAATGTGATATGGTACCTCCCTAAACCGCTTGACGGAGGCCCCCGAGGGGCGGTGTGATGGCACGGACTCGGAGAAGATGCTTGGCTCCGACCCCCTCCCCAAGTCTTATAGCACTGGTGTAGCCTGAGATCGCCCCGACATAGGCGGCCGGCTCCCGGGGTCCGGCGGATCTTTTTGCCTTTTGATGACTCTTCTATTCTGGAACTTGTCCCACAATCCGTTTGACCTGAAGACACGCTGTAGTGGGGCGCCCCTTTACCGTTTTAGTTGCCATTCCGCCCGCTTTTGCTACACTGTGCCTCTTCCGCCATTCAGCTGTTTACCGCCCGCTCTTGCGACTACACCGTCTCGCTCACCATGTAGTTGAGTTGCTCCCGCTCTTGCGATGCAACGATAAGCGACTGCCACAGGACTCTCAAAATGGCGGCCGGCTCTTCAGATTTGGGCGTGGTCCACTAAAATGGCCCTGGGACACCTTGGAACTCGGACGCTTCCCTGATAGGGCTTGGGTCCCATTCTCGAAAGCGTCCCCTCAGCCGTGAAGATTCTACAAAAGTCTTGGGGGCCCCCGACTCCCGCAGGCTTCTGGTGGGGAGCGGCTGCCATGTTTGCTCGTGGAATGGCCACGACGGAGCTACGAGATGGTGGTGCTCTCATGCTGATGCCAGCTTCATCTGAAACATCCAGAAACACTGTAGACTACCAATTCGATCAGTTCCGGTAGCGCCCCAACATGACCCGGTAGAGAAGAACTTGCCCTCCCCTTTTTTGAGTGATGGTTCTTGTTGCCTGTCCCCTCTGTTGTCATTTAACAGAACTTTTTGGACTGCTGAAAGGGGTTGTGTTCCGAACGCTGGTTGGTGGAGACATTTTGACTATATTCTTGACCTACGTTGTCGCGTAATGCGTTATATGACACGCCGCGTTAGCGCACCCGGAAGTGATCCGGGGCGCGGCGCGCAGCGCGTAACGTAAGCATAACAGGTCATGTGACTTGTTAATAAAACTTTTTATTGGTTCATTTTACTTTTGTTATTTTAATAATGAAAAGCTTGGTCATATGACCTAAAAAATACGCTTTTTATTGATTTCGAACATTTTTTTTTTTTTAAACATATATGTTATAATATTCCAGGCTAATGTACTTTCCCGGAAAATTTACAACTGTCCTGCAAGTAAAATATATTCCTTTTTCGAGAAAAAGGACGTTTCTTCGTCCCATGACGGGGCCGTTGAGTAAAAGAGGCTCGGCCTGCTGTCTTACTCGCCGATACGCCTGATTATCAGATTCTTATCGATCACTTTATGTTGCAGGAGTGGAAAACACAACTGCCCTTGACCATTTATCTTTACTGCGTTCCTACGTATTATACCTTTTATCCGTCATGTAATTGGACTGGTTTATTTCACTTGCCTTTTACTGATTCGAAAACAGTGACTAAAAGTAAAAACTTTACCAATGTAAATACTACTACCATGTTTTGTTTTAAAAACCTTTATTGTGAAAATGTCAGTATACAAATACGGGCCTATAACCACGTGGGCCGGCCACGGAGCAAACTGGAAACGTATATGATGAGGAGACATTTACACTGTAGAGGAACGTAATGAGCGGGCCATTAGGTTGCAAGAACTAAGGTGTCTAACAGTTGCGGAATCGGTGGACGTACATTTTGTAATTAAAATACGACAAAGCCACTTACAAAAAAATCATCTAGATATACATTTGCGGGCAAGTACCATGGGTGACGTTAATTCGAACTTTCAATAGTACAGTAATCAATAACACATCAGAACTTAATATCAATAGGGATGTCGAAATATTCAATCAATTTTCGTCCCCGCCCGCCATGAGCATCAAAACTGCATTCATATCTCGTGATATCAAGGTTGTTAAACCAGTACACAACAAGGAGTTACGAGTCCCATTTATACCGGCGCCATTTTGGGCGAGGCCGGGCAGGTCCAAGATATAGTCAAAATGTCTCCACCAACCATCGGCCAGACCAGAACCCCTTTCGGCCCTTTATGCTACAAGATGGTGTCTTCCATTCAGAAAATATTGTTGGCAGCATTTTGAAAGGAAAGATAAACAGCCGTTCTCCTAGTGAGTCTCACATTGTTACATTTAGGAAGAATGTTGAAGAGTAGTATGTGGAAAATCTGAAGCCATTTTTCTACAAACTCTCAATCAGCCTTGGATGGAAAAAAAAATCCTGAAGAATGTACAAACTGAAAACCAATTTTTGTCTGTATAGCATCAACAGCAACGCTTGAGTCAGCTTTGTGTGAAGCCGCCATTTTGATTCAATCAATAACGTCCCCCTGCACACATTCAGGGACCTGGTCGTGTCTTCAGGTGAAACGGATTGTGGGACAAGATGCAGAAAGGAAAAGGAAAAAAGTTCCGCCGGACCTCGGGAGCCGGCCACCTATGTCATGGGCGATCTTTGGCCACACCAGGGCAATAGTGAAGCTGCAGCAGGTGCAAATAAGCTTCAGACAGTCTTACAAGCACTGCTCAGAACTCTCAGCTATGGCACTCAACATCCAGGACTTGCCATCCGGATCTTGGCGCCTTGTGCTGGTTCCGACCTATTCACACATCGGTCCACTACTGACATCACCTCATAAGCCAACGGGGCACCCCACGCCGACTTTCAGCGCAGCATTGTAGGATGGCCACACCAGTGCGGCAACTTGCTGGACACCACCTCGGTGCCATCCGGATCTCGGCGCGTTCGAGTCACTGTACCGCAAGAGTGACCGGAACTCAGCTGGACACGCCGTCTTTCGGCGCAGCATTGTAGGATGGCCACACCAGTGCGGCAATTTGCTGGACACCACCTCGGTGCCATCCGGATCTCGGCGCGTTCGAGTCACTGTACCGCAAGAGTGACCGGAACTCAGCTGGACACGCCGTCTTTCGGCGCAGCATTGTAGGATGGCCACACCAGTGCGGCAACTTGCTGGACACCACCTCGGTGCCATCCAGATCTCGGCGCGCTGTGCTGCCTTCGGCCTACTGTAGCCGCAAGTGCGGACGCAACTCAGTTGGACGGCGAGTGAAACGCTAAGGGGCGCCGCACTGCAGCCGAGGAGCCTCCATCTTGGGGGAGACGCACAGCCCCCACTGACTGACGCGACCTTACAGGCCAACGGGGCGCCCCACGCCGACTTTCGGCGCAGCATTGTAGGATAGCCACACCAGTGCAGCAACTTGCTGGACAACAACTTGGTGCCATCCGGATCTCGGCGCGTTGTGCTGCCTTCGGCCTATTCGCACATCGGTCCGCTACTGACGCCGCCTCACGTGCCAACAGATTTTCTACGCTTTTTGTAGCCCTATGCCGCATAACAGGTCATGTGACTTGTTTATAAAACTTTTCATTGGTTCATTTTACTTTTGGTTTCCTAATGATGGAAGGCTTGGTCATATGACCTAAAAATAACACTTTTCATTGGTTTAGAACATTTTTTTTTCCCAAACGATGAAAGCCCCACCTTGTTTCTGGATGTTTCAGACTGAAGCTGGCGTCAGCATGAGAGCACCACCATCTCGTGGCTCCGTCGTGGTCATTCCGCGAGCAATCATGGCAGCCGCTCCCCACCGGAAGCCTGCAGGAGTCGAGGGCCCCCAAGACTTTTGTAGAATCTTCACGGCTGAGGGGACGCTTTCGAGAATGGAGCCCAAGCCCTAGCAGGCAAGCGTCCGAGTTCCAAGGTGTCCCAGGGCCATTTTAGTGGACCAGGCCCAAATCCGAAGAGCCGTTCGCCATTTTAAGAATCCAATGGCAGCCGCCTATCGCTGCACCGCAAGAGTGGGCGCAACTCAACTACATGGTGAGCGAGACGCTGTAGCCGCAAGAGCGGGCGATAAACAGCTGAATGGAGGATGAGGCACAGTGTAGCAAAAGCGGGCGGAATGGCAACTGAAACGGTAAAGGGGCGCCCCAGTACAGCAGACGAGCCTCCACCTGGGGAGGCCCGTTCACGCCGCCTCCCCCACGCCCCCCCCGGGGCGCCCCATGCCGTTTTTCGGAGCAGCATTGTAGGATACCAAAACCAGTGCGGCAAGTTACTGGACATCACCTGGGTGCCATCCACATCTCAGCGCGTTCTGCTGCCTTGGGACTATTCGCACAACAGACCGCTACTGTCGAGGCCTCCCCCCGCACCACCCGGGACGCCCCACGCTGTTTTTCTGAGCTGCATTGTAGGAAACCAAAAACCAGTGCGGCACCCAGGTAACATCACCTGGGTGCCGTCCAGAACTCAGCACGTTGTGCTGCCTTGGGACTATTCGCAGAAAAGACAGCTACTGACCATTGTTGCTTCTTTTTGCCAAAAAATGTTTAAATGTATTTACAGTTTTTGTTGCGTTCGATATATTTATAAAGTTAATAAAGTTTTATAATCCTACTTTGTTGGAGTACTATATATTTTTAAAAAATCGGGTGAATAGGGCCTTGAATCGGGTTATTGTCATGTGTGGGCTTTGGAAGTGTGCTGCTACAGGATCGGACATTTCAAACTCAAATGCACGTTCTTTTTCTTACATTTCCGAAGCATGGAGCGCAATAACAGGCAGAGAAAGGGTGATGCAAGTGTTGAACACTGCCTGGCCTGGCAAGTTGCTGGCAGTGCCCCCCCCCCCGCCCGCTCCTGAAAGAGGGCACACACACACCGCCGCCCCGAGTACTTCACATATCTTTAAAAGACCATGCGCTTGTTAATGAGGCTTAAATGGTTTATCACCCCTTCTAGAGCCCCTGCATCGGCCCTCTGACGTTTCCTGGAAGAATTAGCACGTAACACAATACCAAGCCCTGTCAGCTGAAACCCCCGAGGAATCGGATTTTTGCTTGCAGGAATCGGGAGGTGGGAGACTAGCACTGAAATCGGTAGTCTCACGCCTGAATCGGGAGGGTTGGCATGTCTGGATTCTCTGCAGCTGGGGCCATAAACTACATCCGCAGGGCTAGGTGATAGCCTGGGACCGGCCTGGACAATCGGACACAGAGGAAGAGGAGTGTCAGAGGGTGCGGTAGTGAATAGGGTGAAAGGGAGGTGTCGGGCGGGCACAGGGTGTGATTCTCAGGGAAGAGCAGCGCAGATGGGGGGAAGTTTATGGCCCATGCATGAGAGAGAGAGCGGGGGTGACCAGTGCGTGGGGGAGATGCTTGCGAGGGTGGGGAGCCGTGCTGAGAATCGACGGCGTGCAGAGAGTGGGTCTGGTCAAGGCATCTAAAATGGCTGCCGTGCACGACAAAATTGTGCCATTGGAAAAAAGGCAAGATGGCGCATACAATGTTTATCAATAAGGATTCATTTATAACAAAATATTTTATCGCAGTGACAAATTGGCGGTCAACACTTCCTAATTTCCATCCAATCGAACGTTAACAGACGTCACGCAGCAAAAAAAAAAAAAACGCGCACGCACAGCCGCTGGAAGACATGTATCAACATATATGAGCCTCCTCAGCCACCCTCAGAAAACATAAGGGATCAGGATACGTCTCCCGCACCTCCTTATACCTAGTAATTTAATTAAAACCAAACACAAAATGGCGAATTCCCGTTTCGCTACCAGTTTGCGGCCCAGTTCGCGGCCCGAGAAGCGCTTCTACCGTGAAAAATCTATTTTTTTTATTTTCCCCACGGGACCCTTTAATAACCCCAACATCATTCCTAGGGGGTCAAGAGGGGTCTACCTTGCCCCCTTTCATTAAATTCCCCCTTCGTTTTTCACCTCTTCTTCTCTCTCGATCCTACCGAGAGATAAGATGGCGCACGCACAGCCGCTGGAAGACATATATCAACATATATGAGCCTCCTCAGCCACCCTCAGAAAACATAAGGGATCAGGATACGTCTCCCGCACCCCCTTATACCTAGTAATTTAATTAAAACGAAACACAAAATGGCGAATTCCCGTTTCGCTACCAGTTTGCGGCCCAGTTCGCGGCCCGAGAAGCGCTTCTACCGTGAAAAATCAATTTTTTTTATTTTCCCCACGGGACCCTTTAATAACCCCAACATCATTCCTAGGGGGTCAAGAAGGGTCTACCTTGCCCCCTTTCATTAAATTCCCCCTTCGTTTTTCACCTCTTCTTCTCTCTCGATCCTACCGAGAGATAAGATGGCGGCCGCTCCGGACTGTTTAGAATGTTGACAGACACCGGAAAGCCAATCAGCTTCGCATCGCAAAGTTCCGTTTCGCGAAAAGTAAGCGGACCGGAGCGCAGCCCGGAGCGCTGTTACAGATATATATCTTGTTTTGAACGTTAATTTCTCAAAATCCACTGGAGCACATATATTGAGACCTAGCAAAGGCACATCGGGCTAACAGTCCCTACAATTTTGCCAAGTTTCGTGCAAATCCATTCAGCCGTTCGAGCTAAAAGTGAGGCCAACCGCCCTATGGAAAACTCAATGTTAAAAACGCGTTTTGGGACCCCCCTTTTTTCTCGGCCCCCCCTTGACGAAACCCCCCCAAATTTTCGGGGGCTGCTCAGAAACGAAATGTGCCATTTTCCTGAAAATTTCAGCCGATTCCGTCCACAAACGCCAAAGTTATTAGACATAGAATTTTCAAAAATCCCATAGGGAAAAAATCCTAACTATATATACCTACTGGCGATAGCCAGTAGGTAATATATATATATATATATATATATATATATATATATATATATATATATATATATATATATATATATATATATATATATATATATACATATATATATACATACATACATACATACATACATACATATATATATATATATATATATATGCATACCTTGTTCTTGTGGAACTCCTACCTACTTCAACGAGGTCGATGCAAGGCTACGAGACAACACAGGACCTTAGTAATTATGTAAACCAGCATTCGTGCTGCAGTGCAAATAATTCCAGAACCCCGAAGAAGGTCGAAACGCATCAGCCAAATAAAACTTGGTTTGGAAACCTTCTTCAGAGTTCTGGTGCATGCTGTTTTACATATAAATGTAAAGGATATTACTGAAAAATTAAAAAGCAACAAACAATAATTATTAATCTTGAAGTTTTTTTTTCTATATTTCTTTTTTTTTTGCTCAATCAGATCTACAGCACAGCAGCCTTATCTTATACCTAGGGCAATATTTACAATCCCTAGGCTAATATGCGTGAAGACAGCTTTTGCATCCCTCGGGAGACTGGACATTTTTTGCAACCACATTTCTCTCTCCTCTCGAGAGCTAACTTATGCAAAGAGGCTGTTTTTGAATCATGCTTGTCTAGAAAGAGAACAGTGTGAAATTCAAAAACCTATGGTGTGGGGATACATGTTACTGAAATCCATTCAGGATATGGATCCTTATCTAGCCCTGGTACACCATCAGTGTGATAGGTTTCTTTTAGCTGGATTTAGGTTTAACTCATTTCACTACCTTCTGGCCACCCCAAGTGGCTGGATTTCATGTGATGTAGGATACCCTGAGGCTGCGACACCAGGTCTCCACAGGACATACTACATTTTCTTATGTTTTGCTGTTATTTCTAGTGCTGGGCGATAGACTCTGCTCCACCGGTGGAGTTTGTACCACTCCTCACTCCACTTGGAACGGAAGGTTTGTCAAAACTTCGGTAGCCGCCATGTTGCAGAGTTTACCGGCACCACCCCTACTGAGCAGCACTGTTAATAGACTCACCATGACACTTCCAATAATTAACTCCACTGCAGCAGCTTCGATGGCAGTATAGATAGTCTAGAGCCACTTAAGCGCGTCATGATGATTCATGAGTGTGTCTCACCGTCTGCACATACTCCCTCAGGCAGCTATTCCTCTCCGCTATAGTGCCTTCCGCCACCTTGTGATGCTGCAGCAGACTGTCCCAGCTGTGTGCTTGGTGACATCTGTGATGTCATTTGAGATGTCATCAGTGATGTCACTGACCATGTCATGAGTGATGTAATATGTGAGGTCATAAGCAGTGCATTGTAGGGGCATAAATTATAGTTAGCTCAGGTAACTTTAACTTCTAAATTTCACTGGTTTTGTATAAGTGGAATCTGAGCCTAACAATAACGTCCCTGTAAGCTTTGTTTTCTTCAGTGAATTTCAAAGGTTTATTTAATGCCATTTCCTAATTACAATGTCCCAGTAACCTTTCGTTTTTCAGTGGATTTCCACATTTTTTAAAAGATATTTTCCTAACTGTAACCTGTCACCTTTGAAAAGTGGGTGTGTGAGTGGCTGTATAGGTCAGTGAGCGGGTGTGTGAGTGGCTGTATGGGTCTGTTTGTGAGTGTGTGAGTGGCTGTATGCGTCTGTGAATGGATGTGTGAGTAGCTGTGTGGGTCTGGGAGGGTGTGTGAGTGGCTGTACGGGTGGGTGGCTGGGTCTGTGAGTATGTGTGTGCGTGTGTCTTAGTGGGTCTGTGAGTTGAGTGTGTGGGTACCTATGTGGGTATTTGAGTGGGTCTATGAATGCCTGTGTGAGTGACTGTGTGGGTCTGTGAATGGGTGTCAGAGTGTGAGTAGGTCTGTGTCTGAGTGTGTGAGTGTCAGAGTGGGGTAGTGAGTGGGTATGTGAGTGTCTGTGTGGGTGTCAAAGGCGGAGTGAGAGTGTCTGTATGGGTGTCAGAGTGGGTGTGGGAGTGTCTGTATGGGTGTCTCAGGGGTGAGCGTGTATGTGTGTATGACTGGGTGTGAGAGGATATGTATGTGTATAATAGTGGGTGTCAGAGTGTCTGTATGGGTATGTCACTAGGTGTGGAAATGTCTGTATGGATGTCAGAGGGGGTGTGAGAGAGTCTGTATGGGGTATGTGAGTGGGTGTAAGAGTGCCTGTAGGGGTGTCTGAGTGGGTGTGAGAGTGGCTGTGACTGGGTGTGAAAGGGTCTGTATGATTGTAAGAGCAGGTGTGAGATTGTCTGTATGGGTGTGAGAATGTCTGTATGGGTATGTGAGTCTGTGTGAGAATATCTGTATTAGTGTCTTAGTGGGTGCAAGAGTGTCTGTGTGTGTGACTAGGTGTGAAAGGGTCTGCATGAGTGTAAGAGTGGGTGTGAGAGTATCTGTATGGATATGTCAGTGCTGTGAGAGTATCTGTATGGGTGACAGAGTAGACTGCAGATCTCACGTGTGACACAAAATCATTTTCTGTAATCTTACTGCCCATTAAACATGTTTTCACCTCATTTATAACATACACAAGGGGTCAGGAAAGCTCTCACCTGACACCTTCAATTCGTTTACAAGCAACTTTTCAGCCCCAGTGACTGTTTCCCGAGAAATAAAATGGTGGCTGAAACTTTTCTGCCAAGTTGTGGGCAACCAATCAGGATGTTGCTTTGGCAAGTGAATTAGCGGATGCACCATGGGTGGATCCGGGGAGGGTCCGGGTCCCTAGATATACAAATTTGTTTTTCAGTTATTTTCTCTAATAGTGCAGAACAGATTTATACCAAATCACAAAAAGCACCCTTTCTGGACCAAGAGTTAGTTTTCTGTTAAAGTTGGAGTAATTCCATACAGTAGTTTGGACTGTAGTCGTGTTGAAAATCCCTATGGGAAATTGCATGGGCAAAACGTGTTTTGGGACCCCCCTTTTTCTTGGCCACAGCATAACAGATCACCTTGAAACATTCAACAAAGCAGCTAAAGTGAGTGGCAAACTAGTTTTGAAAAATTTGCGAGGATTCTCAAATGGTGCTAAAATTATTGGTTAAAACAAAAAGCACTTTTCCTATGAAAACTAGGTCCTAAGTATAGCTACCTACTGGCAACCTTAGGACACCTCCATCCAGTGGTGGGGAGTTGGAGCATTTCAAGCTGTGAGAGCACCACCCCAGAAAATCCTTGGTCCAATCACAAAGTCAAACACCCCCTCCGGGCAGCCTTGATTTAGCGTTTATTTGAAGCAACACAGATCAATGATGCGTTTTGGGCACAATCTGCCTTAATCACAACCAGCAATGTCTGACTCTCAGAAAGTATTTGTAAGCCTCAGTACCCATGTCATGGTCTAACAGGTATACAGCAACATCAACAGATCTTCTGTCCACTTTACTCTCTCAGTCGTCAGTAACATAGTTTGTACAGTAAATTGAAACTAACACAGTGAACCTTGACTTCACTTACACTGTTAGTAAGAAGACATTTCAATTTGTAGATATCTAGATTGAGGTCAAGGGGACCAAACTACAGACCAGTCTCTTCAGAAAGCCCACTGCAGGTAACAGCATCCTCCACACCCTCATTAGCCACCCAGAGACAATCAAGTGGAGTGTTACCTTTGGGAAACTATTGATGGCAAAGAGGAACTGTAACACAGAGGAGTCATACCAAAAGGAGGAGGTGAACCTGATACAGAGAAAAAAGAAAGGAGGATACCTAGAATGGGTTCTTAATAGTGCAACAACATGCATTAGGGACATTTACAGAGAGACCACCATTTTCAAAATAGACCTAACACCTTGGAGGATCTTAATGACATGTCAAGGATGATAACTACTGTAAATAGCAGACCAACAGAGCTACCAAGGTGCTCCAAAACGTTGGAGGTATTCTGAAATTTGACTAATTATAGGTGGCCTTCTTGAAGAAAAAAACAAGTGTAACTTATAGGAGAGGCTCTTTCTTAGGGACAGGTTAGTCAATAGTAACATCACAGTAAACACACCAACCTTAACAACTTCAAATTTACTTCCCCTATAGAAAATGCAACGCTTGTAAATACAGTGGAAGCAGGGCAAAATATGTTGTGCCATTTCATAGGGGTGTAAAAATGATTACTCAATTTCTAACTTGGAGCTCACATTATGTTGCATACATCCTGAAGTATCCCTGTTACAAACCGCATGTGAATAGCATGATATATACAGTGGAAAAAAGAATATGTGAACACACGACAGCTATTGACAATGGAAACCCGCACTACAACATGGCATGCAAATTTAAGGATATGCACTACAGTGAGAGATTCAAACTCCCCTACTTTGCAATTGAGCAAGTCCCATATAAAATCTACTGGGTCAACAGAACATTTCAGCTTAGGAAAAGGAGATCAAAATATATCAATGACTTGTGGGTGGAACACAGCGGAACAATTGAAAGGGCATTTAGGAGAAGATTGAGGGCCTGATTATGAGTCTGTCAGAGTAACCCATTTAGGAGAAGATTGAGGGCCTGATTATGAGTCTGTCAGAGAGGGTTACTCTATCACTGATGTGACGGATATCCCGTGTGCCGTATTACATTCCATTATATCCAATGGAACTTGTAATACAGCGGATGGGATGTCTGTCACGTTTGTGACGGACTATCCCATCCACCAAACTTGTAATGAGGCCCGAGTCTTTTGCTTGTTTATATATTTTATGCACTGAATTAGTCTTATTAAGCTTATTGAAGTGATTTTATCTCTGAACTCTTTTGAATTTTCTTTCTTTTCTGGGAGGAAAGGAAGGGCATCTCAACTGAGGTATGGTATTGTCGGTCTGGGTGGGAGCCTCCTACCTTTTTCTTCCACGTGGGTGCAGTGACACAGATAAGATTGTTACATTATGAGTGTCCTAGGCGATTGCATGGCAGTTTTTTATTACTTTTTTCTTTGAGGTATTGTGATTTCTTGTGCGCTGGACGGTTATTGCTTATGTTCCATTAGAACCACATGATGGTACCTGACCTGCTTATTATCTCTTGGTTATGACTCTCCTGTCTTTTGGGCCACTAACTTGCCCCCTTTCTTTATCAATTACACCTGCCCACTTCCCATGTTCTTTTTTTGATATACCATCCAGCTAGGATAACTGACTTGCTTTATACTATATTTCACTGTATGCTCTGAATATGTCCAATTCATGGATGGACATAGGGGGGCAATAAATATATCCTGTTTTATCTAGGGCATGTAAGCTGGTGAATGTACTTCGATTACTATGGATTATTGGAGAGTTGTTCTATGCACTGCCTGCTTCATGATATTTCAGTTATTTCCTTTGTTCTTTATATGCAAATCACTTGGCTCTGTTATATCAGCAGTTTGTCTTTAAGTTATATTTGAGTATGTTTGCAGTCCGTTTTTGCACTGTTTACTATGCTATGTATTTGACATGAGGATTCTGCCATGAGGGTTAGTTTTTGTTTTTACACTAGGGGTATATACTGGAATAATACTTGAAGATGGCGCCCATTGAGCAATGCATTGATTTATCTGTTTTCCTTGTTGTTTTACCTTTTTTATTGGTAGGGGGAGATCACTGTTGGTCATGTGACCAAGGCCAGATTGTGGTCAAAACGTGTCACTGAGCTGTAATATCAAAAATAAAGAACACGCTTCACCAAGATTGCCCAGAGTGAATGTTTTACTTTGTGGTTGGACTAAGGATATAAAATTATAAATAATGAACAAGACATCCATCAAATAGAACACATTTTAAAATTGAACAGATTCCTGATCTAATAACTCACTGTAAATTATTTGAGAAAGAAAAAGAAATGTTATCACGTAGTAAAATATTAGAAGAACGATCACTAGATGGCAATAGAAATCTAAAGGATTACCGAGCCATCCACCACCATACAACAAAATTGATCTTTTCCTTTAGTTAGTAATTCAGGATATTGAAAAACTGGGGAAATTTTTTTTTGAAAAAGGGGAGAAAATGGAACTGCTAAAGAAAGCAATCCATCAAATAATTACAATTAAATGACAAAATAATTGTTAAACTGGTTTATAAGAACAGGGATATAGTGATAATGGCCAAAGATATGTGTATGCGTGAAGCTAGGACTACAACTGTTTGAATTAAAAAAAACTATGAAAAACATTTGAAATCTACTGTTGTAAAACTTTTGAAACTTGGCATCACAACTTCGTCTAAATGAGGATGAATAGATGTATATAAAAACAGATAACCAGTCTGTCCAACTGAGCACGTTTTACCCAAAGTAAACATGAGCTTGATAAATCCCCTGAGAGGGCCTACTGTATTGGCATGTGTCTCATTATTTGTAAGACCATCATAATATGTTGACTACTACTTGGCTTCTCTGGTAAATAACTTGAGTTCACTACTGGTGAACTACATCAAATCCTTTCCAATATCAACTAGCAAAGATACTTTTAATTAGTAACAGTAGATGTCATTACTCTGTACACCTCAATCAAACATGAAATTGGTTTCTATTTGGAATATTGTATAAAGTGAAATAATCGGAAATTTCTTGAAAAAAAATAATATTAAGGATGCTGTACATAGATGATCTCAAGGTGCTGGGGGGTGCGGTCGCCGGTTCCAGTACATCAAGGAGGGGGTCTGTCAAAGAGCTAGGTTTTGAGTTTTTTTGCGAAGATGGGGAGCGATGTTGTCTGTCTGAAGTGGATCGGAAGGTCGTTTCAGGCTCTGGCCGTGCAGAAGGAGAAGGAAGGAGCGGCAGGGGCGTAACACAAGGCCCCGCAGCCCCCGCGTTGCGGGGGGGCCCAGCGAGGGCCACTGGCTCCGGGGGCCCGCAGGGGCCCCTCACGTATAATACATGCTCCTTGCGCACACAGTAGGCTGTGAAAAACTGGTGCGCAGCGTGGGCCCCGGGCCGGGCCCCTGCGAGTTTTAAATGGTGGTGGCGTGTGGCGGGGGCCCTGGCCGGGGCCCCTGTGAGTCTCAGTCTTTTGTTTTTTAAATGGTGCGGGTGGGCCAGGGACCCCGGATCGGCGGCCGTGGCCCTGGGAGTCAGTGAGCGACTGTGAGCACATGAATTCGAATTAAATGTTATTGTGCGCGCCGCGGGCGGGCCAAGCCTGACTTCGAGACGAGTTCGAAATGGTGCGGGGCGGGCCCCGCCCCGCGCCCCAAGAGTCAAGTCAAGTCCGAATTTGGGGGGGGCCCGGCCGGGACCCGTGTGAGTGAGGCACTCTGTCAGCCTCTTCTGTCTGATGCAGGCAGGGCCAGTCAGTGGCACGGCACCCTGGGCACAGTCACTCTGATGCAAATATTATAAATGCCAAATCGATCGATGAATTAGGCGGCGGAACAGACTGTGAATGCGCGCACACACACTTGTTTACTCCCAGTCGGTCCTGTCCAGTCCTGACTTTCTTTCACTTTCAATTCCGCCGCATATGCGCGGGGGGCTGGGGGCAGGACTGGCTGGCTGGTCTTGTGAGTAGTGACCAATGATCCCCTCATTACATTTCTCAGCACTCGGCACAGCACATGCGCAATCGCCGGCGGCGCAAACACAAGGTGTGGCATCAGGGGCAAGGGGCGCGAATAGCCCGCCCACCGAGCCAGGCCAAGGCCAAGCCCAACTCGCCCATAGTCAAGACAGGAAGAGAAGAGATTAGAAGAAGAGAAAGTCAGCCAGGCCCGCCGCCCACCGCTCAGACAGACTGTCCGAACTTAAGGAAGTTTGTCCCTGCCGTCACCGTCCTGACAGCAGTGACACTGACCGACCTGCGGGGCCTTATAATCCTGATTGAAATTGCCCGGCCCCGGCCCCTGCCCTGCCCTGTCCTGCCTGGCTAGCCTTGCGCTCTGGGTGTGTTGCATCAGGATGGTGTGCGCTGTGCGTATTAGTAGAGCTCAGCTCAGGACTGGTAGAACTGTGAATGGGCAATTAATTCAATGGCTTAGGGCGAACAGGGCATATATATGGGCGTCTGTGAGGTGTGGTAGCGACCCATAAGAGGAGAAATTTCTTAATCGATTCGTGAGGTAAAATCAAATGTGGAGGGGAGCAGCAGTAGTTGGATTGGAGGGCAGGGGCCCAGGGGGTGGTGGGTGTGTGAACTCTGGAAGGTATCACTATCATTCCAAAGGACCAGGGGTTGGCAATGGGCTGGGGGGAGGGAGATGGTGAGTGGCACTGGCGCGGCGTTGGATGTCTGTGCGGGTAGGGAGGTTGTGTGAGGTGTAACGTTTGCATTGAGGTCGGAGGACGTGACGTGTACCCCTGAAGTATAAGTTCGGGTGTGTGTGAAGAAGTGCAACCAGGGTAAGTGTCCATGAGACCAGAGATTCAACCAGGTAGATGACAATGTGATGTCATGGGGGCAGAATTGGGAGGGTATAATGGTGCAGTTGTGCTGCCAGGTGCCTCCTCTGTCTGACTTGATGCAGGGCACCCGGCCCGGGCACTCTGGTCTGCCGCCCCCTAATTACACCTCGCGTTTCACATTGTGATGATTAAAGACTTGAGGTGCAGACGGGCTTGTGTGTAGTGTACCCTACACCCACGCAGCACGTGCATGCAGCATTCACCAGATATGGGGCGCTCCCCTTCAAGGGAGCAGGTGTGCTGCTCCCCTCCCTTATGAAAGGCCGAGTCCGGCCTGACCGGCTTGGAAGCTGTGACCTTCAGGTCACTTACAGATCTCAGCAGCAAGTGCTCAACCGGCTGAGCTGTCTTAGCAGCTGTCGAGGTAATGGCCCCTGCACACTCAGTGACAACCTATCATTAGCTTTCAAACCCGGAGACGGAGCTGATTGCTTTCAGGGGGGCTGCAAGTGGCCCTGGGTTTTCTTTCCAGTACTCGGTGTTCTTATAAATCTGTGACTTTGTGGATGGGAAATAAAGTTACTTTGATCCTTGTTTAGAAACATCTATTTAATGATTCTGTATTCAAATTCTGAAATGATTCTCTGTGCTGAGAATTTTTAATGTCGTTAGAAAGTGCCTGATGCACGAAGAAACATCTGAGAAGTTACCATTAGATGCAACTGGAATACAAGTGTTTGTCAAGAAATCACTGCCTACTTGTGCAGTTCCCATAAATGAAGGACCGATAACAAGGAAAGGGTGCTGCGCTGCAAAGAGGGTTGAGTGAGTCTTATGGCAAAAATCGCTATATTTGTTGAAGATGTCTTGGGTCTTGATCGTCTTATTTGGACTTATTAAAAGTAATGTGCCACAGTAGAGCAATACACCTTGTTTGCTGTCCCAACATACAGTGGAGAGAGAGAGAGTGGACAGCTTGGAGAGAGAGAGTGGAGAAAGTGAATGGAAAGAGAGAGAGAGAGTGGAGACAGAGAGTTGTCAGAGAGTGGAAAGAGAGAGTGGAGAGAGTGAAGAAATTGGAGAGAGAGTGGAGAGAGAGAGTGGAGAGAGAGAGAGAGAGTGGATAGAGAGAGTGGAGAGAGTGAGTGGAGAGAGTGAGTGGAGAGAGTGGAGAGAGAGAGTGGAGAGAGAGAGTGGAGAGAGGAGTGGAGAGAGTGAGTGGAGAGAGTGAGTGGAGAGAGAGAGTGGAAAGAGAGAGTAGCAAGAGAGTGGTGAGAGAGTGGATAGAGAGTGGAGACAGAGAGTGGAGGGAGACAGTGGAGAGAGAGAGTGGAGAGAGAGAGTGAAAAAAGTAGAGAGATTGGAGAGAGAGTGAGTGGAGAGAGAGTGAGTAGAGAGAGAGAGTGAGTGGAGAGAGCGAGAGTGGAGAGAGCGGGAGCGGAGAGAGCGAGAGTGGAGAGAGATAGTGGAGAGAGAGAGTGGAGAGTGAGAGAGTGGAGAGCGAGAGAGTGGAGAGCGAGAGTGGAGAGAAGAGTGGAGACAGAGAGTGCAGAGCGAGATAGTGGGAAGAGAGTGGAGAGAGCCAG